>NC_074711.1:86866571-87220321 GCF_947242115.1 Biomphalaria glabrata
GTTTTCTGTGGCCCTAATGACATTAGGGAATAGAATAAAGAGTACTTTAACAAATTATTCCTACCATATGGAATTAGAAATTTACCTTTCCCTTGTGAATTTCTGAGTTTTGTTTCTCTAATTTTTGGCTCAGTTTATTATTTGTTTTTAATTTTATTATCTTAAATTAAAGAGAGATGTGTCTGTAAATGTGCAATTCTACCCCATATTTGAGCCTACTTTTTAAAAAACATTTTTCTTGTTTATATTTTACTCGTTAAAATTATGTTGCCGTTACAAGTGTCAATGCAGAATTTAGGGGCAATAACTAAGATTTAGCTCTCGAATTAGCAGACGACCTGTTTGTGTTTGTAAAATTAAGGTAAGATGTGCAGCAGAAATGTTTGGGGAGAGAGGCCATAGCCAATGTCCTATAATATGTAAAATTATGAAGCTCTATTATCTCTTTTATCTCCCTCTGGTCTACTCACTCTTTATCTCTTTCACTCTTCCTCTTGCGTCTCTCTCTCTTTTACACGTTGACTTCCATGCTGTCGAAATAAAGACAAAAAGACATTGTCAAACTTTTCTCTTCCCGAATACTGCTTTCTTTTGAAATCTCTTTTTACATTTGTGATGTGCATTTAAAAAAGTACCAACAATAAAAATTCTCCGTTTTCGATACTAGGCGAAACAAAATCAAGCATCCAATTTAACTTCAATTTGTTTTTCTATTACTTGGATTTTATTAAAACTTTCCCGGTCTCAATGTTTTAATAAATTTTACAAAATTAAAAAAAAAAATGAAAGAAAAAAAAATCTCTTGTGCCCTGGAGAAAATATCGCGTGCTCAATGTGCTGACAGATCAATCAAGTTTTGTTTCCTTTCTAGTGTAAAAAAAAAGTAATCTCATTCCACATTCTTCTTTGCTCACAATTCACGACATTTGTTTCTAGTTTTTTGGTTGGAAACCAGAGGTAACACCATCTTAAGTTAATCCAGTTTACGACTTCCGAGTCAGCGACGTCATTACAAAGCTTATATTAACTCAACTGTCTGTCTGGTAAAAAGTGTGTACACGTTTTTTTTTTCCTACACCCATTCTCAGATCAAGCTGAAACTTCGCACAATTATCCATTGGCATAGACAAGACATGAATCAATAAAAAAATTACCAGTTAATTAATTAATTACTGGTTATTCATTATTTTGCTTAATTGCAACAAGGGAAACTAATACTTCAGTATTCACTAAGTATGACTAAATTCGTTGGGTTCTGTCCCCCTTTAATAATTGTAACGCTATATCAAGTTGATATGATACTTTTAAAAAAATATTTATGGCGCCTAACAAAACACACATCAATAAACAAAAATACTCAATTAGTCAATTAATTATTGGTCATTAATTATTTTGTTTGATATCGAATTAGAGAAACAACTTATACATTATTGGTAGATATAGTTTTAAGGACGGGATTCTTCCCCTTGAGATAAGCTTTTTTTTTTAAAAAAGTATTTTTAAAAATAATTTGCTTGTCTTAGAACTGAAACCAAAACTTGAACCGAGTCTAACTACAGCTTTCAACTTGATACACTTGTCTTTGTTAAGGCTTCCGCGCGGTGTTGATTCTTGGAAATATATCTAGTGTAGATCCACGTCTGACTGGAAGTAACACTGAACTCGAACTACTTCAGTAACACCGGCGAAAGGCCGAAACAATCAAATATGTAGTCGACGCTGATGTTGTTCTATAAATATATTTAATAATCAAGAAGGGAATCGTCCGATGTCAGCTATGTCCGTAAATCCGTATATCTATTCTACTGCTGTACAAGAAGCGTCTTCTTTGTAGCGTCACTTAGAGCGTTCTTGTTTTTTAACCCACTTTACGTCATCGTCGCTAAGTAAAACTTTACCCTATTTCCGAAACAAATAACTAATTCCTAATCATGTCATAACAACTTACACAGCGTTGATTACCCGCATACATACTTTGAGTATAATGATGTCTTTTTTTTTTGTTGGAAAGCTATTCAGTTCTAGTAGCCACAATAAGGGATAGATGCATCACCATCAATAAGAGGTAGGGGGTCGTTTAAAAACGATTTGCATTAACATTAGATAATAATGTTCTTCAGACCAAGGGAAGTTAATACGAGACTTTTATTTCCCGTACAAAACGTTTAGCAATGTCTTGTGTAACTTGCATCATGTCAAACAGCCGCAGCAATAACATTGGTTGGCATCACGGAGTCTACGAACATCTGTCTTGCGGTCCACGAACATCTAGGTTGGGGTCCACGAGCATATCTATGATGGTCCACGAACATCTGGCTTATGGTCCACGAAAAATCTGGATTACGGTCCACGAAAAATCTGGATTACGGTCCACGAAAAATCTGGATTACGGTCCACGAAAAATCTGGATTACGGTCCACGAAAAATCTGGATTACGGTCCACGAACATCTGGCTTATGGTCCACGAAAAATCTGGATTACGGTCCACGAACATCTGGCTTATGGTCCACGAAAAATCTGGATTACGGTCCACGAAAAATCTGGATTACGGTCCACGAAAAATCTGGATTACGGTCCACGAAAATCTGGTTTATGGTCTACGAACATCTAGCTTATAGTCCACGAACATACCTTTAATTGTCCACGAACATTCTATAATTGTCCAAGAACATCTCTATAATGGTCCAAGATTATCTGGCTTATGATTTACGAACAATTAGGTAATGCAGCTACTGAAATTTTCTGGCACTGATTTTAAAAATGTTTTTTTTTGTGCAAAATTTTACTCTGAATGCAAACTTTGCAAACCCGAATTACATTAATAAGTAAGTCTTGAATAGACTCGCATTTAAAGTTTATTTTTTTTGCACCGCATGTACTTTTCGCACACTTAGGGCTCAATTCCAAGTCCTTATTGAACACAAGATTTGCGAGTGGTCCTGGCATTGAACACACAACAATTACCCAAACTTATGCAAGAAGACCAGGATTCCATTTTGCAAGAACTACTTTTCAGAGCTTAAAGTCACAGTGACCTGACTTAAATATGGTGGTGAACGTGTTTATCACGTGGCGGAAACAGAACTGCGACTTAATAAATCAAGTCCGAGAGTCTACTAGGTGCCCATCCATTAACTTTATTGTAAGGGTTTCATTCGAGACGTAGCCTAAAGAAATGGGATAAAGATGACAGCTGGTGTAACCATTAAAAAAAAAACATCTTCATTAGGCTGAGCGGGAAGACGACCAGTAAAAAAAAATGCAATGATCACGTGACTGATTGAGCAGAAGTAAGGCAAACAAGGAAACAGTTATGCCGGAAACGAGTTTTTTTTTTTAAGTTCCAAAAAGAGGCAATAGTCAAAAGTCACGTAACATTTGGATCACTTTGTCTTGCTTGATGCTGATTTTTGTTTTCCTTTAAAACAACTTGTAATTGACATTCAGATCACAAGGTTTCTTAGTCTCTTGAACCGTTGGGGCACCACACAGATTCCCATTTGACTAGAGTAACACCTTTAGTAAAATCACTAAATTTAGAAAACCTTTAGAAGAGAAGACTCAAAAGTAATGTAGCAATTATACATAAAACACTGAACCATAATCTTCAAATACAAAGACAAAATCTAATAAAATACTCTGAAAGACACAAAGATAAAGGCACATTCCTCGTCCCATATGTTAGGACAAATTTGTACAAATGCTCCTTCTTCCCTAGTGCTATTAGAGCATGGAATGGGTTACCTGAGTCAGCCAGGAAAAACAGTGACTTGGCAGAATTTAAGTCATTGGTTAACATGCATTCCTAGATGCATGACGCGTAGGACGTAATCATCTTCTTTTTTTGAAGTAACGTCTGTATTATATAAGATAAGATAATAAGATGATTTGTTGACTCTCTTCACTCGTCATTGTCAAACCAGGATGTCTCTTGCATTTGACGAGCGTGTCCATTCCTTGACATTATCTTCCCATCGCTTCTTTTGTCTTCCTCTTTGTCTTTTTCCTGGTTCTGTTCGCCGTAGAAGGGTCTTAGCGAGCCTTACGGATCCCGTAATATAACCGTACATATTTAGCTTGCGTTTTTTGACGAATGTCAGAGAATCATCGCCATTGTGATCCATTTTATGATTTCCTTATTTCTGATGTGGTCTTTTTAGGTGACACCTAGAATCCTTCTGTAACATTTCGTTCCGTGTCTAGGATCCTCCTATCTAAATCTTTGATAGACTCCAGGACTCGCAAGCGTACAGCAAGTAAGTCGCCATGACCTAGGAGCGCAACAGCCTGACTTTTGTGTCTTTTGTCTTCGCGCATGACCACTGGCAATTAACTCCTTCTCCCATTCAACGCAATAACCGTTATCCAGACTATGACTCTGCAGTCATGAGAAACAAAGAGTTGTGTAAGATGAACGATACTTGCTTGGAAACAGAATGAATCTGAAACTGACGAAGGCTGGGGTGGGTTTAAATACAATTATTGTGTATTTTGCATGTTTGTAGAGTTGAAATGCTTTGAATATAGGAAGTCAAAATCTGATAAAGGTATTTGCAATAGGCATTTCGATGTTGAATTGGAAATGCGGTAGGGCATATATTTATAAATAGAAATTATTTTGTTTCAAAGAGTGTTTTTGAGCTCTTATTTTAATTTTTTTTTTAAAATAATTTTGTATATGTTAATATATCAATTTGAGTGGTAAATATATTTTATGTGATCAGCACATTACTGAAGGGATCTTTTACGCTTGAAATATGTATAGTGTTTGTACTGAAGCACTATCAGGAGTCAGCCAGCTCCATCAGAACTACGTCAGGTCGTCGCGAAGTGGGCGACTGCTGTCAATCAAAACAAGAACAGAGCGATACAAAAACTCGTTCGTACCTCACTCGGTCACAATTATATCACCGCCACTCGTTGAACAGGGAACATGAAAAGCACCAAGATGCCTATGCTTAATGAACTCTTTTTGTTTTATTACGGCGTCGTATACTATATTTTTCTGTTGTGTTGTCTTTATATGAGAAAAGAGTCCTTGTAATCACAAGTTTCCGTAAGGATCAATAAAGCAGTCTTAGTCTTAGTCTTATTAATTATTTTTTTTTACTTTTCATAATGTAAAATTACGAGAAAATAACTCGCTTAGTTGGTGAATATTTCATTGCTCATTTGTCGTTCAAATCGCACATCTGCAGTTTAAAAAATAGTCTCTTCTTCCCGATAAAAAACATTTTGAGAATCGTCTCCCCCTTCCTGGCAAAGAACATTTACCTCCCTTTGAAGATGTGAAGACAATGCCGGTGATTTGTTAGTTGGTGTTTAACTAGTTTTCTGACTTGAAAAAAAAAAAAGCAACAATAAATTATAGTTCTCAGTGACAACACCTACGTCTGGTGCTCTTCAAGTTTCACCGTTCTTACAGATTTTTCGAGAATTTGTGATTCCGTTGTGGTATTTATGGAAGTTGTCAGTTTTTAAACGGTAGAGAAATAGGGTTAAATATAACACACATTGTTAATGAGTCAGATCGGAGGTATGGCAATAAAAGAACAAAATATGGAACAGATACCTCCCCACCACCCAAAAAAACATTTTTTTTTAGCCACTTCCATGAATGTTGAGGCCGCCTGTGATTTGGCATTAAGAGTTTTATAGTCTTTATAGTCTCATTATCAACAACAAGAGAGATATAAATAATAAGTGTAATTGTATCAATGGGTCTGGATCAGTCATGAAATTATATATGCACAGTTGACCTTGACCTACTAAATCTGTGCGATTAGAAATATTTGACCAATTTGTTTTTTGTTTACCGTTATTTCATGCTGTTAGCTTTCTCGGTGCGCTTTGATCCTATCTCTTACCTGGGCCAGTTAGTGAAATGTGGGCGGGGGGGGGGGGGGGAAGAAATATCTGGGTTAACTTTACCGTATTCGCTTTTTCAAAGCATATTAAAAAAAAAAAGGGAACGACCTGAATTCGAATTTAAGGTTCAAGCCTCAGGCCGACACACTGACCACTCTGCTAGTGAGATACCTATGAAAATAGAAGATTCTATAGTTATCTATTGTTTGTTACAAATTTTCATTTAAGCGACCTATAAAGGGGATTAATTCAGCTCAAACCACCACTTCAGACAAGAACGATTTATTTTCCTTGTTCTAGATTCCAAACAAAATAGTTAATTACCAAAAATTGTTCAACTAATTTGTTCATTGTTTAGATTGATTCTTATATTATCAGGTTAAAGAAATAATTTTGCATCATTTCAGCTTGAGCCGACATTTGGTGTTGGAGAAATTACATTCACAAACTGTTTACCAAACACAATGGTCCTTTAACATCTGCAGGAAAGTATTATCAAGACCAGGGGTTCTCAGCCTGTGGAACGAGACTCTCTTGGGGGTCGAATGACGATTTGCCAGGGTGTTGCCTAAGACCATCGAAAATATGGATTGTTATTGTCTATTCTTCTATTGCTGTATGTGTGTGTGGGGAGGGGGGGGTCGCGGCAGAGTGGGGGTTTCTAAAAAGGGGTCGCCAAGCTTAAAAGGTTGAGAACCGCTGATCTAGAAAGAACATTGCTTAAATAGCGCTTACGTAAAATCGCAAGGTCACTTTAAACCCGAGTCTCTGTGCTGTCTTACACATTACACTTGCCAAAATTTTATCTTGACAGAACACATTTTTATGATTTTTTTTTCACATCTTATTAAAAAAAAAACCCAACAAAACAAGTAGTCTAAGTGCCATTGTATCAATAATTTTGATTCAAATCATAGAATTAATTTCGAATAGATCTAGACTAGCAATAATACATTTCTGCGTTTGGAAATATTTTTTACCAACCGTTTTAGCTTTTTGCACAATTTCAATCTTTTAGCATGATGAATGCGCTATTCTACCATCACTTGTGTGGACCAGACGGGGTGGGGGTGGAGGGTGGTGAAGGAGGGGGTATATGGGTGAAGGTTTTTTTTTCAAAAACTATTTTTTAAAAAGTGGCTAGATTTGAATTCTAGCTAGAGGCTCAAGCCTCCTTAATGGAAGGACGACACGCTAGTCACTGAGCTAGACAAGTGCTTATGAGAAAAAAAAAAGGTTTTATAGTTATCTATTGTAAGTTTCGAATTTTTAGTCGACGATCTAATTCTCTACACAAGGCTTATCTCCCCCTTATCAGGCAATTTCTCTAAATAAAACCAAATGAAATTAATTACGAATAAATGATAAAACAACTGGTGAATTTTCCGGATTGCTTCACGTGTCGCTAGAGACAATGACCGATTTTATGCAAAGTTTCAAAAGTTTCCGAGATTGGGAAGCTTGGTTTGTAGCCTGTTATAGGCTCTGATTATTTATGTCTTTCTGGACTTCTGGTAAAGCTTTCCTTTCAGTCCTTGCGATCTATGGGGCAGACGATGTTAAGGTCACCTGGCTGTAGAAACAAATGACCTTACTAGACTTATCTACATATTCATATTGCGTGTATTTTGAACAGTTAAAAAAAAGATAAAGATGATTTTTAATTCAAGAGGCTTGGCTTGGAGACAGGAAATGGAAAATTATGGGCTCAAGGCCGGATTTAAGTAAGTAAAGGCCCTGGGCAGTATTTTTTTTTTCTGGATGGAGGCACATAAAATATTTTGATTAGTTTAATAAAAATGTACAGTATAGCATAAATACATTTTAAAGCATGTTATATTTTGTGAAGAAAGACACATACAAGTCAGCTTCATTTAACCTGCCTTTTTTAAATGGTTAATGGCCTATTTTTGTTAAATTCTATACAATATATTTTTGATACAGTGGCTGATGATTAGTGTTAGTATAATCCAAAATAAACACTACGGTTGGACCGTAACTTAGGTATGATATTTAATCTAAAGTCTTCTTTGCTAACAGCTTATGTTTAGACAAGGGGCACAACTCAAAAAGAAACAAAAAGCGTACATCTTGCAATACATACATCAACTGTTGGGGATCCCCTTGAGGATAGGGCCTAGGACGGCTGGACAGTCTGAACAGCCGTAAATCTGACCCTGGGGGGCGAAGGAAGGGAACCCAGACGAAAACGGTAGACAGCTAAAGGATTGCTGCATGTCTAAGATTAATTCTAAAAATGGCATAACCTCTTGTTGAATACTGTCAGTATGGGGGAATTCTCGTACGAGGAGAATCCAAAAATAGCAATCTTTTAGGTGTATCCGGTGGATAAGGTTATATTTAGAGAAGTATTCGAACATTTTTTTATTTTTTTTTTTATGTTTTTGCAATTTTCATCACAACGTTAAGCATACTTAATTAAATTTTATCTGTATAAACAAGTAAACTACTTTAAAAAAAAACAAATAAAACGTATATCTAATGTAATCGTTTCAATTATTCTGAATTAATAATAATAATAATAATAATAATCTTTATTGTCCGTATGCAAATTTGTCTTACAATTTGTGCATTACCAAACAAAAAATATTATAACTATAAGAAACCAAAGTGTACATTCACACCTGGCTCACTCATAATTAACATGTGACAAAGTTTATACCAGATTGTTCTTATTTAATGATTTGATTGCCAGGGGTACAAAAGAGTGTTTGTGTCTGTTTGTCTTTGCTATCGGTGTCTTGTATCTCTTTTGTGATGCAGCTGCCCAAATGGGTTTTGTTTTTTTGCCAATGATTTTACCAGCAGCATTTAGGATTCTATAAAGTTTATTTTTATTTTTAATGCTCAGATTGCCATACCAGACAGTGATATTGAAACTTAAAATATTACAGATATGAGCGTGATAAAACATAGCCAAGGCCTTTTCGCTAACATTCAACGAGAACAGTTTTCTTAGTAATCGTAATCTTTGCTGCCCTTTATTGCTGATATAATCAGTATTTGCAGTAAAATTTAGTTTATTGTCTAGGATAAACAGTTGTTAACATTGACATTATCATGTAATTGAAGGCTCAGTGGCTGAGTGGTTAAGCGCTTGGCTTCCGTACCGGGGTCCGCGGGTTGGAATCCTGGTGAAGACCGGAATTTTTAATTTCGGGATTTTCGGGCGCCTCTGAGTCCACCCAGCTGTAATGTGTACCTGACATGAGTTGGGGAAAAGTAAAGGCGGGTGGTCGTTGTGCTGGCCACATGACACCCTCGATAACCGTAGGCCACAGAAACAGATGACCTTTACATCATCTGCCCTATAGACCATAAGATCTGAAAGGGAACTAATCATGTAATTAATTTGAAATAGATAAAAACTAACAATAATAAAACTATGTGATTGGAAATTTTTTTACCAATTGATTTTGTTCAACGAAATTGTTTTGCTGCGGATAGGGGGGAGAAGAAAAAGAAAGGCAAGGCTCCCGCAGGACGGTGGGGGGGGGGGGGGCGTCAACGGACAGTGCTCGAGACTATTGAGACGACAGCCCAGAGCGCATACCATCGAACAGGCAGCCATCCAGTAATCTCATGGACATTCAAAATAGTGTTGGCTACTCAATTCTCACATCCACTAGAGATAAAGAGTACTCTAAGCCAGTCCGACCAGACATTTCTTTTGGAGCGACACTCAGATTCGTGTGCGACGTCATGGGTGACATTCGTCTTCGTCATAATGACGTGGCATATCTCGTTGTCAACATGGGGAATAAAACTGTCTGTCAGATATCTAAACCCGCGCTCATGGAGTTATGTACAGGTGTTAACTTCCACAGGGATTCTCAAATGTGTCATGTCTGGAAGCCAGGATGTATCTTAAGTACATTGTATTAAATGTAAAGCAATTTTTTAAATACAATTACTTGTGTATAGCGCATCTTTATGCATGGGCGCCCGCAGGATTTTTCGCAGGGCGATGCAAGCTGCCACCTATGGCTCAAAGTCGTAGCCCCCTCCCCCGCTTTATACTTATGCAATATTAAGTGCACGGTAATACTTGTTTTATGACATTAAAAAAAAAAACCAACTAAACATGTGAACAAAGTATTTGCCTGGTCGGGATGTCTGCCTGGTCGTGCGTTTTTTTTGCGCTGGACTGCCGTTCAGATTTATCGATGGTCCCGGGTTCAAACCCTGCCCGCTCCCATCCCCCGTCGTCCTGCGGGAGGTTTGGACTAGGAAGTAATTATCTTCAACTCTGAAGGAACATCCGAAACATGTCAAACATTTTTTTTTACAAGTATTTACTGTACGCGTCGGTGAGTTTATCCGTGCGGCCCGTCCCTCCCAACGGTCGATCAAATAAAAACTGCAAAAGTTGACTGTGACTGCCGAAACTGTCAAAAACTTTACAAATGAAATGCTTCTCGTCACGGTGGACAAGCTGGCAATGAAGGCTTATCAAGCTGTTCTGATATTCTTCTTCACGTTGCAGCTATTGCATCGTTTTAGGATGAAGACTAAACAAGTGGAACTGAGCATGATTATTGCTCGAAAAGCGTGACGTAATAAAGAAGATTAAAACAACAATATACGTAATGTAAAACCGTGTTCTGTAATAACTCACAAAATCCAAAAAATTTGCTTTTTTTCTCGGTATGCCAATCGTCTGCAAATCCTCTACAGAACCAACTCAATACCAAGTTCGTGCTGATAACGCGAATGTCGTGGGTTCGATCCCCATACTGGCCACCAATGTCAAGTCCTAGGGTGATTTGATAATGTATTATATCAGGGCCTCTTCTGGCCTTATTAGAATGTTCTCTGTGCTTCAAATTAAATTACTTTGCCTTTATCAAGCTTGTTGTGGCGTAGTGCTACTAAGGTTGCTGAGTAATCAGATCACGACACAAGTATACAGAAGTAACACTTTCTCGGCAGACAAATATTTAATAATCATTCAAAATAGTACATAATAACTTAGGCAAATCCAGCCATCAGGAGATGTATATTGTGTCAAACATAAATCCAAATAGAATAATCTTGGATGTACAAGTATCATATCAAATCTCATAAGTCATTTTACAGTATACGATATTACACAGAGAAAAAATATATCGCTCCTTACTCCACTGGAGCTCAGAATCAACTCTTGGTTTTCACCCCGTGTTCAGTCACAGTTTCAATAATTTCTTCTTAGCAGAAGTCAACTGATTGGTAGGTGTAACAGGTTGGCTAAAATATGACTGCTCAGAACTCAGAGGGGTACTCTTACATTGTCAGCCATCCACTCCTGATACGCCTAGGCTAGCCTATGTTAACATATCTTAACAACTGTACTTCAGTCACCAGTAGAAGCACTACTTTTTTATTTGTTATTTAGATTTTAATTAATTTGAATTAGCAAAACAAAAAAAAAATGGCTAAAATGTGGCTACTCAGAATCCAGGGGGGTGCAAGTGCACCACCTTGCACCCCCATGCGGGCGCCCATGTCTTTATGTTAAAGTCATGCTCAGCGCACTCTGGTCCAATCTCTTTTGTGAGTGGGTTGGTGGAAGGTAAGGCATCTGGGTGAAGGTTTCAAATGCTCAGCAAAAAAACTCATCCCGAGTCGGGATTGGAACTCGAGCCCCACAGAGTCTAGATCAGCGAGACTATTCGTTATAGAAGGCCTCCACACTGACCTGCAACGTCACAACCTGTGGGCCATGTAGACCAATAGCTCGTTGCCTGGTCGTATAGACATGTGACGTGGCAAGGAGATATTGGTCTCCGCTGCACACAGGTTGTGACGTTGAAGGTCAGTGTTTAGGCCTTCTAAGACGATTGGTATGGGTTTAAGCCACTCAGACACGCATCCCAAGCATTGTGGGATAGGAAGGTTGTATGAAACATTTCTACCTTTTAAAGCGTTTCTTTTTTTTTTTTTTGTTACATATTACGTTGGTAGACTAGGAGTGTCTCGTTAATTAGGTCTTTTCGTCCATATCTTACTTAATTTTTATAAATTACGGACGGGCCTTTTGAACAGATGATAAGAAGCTTCTAAGTAGTTAGTCTAGTCGTGCATGTTAGAGACCGAAACTCTGCTAGGTCGTTGATTTTCCTAGACGATTCAGGCATGCTTAAATGAAACTTTAGACGAAAAAAGCATTTGTAAGAATTCACCCTAGCCGACCTGCGTATGGAAAAACAAATTAGCATGTATCTTTTTGTCTTTCTGAGTATTTTATTAGCTTGTGTTTTGTATTTATAAGGTATGGTGCAGTGTTTTATTGCTTTTTTTTTCTACTTTATGGTCCTCTATCGTGGAGACTACGTGGCGTGACTTCAAGTTTAGTGATTTTTTAAAAAAACTAATGCTCTTACGCTAGCCAAAGGTAAATATTCATTAGTTGTAAATCTTACGACTATATCTTATGTCTTTTCTTCTTTTTATAATATGTTGCTTGATGTGAAGCTTCAAACTGATGACGTGTATTCTAGTATTGCTATAATTATGGTCACATAGTCTTGTAGAATAATGTTCTTGTTTGATTTGCAAAAAAAAAAAATCCATTTAATACGCCCATATGCTTTTAAAATAAAATATTTATTAATTATTTCGTTAAAGTTGGAATTACTTGATAACATCTGTATGTTATGGGGGGGGGGGGGGTGTTCCCATGTTATATGGAAAGGGAGTATTTATTGTTAGTTGTATAGGTAGAGTAAAAGTAAAGTTCCCCTATTAGACCTTCCAACCTATTGGGCAGATGTTGCATAGGTCATCTGTGGCCTGCGGTTAACGAGGGTGTCATGTTTCCAGCACAACGACCAACCGCCTTTACTTTTCCCCAACTAATGTCACGTACCCAATAGAGCTGGGTGGACTCCGAGGCGCCCTGAAGATCCCAAAAGTAAAAATCCCAGTCTTCACCAGGATTCGAACCCGTGACCCCCGGTTCGGAAGCCAAGCGCTCACCACTCAGCCACCGCGCCTCCAAATATCATTTATAATTAGTTTTATTCACAAAAATTTATTGAAGTTATTTCAAGTTTTATATGTTAAATATATAATAAGCGTACATAGGTTCACCTGTCTACCAGCAGTTTGGTGTTATAGGTCAACGACCGTCGACAAGTATCTCCGTACACAAAGATGAGCTCTCTCGGCTATTTTCATGTACACACGGATGAACACTTTTTGATCCTAATCTTCTTCTTCTTCTACTTCTTCTAGCCAGCTTATGGTGCT
Source organism: Biomphalaria glabrata (assembly GCF_947242115.1). Lineage (NCBI taxonomy): Eukaryota > Metazoa > Mollusca > Gastropoda > Planorbidae > Biomphalaria > Biomphalaria glabrata. The sequence continues at coordinate 86,879,691 of NC_074711.1, forward strand.
GAGCTGTCAGCTCTTTTGCAGACTGTGCCAAGGAAAAATAGTGTGCTGTTTTCTTCAGTTGTTCAGCACTGCCGTACAGGGTGTTGGTTATGTTGGGCTGGAGTGGTAGTAGGGTCTGCCTAAGGTGGATTAGGAAGGGGCATTCAAAGAGGATATGGTTTACGGTTTCATAAGGGTGGGCGCGGTGTCTACAAAGGGGGAGTTGTGTGGGATTTATTTTATTGAGATGGTAATGTGACAGAGGTGTGTGTCCTGTCCTTAGTTGGAAGATTGTAGATTGCTCTTTGCAGGGCAGGAAGTTAATACCGTCCAGTTTGTTAGGCATGTTCATTTCTTTGTACATGGCTCTGCCTGTGTTTCCTGTTGCCCATTGGTTGAGGCACTCCTCTTTGTGGTTGTTGATTAACATTGACCTTAGCGTGAGGTAGTTAACAGGTCTTTCTGGTTGTTCCATAGTTGATCCTGCCTTTGAAAGCTTATCTGCCCTTTCATTTCCCATGGCGCCGATGTGTCCAGGGATCCACAGTAATGTAATGTTGATGTTTAATTTAGTCCTTATAGTTGTACACAAAAAAGCTATATTCGCTAAATTAATCTAATAATCTAGTTCAGTGCTAACCGCTATATCTACGTACTCAACGAAGAGCACTATCTGATGCTAATCACACAAATTATGTGAAAATAAACCTAGATAAACCACGAACTGTCGTCTTACTCGGCCTGTTTTAATGTAGTCTCCGCTGGGTGACACCACCCCCTCCATCTTTACAAATTACTTGTTTTTTTTTTCTTTCAGTACTGTCATCGATCGTATTTGCCGTATTTTTAGTCCACTAAAGACCCTGTCTGAAAACTGAGCTAAGTCTATTGATCGACCCTGGGAGACTGACAGGGGGTGATTATTAATGTACTTAATCCTGGCATTCAAATCTTGTTTATTTAATCTTCCGAAGTGTTTCAACTTTCGTAGAAGATCGCCTCAAGCTAACAACTTTAGTTTCAGCTGTATAATCAAATATATTTGTACAACTCTGTGTCTGGTAAAAAAAAAAGTTTGTACACGTTTTTTCTCCCACTTCCCATTCTCTGTTCAAGTTTGAAACATTGGCGCAATCATTCATCGGCCTACATTGCCCTACACAAGACATGAATCAATCAAAAAATGAACCAATTAGTCAATTCATTGTTTTGTTTGTTACCGTACCTTCCAACAAGGGAAAGTAACTCTTCAGTATTCACATATACCGGTAAATATGTAGGGTTTATTCCCTTAGGTAATTGACCACGTTATTTCTCCCACACCCATTCTCGTATCAAGTTGAAACAAAAAAAAAAACAACTTATTGTACCTAATACGACATAAACGAATTAAAAAAATTAACCAATTAGTCAATTAATTATTGGTAATTAATTACCCTGTTTGATATCGAATATGGGAAATAACTTCTACATTATTAAGATATATAGTTGCAAGTGCGGATTTCTTTTCTCTAGATAAGCTTTTTTTTTTTTTTTCTTTAAAAGGATTTTTTTTTTTAATTTATTTTGCTTGTTTACAAATATAATCAATATTTCTGAAGTTATTGCCCGAATATTCAAACCATCTGCACATTTATATCACAATATGCCTGTCCTAATCATTTCTTCAAATAATTTCTTTTTTTTTTTATCATACCGGCAAGCAATCTTGTTCAACATTCTTGTCTTTCATTATATTATTAGCGTCTGCCAGTCTCTTATATTATCTGCCTTTATATTATACTGCCTCTCATACAATTAGACTGTCTGTTGCTCTAATTTATAGCCTGCCATCCACTTCGTCCATCTATCCATTCATTACTTTTGTAACTTCTCAAGAGCAAGACTTCAGCAGACGATCGGCTCACAATAGTCGCTCTTCGTTCAAGAAATGTCAACAAAAAAAAAACCCAGATAAAAATTTTTTTTTTTATATCCTTTAACTACACCACAGTCTAGGTCAACGAGGAATAGATTTCACAAAATAGCAGTCAAAGGCTTAATGTGATTCGGTCTTGCTTGGTGTACAGACCAGGACGTCTGCTCGGGTGTCCAGTGTTTGGATTAGATCCCAAGTAATCTTCTTAGTACTAGATCTAGTTCAATCTGACCAGGCCGTTGTCGTTTCTCTTTTCTAGTGTACATTCATATTTTCTCGTAATGTCGCTGACTTGTCGGTGGTTTTGGTTGTATGTTTTCAAAATATAAAAAAATTACATTGGAGAAAGAGAGGAAGTAGGTCGCAATTGTAAGTAATCAATGTCAAGGTCATGTCTTGGTAGTCTTTAAATTGTGTTGGTACAGCTGACGTACGATGTGATCTTGAGCTGATGGCTAACTGCTAGGCTTGTCTTAAGAGTCCGAAGATTAAATAAGGAATGGAATGTTTCCCGTGGCAACGCAGCCCCAGCTTTGACCTACATATTTTGCCACATCCAGCTCAGGCATAACCATTGTCCGCATCATGGTCGATTTAGATGATGAAAGTCAACGAAATATTTTCAGCGCATTTTCTAAACATTGTGACCCTCAGAAAAGAATGAACATTCCATAAGCTGGACTAAAGTTCAGAAGCGTGAAGGGCAAGAAACTTTGAGGCATACATTTACATTGAGGAGGAATCATAGAGAGATAAACGCGTCAACGACTAGTGCCATGAAACTAGAACTTTAAACAGCTATAACAATAGATAAACATTGAAATAGGCTGTACAATAAATAGTTAAACATTTAAACAGACAGTATACAATAGATAGATAAACATTTAAATAGGCTGAACAATGAATAGTTAAACATTTAAACAGACAGTACGATAGATAGATTTAACTCTTTCTCTCCGTAATTATTTACCACATTCTGGTGGAATCAACGTTGGTATCGTTAGGTAGGAGAGAAAGAGTTAAACACCTAGTACCAAAGAGAATTATTTAAAGCATTTTCCCTAGGTCCATCTTTTATACTTATGCTTATGTGTTGTACAGCATCATTACAGCCCTCAGACAACGCCGCTTGCGCCTGGCTTGGACATGTTCTCCGGATGGAGGACAAGCGCATCCCGAAAGTCATCCTCTATGGTCAACTCGCGACTGGCACAAGAAAAACTGGTCGCCCCCACCTCCGTTACATAGATGTAATAAAACGTGACCTCAAATCAGTGAACATCAATACAGACAATTGGGAAGACATAGCTCTAGACCGCAACAGGTGGAGAGAGACAGTGACCAAGAAAGCTATGGACAGTGAAAGTACATGGTCTCAGCTCAGGAAGAAAAACGCACAATCCGAAAAACGGTCAGCTCCTCTACCACCGAAGCAAAAGCCACCTTAACCTGCGCTATCTGTGGACGGGAGTGTCTCTCCAAAAATAGGGCTCCACAGCCACATGAGGAAGTGTGCTCTGAGATGAACCATAGTCGTTCTACGACTGAAGGAGGCCAATGAATGTCTTGTACAACTATTTGAGTGTAACTAAAATGCACAATATAGACCTAATGTGACACTATAAAACAACCTGGCAACACTTTTAAATAGTTTCCTCCTATTAAAATCCAATTAAAACAATTGTTTTTACAGTCATAAAATATTTTTTTCAAAAAGTACTTATTTACATTGAAATGGTGCAGTGACAATTTGTTTCTACTGTAAGGAGTTTGTTTGGACATCTGCATTCAACTTTGTGGTTTAGTTTGTCAATTTTTAAAACAATAAAGATTTTTTTGGTATTATAATTTTGTTTAAATATATTTTTTTAAGGAAATCTGAAACTGTTCCGTCTTGTTCAAACTTACTTACTTAGACTTAGGTCCTCCCGCGCCGTTCGGCGCAATGGGCGGCAAGCTGTCTCCATAAAGATCTGTCTCTGGCAATGTCTGAAGCCTCCTCTCACCTGGTGTCCACTGTTCTGAGGTCTTCCATGAAGGTGTGTCGCCAAGTAATACGAGGATGTCCCTGTTTGCGCTTTCCTCGTTTTGGCTTCCATGTTATCACAACTCTTGGTGTGCGTAATTCATTTTGACGTAGAACATGTCCCGCAAACCTCATGCGACGCTCAGTCACAACCTCACTAAGTGTTCGACTCCCAGTTCGGCATAGGATTTCCTTGTTTGAGACCCGATCTGTGTAACTGACTCCCAAAATCCGTCTCAGCCATCTCTGTTGAGCCACATCTAGTCTTTTCTCAATTTTGACAGATGACTTCCACGTCTCACATGCATATGTAGCAGTTGGAATGACGATTGTGTTGAGAAGGTGTATTTTTGTCTCGAGCCCAATGGCTTGGCTAGTCCAAATAGGCTGCAGCCTTTGGAAAATGCTCCCTGCCTTTCCTATTCGGCACGCTACATCATGGTAAGCATCTCCATCATTTGTTATGATGCTGCTAAGGTATCTACCTTGTTCAAACTAACTCATTAAATTAAAAAAAAAGTTTAAGAATAAAGCTATTAATCTTTGTTCACACACAAAAAAATGGACTAATTGTTTTCTCATTTTTTTTTGGTTACCATTAAGCCAAAATAGTTTCTGAATTCACCTTAGATTGTACATCCAATAACAGATTCTGAAAACGAGGCTTACTATAATGGTTTGCTTTCATCTCATACAGAATTCATTGAAATCTAATCTAATAAGGCACGTGCTAAGAACAGACAAATGCCAGCGAGGATTGGATTAATAATTTGTTTGATTTCTTCGTCAAAGAAAATCTTTAATTGATATTCGATACAAGAGACACATTTTTTTTTTCTTTTCAAACTTGTAACTTGGGGAATACAACCTGATACAATATTAGATAAAAAGAAGCAAATCAGCATACCGCTACAATGACATAATTACAAGACAAAAAAAAAAGCCTTCCAGGACGAAGGGATGACATTTTACACAGTTTAAAAGATTTCATTAAAGAAAACTCTGGACACTTTTTTTTTTTTTTTATAGACGACAGACAGTCGAATGGACAATTGTGATTATCTCCCTTTGTTATAAAGTTAGTATTGTTTCCATTTACTTCTTGAAGACGGAGTAATTATCTCCCCCTGTCACTCACTTGTCTGCGAGTCTTTCAGGACACGGACAATTTTTAGTTAGGAATGGCTTTTAATGAAGGCATATGCGTGTGTGTGTGTTTCAATGTGTGTGTGTGTGAGAGAGAGAGCGAGAGAGAGAGAGAGAGAGAGTCTGCTAGTGTGTGGGTGTATTGAAGGCATACGTTTGAATGCGGAAAGATATAAAATATATGATGGGTGAAATTCCTTGTATACCTAAGCGAATTTCCGAAAATTAAAATGGACAAGACTGGCTTTTAACAGAATTGTAAATATGGATTTATTCCTAATAACTTTGGAAAATGTGTTTCTGTCTATCAAGTCCCTAATTGCTTTAGTTGTCATGGCATCTACTTTAGACATCACAATTCAAAATCTATTGCGCCATTAGAGAATCACTGGAATAGAGTTTCTTCTTAGATTTTGGTGGCTGCCCAGACGTGTGGTATGCGCTCTGAACTATCGTTCGACGGTCTTGTTGGTCCTGGGTTCGAACCCTGCCCACCACCTTTCCCCGTCGCCCTGCGGGAAATTTGTGCTAGCATGTCACATTCACCTATCACTTATCGTGTTGAACCGTTGGGGCACCATACATGATCTGTTTTTTTTTCTTGAGCCAGTCGCAAATTGTCCGTAGAGGATGACTTTCGGGATACGATTGTCCTCCATCCGGCGAACATGTCCAAGCCAGCGCAAGCGACGTTGTCTGAGGGCTGTAAAGATGCTGGAAATACCTGTTCGCGCAAGGGTCTCAGTATTGCACACTTTTTCTTTCCATGTGATTTTCCTACGGAGCCATCCGCAAATGGATTGAGTTTAGTTTTCTCTCTTGCTTTGCGTGGGTGGTCCATGATTCACTGCCAAACAGTAGGCCATACAAGGCATGCGATATGAGTACACTACTGTATGGCAGTGAGTCATGGACCACCTACGCAAAGCAAGGGAGACAACTAAACTTTTTTTTATTTATTTATTTATTTTTTTTATTTTTTTTTTCGTTTATTTCAAAGTATACTTATTACACTTATAACTTAGTGCTACCCGTATTTCTTTTTATTGAAATAAAAATGGTGTATGTTATTTGGACTCAAAGGCCAGCATAATAAACAATCCCCCAAATATGTCAAGTATTGGACTTTGAGGGACAGGAAAATCGAATTTTTGATTTTTTTTTTCTTGATTTTAAATACAAAATAGTTTTTATTTTTTAGTTGGCATCAGTGTTCTTTCATTAAGGAGTCATTTACATTGTTAAGTTGACCTTTTTCACCTAATTTCTCCAATTTTTTAAAATTTGTATGGTCTAAAGTTTTTTTATAAATTGGATTCGCAATGGTTGGGTGGTAAAGCGCTGGTCTTCCGAACCGGGTGTCCCTGGTTCGGATCCTGTTAAAACAGGTATTTTTACTTTCGGGACGCCTCTGAGCCCACTCAGCTCTAATGGATTCTTGACATCTTTTGGGGAAAACTGAAGGCGGTCGGTCGTTGTGCTGGCCACATGACACCTTCTTTAAACATGTGGCCATAGATAGAAAGACACATTCCTCGTTCCATATGCTAGGACAAATCTGTACAAATGCTCATTCTTCCCTAGTGCTATTAGAGCATGGAATGGGTTGCCTGAGCTAGCCAGGAAAACAAGTGACTCGGAATTTAAGTCAGTGGTTAATATGCATGACTGGATGCATGACGCGTAGGACGTAATCATCATCTTTTTTTTTTGAAGTAACGTCTGAAAGGGAACTTTTTTTTCCTTTAAGTTACTTTATACCCCCCCCCCTCCCTTTTTTTTTCATACAACTATATTAACCTTAACATTTTAAGCTATTAGAAATGCAGACAAAACCAATTCAATTACTTTGTTAAGAGTTTTAAGATACTTTCTCATAATTATTGTTTCCAGAGAAAGAACTCTCACACCTAAAAAGATACAAACCTGAGCAGGAAATGTTTCTGTGGCCTTTTCTAGATCATCAACTATACGCTCATCTCTCTTGGCCTCTTGTACAGGAGAGCATTGATCCGAATTTCAATTTCCCTACGTCTCGTTAACACAGTGTAGTGACCCGATAGGCAACCGCTGAGTACTGTAAGGGGAAACTATGTATCTTCTAGGTTGTAACTACGCATTACTGGACAAGGGTCCATTTCAACATATGAACAGGTGGTTAAGAAGTAAGCTTACATAATTATATTCAATTATAGTGTTATAGACAGACTATGTAGCCACACACAGCTTGGGTTTTTCTTGGCTTTTATATAGATTCCACGTGGGTTGAAAAAGTTGTTGAAATTTCAGATAGAGAGATAATTATATTAGAATTGTTTCCTTTTCTTTTTAAATTAACGGTAAGTTGACTAGTTTTAAAATCGCTTTTCAAGTTAAAATTACGTTTTAACACAATACTACCGAACTGAACATTGAATTTGTCAAAACGAAGTGAAACAAGGTAATTAGATGGAATTGGAGGAACCTGTTGTCTTTGAAGCCAGAAAAATGCCAAGTATTAAGGGTAACAAAAAAAAATCAAAAATTAAAGTAAAACAAATAAAAACTACTTACGTTATTCATGGTAAATCACTCATAAGGACTAAATACTCAAAATCTGGGTGTAATAATGAATGAAAAATTATCATGGAACCTTCATATTAATGCAATTATTACAAAATTAAGCAAAACATTGGGGTTTTTGAAATTTTTACAAATCAAATAAGAACATAGAACTAAAACGATTAACTTTAGTTAGGCCAATATTAGAATATGCATCATCTGTTTGGGATTCGTCAACTCAAGAAAACATAAAGAAACTAGAACAAATACAAAATAGAGCAGTGAGATTTATAACAAACGAAAACTCCAATTTGATTAGAGTAATAGTAATAGACTAACACCATTAGAAAAATCACTAAACTTAGAGACACTTCAGGACAGAAGAATAAAAGTAATGTACCTATAATACACAAAACAAGTGTCTCCACAAAGATCTGTCACTGGCAATATCTGAAGGCTCTTCCCACCTGGTGTCCACTGCTCTGAGGACCTCCATGAAAGTGTGGCGCCAGGTTGTACTAGAATGTCCCTGTTTCCGCTTTTCTCGTATTGGCCTCCATGTCATCACAACTCTTGATATAGGCCTACTTAGTTCATTTTGTCGGAGAACATGTCCTGCAAACCTCATGCGACGCTCTGTCACAACCTCACTAAGGGTTCGACTCCCAGTTTGAGTAGTTTTCTTACTTTGAGATCCGATCTCTTTAACTGACTCCTAAAATCCGTCTTAGCCATCTTTGTTGAGCCACATTTAGTCTTTTCTCAATTTCGGCAGACGACTTCCATGTCTCGCATTCTCATGTTGCTGTTGGGATGACGATTGCGTCAAGTTGGTATGTTTTTGTCTCAAGTCCAATGTCTTGGCTTGTCCAAATAGTTCGAAGCCTTTGGAAAATGCTCCCTGCCTTTCCTATCCGGCACGGTACATTGTAGTAGGCATCCCCATCTGTTGACTTATCATGATGGATAAATGCTGAACTAATAATGTACTCTATTAATAGCCCCTGGGGAGCATGATGGCCGAGTTATAAAGCGCTTGGCTACAGAACTGATGGGTAAGAGTTTTGTCTTCCAAGGAATATGTGAAGCAGTGGCTATTGTTTTCAAATTTGGTGAAATTTATTTAGCAAAAAAAAACAAAAAACCCCACACATTTAAAAACATTTTTTTGTTTTTTTTCAAGTCATGATTCTGTCACAGGGGAGATTATCTCAAAACCTAGACTTCACAAAGATGCAAGAGATAATATGAAGCGTTTCTTTGGGAGAATTCACAGTTGTCTCCTCATTCAAAGACTGCAATAATTCTTTTCAGACAACTTCAGTGTAAACAAGGCTGTTAAATTCAGTTCTCAGAGCTAATTAAGACAATGAAGAAAAAAAAATTCAAAGACATCTCAGCCCTCGGGGTGTAATAATATTAGCCTAATTTGTTATCCATTTTATATGGAGCTGCATACGTATGTGCGAATGGGTAACCACAATGTCACACAAGTTTAAAAGTGCAGGTTGTTTTCTTTGAACAACTCTTTTCAGCTTCTGAATCCTAGGGCGTACATTGTTCTTTCTCACTACCGCTCTTTGACGCCCGCTTGGATTTTTTTCTGTACTTTTATCTGGCTTCATTTGTCCTGGCTGTAACCATGACAATTCCCGCTATTTTGTCCTGGTTTTATTCTTTTTTTTAAATTTGTCCTGTCCAACAGGGAAGCACTAGCTCTCGATCGCTCCTCATGGAGCCGTGAATGTCGGAGTCACGAGATACGAAGCAAGGAAAGTAGCTAGCATGAAAGAGCGCCGGACCAACAAAAAGCTGAGAGAAGAAGCAGGCCTATCCGCAACTGACCAAACCTACCCGTGCCACGTATGCGGCCTGCCTTTTAAAACGAGGATTGGACTTTACGGTCATCTTCGTGTTCATAGGAAATGAGAAATGTGGTCATATTCGACCTCTATCTTTGCACCACTATCTTTAAAAGTAAAGCAAAGTTCCCCTTTCAGACGGTGTGGTCTATAGGGCAGATGATGTAAAGTTCACCTGTTTCTGTGGCCTACGGTTAACGAGGGTGCCATGTGGCCATCACAACGACCAACCGCCTTTACTTTCCCAAACTAGTGTCAGGTACCCATTAGAGCTGGGTGGAGAGGCGCCCAAAGATCTCGAAATTAAAAATCCAAGTCTTCACCAGGATTCGAACCCGGAACCCGCGGTTCAGAAAGCCAAGCGCTTTACCGCTCAGTCACCGCGCCTCCACCACTATCTTTGCTTTCAATATAAGAAAAACTGAAAGTGAAAACAATTAAAAAATATGAAAACATAAGATTAGAGATTATTGGACAATGGAAGTAATCTAAAATAACAATATACCCTGTTGTTATGTCAACTAAGTTTAAAGTGACAACAGTCAAAGCCCTAACTAAACATACCAAAGAAGATACTCATTACCTGTCAGAGGATGGTACTGCTGCAGACCTCGCACATCACCAGACAATTTCTCAGTGGACACTGTTAAGAGGAATTAAATGAACTTTGTTTCCCTTTAACGACGTTCGACGTTATACCCTGGCAGTGCCAGAGAATGAACATTAATTCATTTCTACAATAATAATATAAGTAATGAACATTAATTCATTTCAACAATACTAATATAACCAATTTCTTTAAAGGCAATTTAAATTACGGATGAAATAAGGCGTCTTTTGAAAGTTAGATATTAAAGCCAAGCTGTATATCCTGAAGAAGAAAAAGTGGCCTTTTCTTTTTCTTTTCCGGAACCAATTATTTATCGCGTCCTTGACATTTACAATCCGTCTTCAGAGTCTTGGAATTGCGGTAATAATCCTCTTAGCTTGATTTGCGGCCTAGTCAAAGTCCCACCCCACTTTTTTTTTTATATTGCTGACTGTGACGTTGGTATAGGTCCTAACCTGTCCTGGTCCAGCTACTGAAACGTCCGTCCTCCGTCACTGGATGATACAGGATGACACCGTGTGTGACACCTCTCAAGAAAAAAGAAATGTCTACAAAATAAAATGTCCAAACGTCATCCCAGACTTCACAAACACGAAGGTTCTTTGAAGACAAACCGCGGGGACATACGGCATGAGATTCAGGGGGGAAAAAAACTGACATTACTAAATTCCAATTTGAAAGGGCGACAACCTAAATGATTTACATTATAATAAAGCCGACAAGTGAAGAGAAACCACAGTGATAAATTTAAAAATAAAATTAACAAGAGCAAATCAATGCAAACCAAATATAAGATGAATACTAAACTTTTTAAATTGAAAGGGATAGAATATATGTATTAGGGGGATCCTTAACAATTTTAAATTAATTTTGCGGTGTAAAAAAAGTTATTATCAGTAACATTAAAAATAAAAAAAAACATAGCTTATCAGCCCTTCCTTCATTGCTAACACCGGATACGCCAAAAAACAAAATACCTTGCTATTTATTGATTTACCGCCCCTTATGCCAATCTCCAATAGACACCTTGTGCTAACACGAGTCTGGAATCCTTCTACGGTTTTGATGGCAATCTTTTATCGGCCGTACAAATAACAGTGTGTTTGGTTGGATGGTGCCTGACATGTAAATAAGTTTTCAATCCGCAGATTTATATTTAAAAATGAGCTGGACACTGACCCCCACACCCCTTTTCTCATTCACCTTTGCCAGACAGCACCGCCCCCCCCCCCGTTCCCGATTTCCCGCGCTTTTACGCCATAGCTTATTTCCTTTCTGCCTCAAAAGAGAACAGCATCGGCACAGATAAGTTAACTTAATTAAGCCTATTTGTTTTAGTTAGTCCGGCTGGGTTACATATAGGCATGTTTATTGTTTTGCTCTCAATAAATAAACAAAACTTTCTCTCTCTCTCTCTCTCTCTCTCACACACACACATACACACACATATATCTCCCCCCTCCCCCCGCTCCTAACGTCTGACTTCATTTTACTGTCCTGGAAAATTTAAAGCCATTGTAAAATGTTTGTAGAATGTTTTTACATTTTTTTGGATGTTTCTTCAGAGTTGAAAATAATTTACTTACTAGTCCGAACCTCCCGCAGGACGACATGGGGATGGCAGCGGGCAAGGTATGAACCCGGGACCATCGACAAGTCCGAATAACAGTCCAGCGCTCATACCTCACAACCATGCAACCGCCATTGTTTATATTAGTGTAGGTTTTTTTTTAGGATACATTTTATATTCATATACTCTGTATATTCTTAATGAATATTAGGCCTACATACACTTCTAAGTTTTATGTAGCTTACCATTGGTTCAATTAAACATAGTCAGGAAAGGTAAGCGCGATATTGTCTTTTTATCCTTACAATCTGCCTAAGAATGTCTCTACAAAAACAAATTTATGTTTAAACTAACAAAATATAAAAATAAACACAAAAAAAGTGTATCTGATGGGAAAGAAGTCCGTCATTGAAACATCTATCAATAATGTACCAGTGATTTCTCATTCGGTATTAACATAATAATAGTGTGCCGTTACTGAATTGACTAACCCAGTATTTTTATTTGGTACAATGAGTAATTGTTTAAAGTTTTAACATGATCAGAGAATGAGAGAGGAAGAATTACTGTGTTTTATATATGGCGTAGAAGATACGCTTGTTTTTAATTTCAATTGAGTGTTTTTCGATTAATATTACATTTCAGCTGTTCCGTGTTGTCAAAGAATATAATTTTGTCTATTAAAATGAATACAGCACAAACACACCGAAGAAGACACATTCAAAACTCATTAATCCAATTAGAAAAACTTCCATATCGTAAGGAAGAAACACAAGGAATGAAATGGTCAAACCAAACAAATAGTTTTTACAGAATTTCTTCCTTCCCAAATAGGTTCTCTGCCCCTTTCATACCTATGGCTATTTTTATCAGTCACAAGGCGACTATGGATCATCTCAGAGAAATGGAAGGTTTTCCCTGGGCATTAGCTATTCTCGGGACGATGTCGACCACACAGCAGTTCCCCCCTCTCTACTCAGCGGATGTTCCCAAAGGAATGGCAACTGCCGATACAGTTTGGGATTGGTGGGGTCGCAGGCACTGCTAGGGTGAAGCAATGTGTGCTGCAAACTGCCTAAGTGTCGTCGGCTCCTGGTTTTCCCCAAGGGTTGACTCTCAAAGCCTTTCCCATGATTGGGCATAGCTGCATAGAAGAAGTGGTTTGAATTCGGAGTCTTCCTTCTTCCAAGGTGGGTAGCCAGCCAAGGCCAGTGAGCCTCTCCCGCTCGAAGCCTACTGGTGTATGTGCCAGTTACGCCTTTGCCCATTCTTCTGATAGTGTAAACAGTTCCGCTAGACCCAATATGTGAGCCTCACGTCAAGGCCAGGAACTTTTACTCAGAGGCTATTTGAAAGGCATGCCATTGGAAGCATATATCCATTACAATTTTCTGCAAGATCAACATTACGGAACACCTCTAGATATACTGGATGAAGCCCAATTCACTTGAATCTATTCGAACTAGCAGTTACACGTACAATGGCAATAACCGAAACTGTGACGTCATAAAACACAAAATTATCATTCCGAGGTGTCATTCAATATGAAAACCACCAATGCTACTCGCAATAAAAACAACCAAAAAAAAATTATATTGTCAGCGTTCATGTAATACAAATGTAATAATAGGGCAAATTTGAACCAAAATAGGAAGTTCTAATGCTTTATTTACTTTAATAGTCACTGGCATATAAATATCTCGACCTCTTAAAAAAAAAAATTAAAAGCGACATTTTGCTAGCCGATAGTACCAGATCTGAATGTTTATCTGCTTTTTGTTGGAAAACTACTATCTACTGTAGATGGCTCGTAACGTGAATTTGACACTGATTTTGTACTTAGTGAGGTATGAATAAAATGCAAAGATAAATTTATTTTCTAATATAAAATCTTAATTTTCACTTATCCTTACCCAGACTGGGTTTCGCATAGGCCCTGCTATGTGTAGGACCGGCCGTGTCCACAACTAAAAAAATATGATCAAGTTACAATTATGCATACTAAATATTTAAAAAGATTAGAGAAAATGAGATTCCATGTACAATTGCTATATTGTGTCAATTGCCTAGCAATTAACTAAGTTAATTTTCTTAAAGTCTTGAAAAGAGGGTAAAGGTCAGGGGCTCCCCATATTTTTTTCCGGCCCTGCATTTAAGAATCCTAAATAATCTCACATTTTAATGCACGCGAAACCAACGATAATCGGATCTCATTTTAATGTTAACATAATCCGCCTCTTTTATTAAATATTTTTTTTTTTTCACTTTTCTGTCGCTTTTTTTTCTTTCTATCATTAAAGCTCTCTCTTTCTCTTTGTCTCTTATAGTTTTTACAAACTCTTTAAGTAGTTTACGCCAATTATATTCAATTCTTCGCTCTTGAAAGGGGAAGGAACCTGGCGGTAATGGAAAATAAAGATTCTACCTGACTTTAATAGAGTTATCCTTGTTAACAGCTGTGAGTTTGAATACACTACCCGCCATGACGTCTATTATCTCATTATTCCAAAACTTTCAAGCACCGGAAGTGCTGGCGCTCTATTTAGATTAATATGCAAATTTTGTTTAGCTATTATGTTTTAAAAATAAATATAACAAAAACTGAAATTGCCATTTCTTTTTCTAGTCATAATGTTAAAGTTATAATTTTCAAATTATAGGGCACGTATTTGAGCACTAATTTTTACAAAGCTTTTTATCAACTCTGTCTGTCTGTTTGGTACAAATTTTGGACACTTTCCCCTGCATCAATGATCGGATCAAGTTGAAACTTTGCACAATTATTTTATTTTGCCTAATAAAGCATGAATCAATTACAAAAAAAAAAAAAGCATTAACCCAGTAGTCTTTACTTGTTATTAACTTCTTAAATTATTTTGTTTGATACCAAAAAGAGAAATAAATCTTACAGTATTTTGATATATGGCTAAATATTGGGGTCAAGTCCATTAATTATCATAAAGAACGGACCGGGCTCTTGATATCCTACTAAGAACAGCTGCTGACCGGGAAAAATGGGTGGGATTTGGTGACGCGAACCGTCACAGCACCCCTACGACGAATGTGAAGGGAAACAGATGACCTTAACATCGTCTGCCCTATAGATGGCAAGGTCTGACAGGGAGACTTGACTTCTGTTACTAGTACAATAGCAGTGATATTTTTTTCTTGTAAGGAACAACTTTTGCCTTGGGGTAAACGTAGTGTATGAATTGTGCAAACTAATGTCTATTCGTTAAAAATCTTTATTCCTTTTTTTTTTGTTTTTTTTTTACCTGTAATTATTATATCATCTCGATATTTTTTTAAATTCTAATAAGAAAATTGCACATGAAATCTCACAAATTTTTTCACTACTTTGATTTGACCAATCAAAAAAGTGTTTCAAATGAATGTGCTCCAGATTCTCTTTTGATGATCAAAAGATTTGATAACTCAAAAAAACAAAGATTTCCTGCTCCAGGGGTGAACAACTGTATAAAAAATACAATAAACATGCATTTATGTAACCCTGCCTGTCCAAGTAAAACAAAGGACGTTTGGGCCACGATGCCTTCATCAGCTATAAAACATTAAAAAAAAAGACAGACAATGAACAGAAAATAGGCTAAGTTAACATATCTCCGATGTTGTTCTCTTTCTAGAAAGAAAAGAAATGAGCTACGCTGGTGTACAAGCGCGGGAAATCAGATGGGGTGCGGTGATGTCAGGCAAAGATGAATGGGAAAAGGGGGTAATGTTAGTGTCCATCTCATTTTAAATAAAGGTGTGTTGGTTGTTTATCACGAGGGGTCGGAGGGTGCCTGAAATGTAAATAAGTTTGTTTTCAATCTGCAGACGGGTGTTTTTGTCGTTGCATTGTTGTATAGCAGTGACAAGGAGATCAGTGGTACCCCTATGCAGCGCCGGTCTTAGGCCACTGCAGCCTATGCGGTCGCAGTGGGCCCCGCGCTTTCAGGGTGTAATTATTAAATTGCTAAATATATGCGAAAAACTCAAGAAAATCTCCTGAATTTTTTAAAATCTCTTAAAAACTCTTTAAAATCTCCAGAAAAATAGACAAAATTGTCATTTGTGGATGTCATTAATTGCGGAAAACGCCAATCCTACGCGTGATAAAAGGAAAAAAGGCATTGTCAGCTTTTATGTAATAATCGGGCGAATTTATACCTTAACCGGAAGTTCCAATACTTTATTTACTTTTATAGTCACTAGCATATAAATATGCCATTGGTTACAAGGTTCGCAAAGAACAGATCGTAATTTTTAATTTAGTAAAGTCGATTTTTTTTTCTTATACAAAATCTTAAATTTCACTTATTATCCTTGTTCCCACACAGACTAGGCCCCGCGCAATCAGTTTCGCATAGGGCCCCGCAATTGCTCGGACCGGCCCTGCCCCTATGATGTGTGTTATTAAAATGGATAGAGATGGGCTTAGTTGCAAAATTGCGAATGTCTCTAAGGTGTTCTTGGAGTCGTGTTTTTAATGTCCTGTTTGTCTACCCTATTCTGAAGATGACATTGAGGAGTCTACCCTGTTCTGAAAATGTCATTAAAGAGTCTACCCTGTTCTAAAGATGACATTCAGGAGTCTACCCTGTTCTAAAGATGACATTCAGGAGTCTACCCTGTTCTAAAGATGACATTCAGGAGTCTACCCTGTTCTAAAGATGACATTCAGGAGTCTACCCTGTTCTAAAGATGACATTCAGGAGTCTACCATGTTCTAAAGATGACATTCAGGAGTCTACCCTGTTCTAAAGATGACATTCAGCAGTCTACCCTGTTCTAAAGATGACATTCAGGAGTCTACCATGTTCTAAAGATGACATTCAGGAGTCTACCCTGTTCTAAAGATGACATTCAGCAGTCTACCCTGTTCTAAAGATGACATTCAGGAGTCTACCATGTTCTAAAGATGACATTCATCTGTTAATGGAAGTGTGGCATCTCTTTAGGAAAGTAAATGAGTCTTTGTCTATAGATTGACAACTCACTACCCTCGTATACCGAAGGTCATTGACAGTTCAACTTTCCATGTTATGGTATGGTGGCATAATAAGATGTGAATGTACATTTTGTTTTTCTAGTTACAATGTTTTGTTTTGGTGTAAGGCACAAATTGTAAGACAAATTTCCTTACGGACAATAAAGATTATTATTATTATGTTAGAAATGAACCAGTAGTCATTCTCTGGCGCTGCCAGGGTCGAGTTTCGCTAAAGAGAAACAAAATTCATCGTAGTCCCTTTAACAGTTTCCACTGAGGAACTTTCTGGTGATGTGGCAGGTCTGCAGCAGCACCGCCCTCTTACAGGCAACGAAGATGTTCCTAGGAATGTTAAGGGCCTTGAAGGTGTCTGTGAGGTCAGTTGTTATTATCGGTAATGAGGGATTGATTTCTTCTTAAAGTAATATTGTAGGTTCATAAACGACGACCTTTGACATTATTAGAGTCAATGTTTCATTAAATAGATTTCATGTTTAAATAATTATTATAACAAACTTAAAAAACAACAACAACAACAACAGAGTTAACAAATATGATGCGGTTTCATAGTTGCCTTATTTACTAAACATCAGTTATCAGTGGCTCATCACCCCCGCCCCGCTCCCACCCTCTACAGAAGTACTTGATTAAGAACGAAAAAGACCAACTACTTTATTAAGCTAATGGATTGTGCCAAACTGTTTTGGGACACACACACTGCCCCTGGCGTGTTGACTGAACATTTCCGAGACTTAGTATCTACTTAAAGGGACAGCACATTTGTCAACATTCTGTGTACTCTGACTTGTGTGTGGGGCCTGGTGTCACCCTGCCCCGTGACATCGTCTTTCAACCGTTTCGCCTTCGCCAGCAACATCCAACAACGGGAGTGTCACACCGAGTTCTGGGGGTCTTGTTGACATATCAAGAGAATTGAAATATACCTAACTCTGTAACTAACTCAAGCGTGAGACGCGGTCCAGCAGTAACATTATGGTGTCACTCGAGTTTCCTGCACATTCCAGCTTATATCCCTGGAGTCTTTTAGTCTATTATATTTACAAAGCTTATATCAACTCTGTCTGTCTGGTAAAAAGTTTGTACAAGTTATTTCTCCCAAACCCAATATCGGATCAGGGCTTCGCGGTGGCTGAGGGGTTAAGCTTCCGAACCTGGTGTCCTGGGTTCGAATCTCGGATTGGGATTTTGAATTTCGGGATTTTTAGGGCGCCCCGGAGTCTACCCAGCTCCAATGGGTACCTTACTTTAGTTGGGGAAGTAAAGGCTGTTGGTCGTTTTTCTGGCCACCCTTAAACACTCTGATTATCATCTGCCCTATAGATCACAAGGTACATGATTATAATCACTGGTCACTGGAAACAGCTGTCAACACAAACTTGTCAGTTTATCCCCAATAATTTAATTTCAAACATTAAACCTTTGTTGTATAGTAATAAGACAGCATATGTACTAGATATACCACAGTGCACATCCAGATGGAGCCCAAAGCATCAAACTTGAAAGATATCCCAAGCTTTTTAAAATACTTTAGTAACTGGATGTTGTTTTATATAGGCCTAAAGGTTTTCTTAAACGGAACATTTATCTTATTTTGAAATATTAAAGTTCTTTTCAGAGAGTGTTGACTGGAAATCATTTAATGTATCTGGAGTGATCGTTAAATGAACTTGTGTGTTACCCGTGCTTGTAATCGTGCTAGTATTTGTAATCGTGTTCGCATTATCGTAGTCTGTGAATCGTGACCAGTCTGTACTGTGTTATTGTGTGTATCAGTCGTGTTTTATTGAAATAAAGCCTTGTTTCTAAGGTTATGAATTGACTTAGTATATTACAATTTATTTCAATAAAAAATGGACAAGTTTTTGCGTCCCAATAGACTGGATGCTGATCCTAGTTCAACTAATGCTTCAGTTACATGGAAACATTGGATTTCTTGTTTTGACAGATTCGCAACGAAGGTAGGGGCTAGTGAAAGTGAACAGTTTGACCTGCTATGCAACTTTGTGTCTCCATCCTTATATCAGTATATTTCTACCTGTTCTAAATACTCGGAAGCAAAATCTATTCTTGAGAATTTATTTGTGAAGGCCCCTAATGAAACATTGGCCAGACATTTGCTTGCAACTTGCAAACAAGAAGTCGATCAAAGTCTTGATCAATTTGTACACAAGCTGAGAGTGATGGTCAGAGATTGTCAGTTCCGAGCTGTCAGTGCTGACAAAAATGAAGAGGACGCCATTCGCGATGCCTTTGTTAGCGGCATGCGTTCGAGTGTAATTAGACAGAGGCTACTTGAGAAAAGATCCCTTGACTTGAAAATGGCTTTAGATATTGCCAAGACTCTCGACATGGCCCAAAAAGAATCCAGTTCGTTTAGTACTCCGTCTCAATTGGTAGAGTCATCTCTTTCGTCATCGGCAATCTCAACCGAAGAAATGGTGGACTCAGAAACAATCGCAACAGTGAATACTAAATGTTTCTTTTGCGGAGGTAGTCGGCATCTCAGAGCGAAATGCCCTGCCAAAGACTGCATGTGTCATTCGTGCGGGAAAAATGGACATTTTTCGAAGGTTTGCAGGTCTCGCAACACTCCTATAACCAAAACAAAAGTCAAAACATCTCCTAGCCACGAGATTAAAAGACAATCTTGTAAAGATTGTAGCTGCATTAAGGACTCTACACATCTAACATCACTAATTGCTACTTCGTCTGTACCTGGTTTAACTAAATCAACAGTACACATCTCTGTAAATGGCGTGAATCTAAAAGCCCTAATTAATACAGGTAGCGGGGAAAGCTACATTTCTTCAAACATACCAAGAGAGTACGATTGGTCAGTGACACGTTCAAAGCACACAATTTCTATGGCGTCATCTCAACTGTCAAGCGTCACAAGAGGCCACACGTTTGCATCGCTACAATACAAAGGGGAAGTTTACAATCAATTCAAACTTTCGTTACTAGATGAACTTTGCACTGATGTAGTGCTTGGGTTAGATTTCCTCGCATTACACAAAGAACTGATAATTCCATTCAACGGTGGTCGACCTGCATTTCATGTCTGCTCGCTCAATGCTGTTAAGGTAGAGGCACCAAAATTGTTTGCAAATTTATCCCCTGATTGCAGACCTATTGCTACTAAATCTCGTCGTTACTCCTTCCAAGACACACAATTTATTAAAGCTGAAGTTGAGAAATTGATACGAAACGGTATCATTGAACCTTCCAAATCACCTTGGAGAGCTCAAGTCCTTGTCACGACCAATGAGCGGCACAAAAAGCGAATGGTCGTTGATTATAGCCAAACTATAAATAGATTTACTTACCTGGACGCTTACCCCATGCCTAGAGTGGATGAAATGGTGGAGAAAATTTCCAGGTATGAAATCTTTAGCACATTGGATCTGGAGAGTGCTTATCACCAAATACCTATCCAACAGAGCGAAAAGAAATACACAGCCTTCGAAGCTTGTGGTAAACTCTACCAGTTTTGCAGAATACCCTTTGGGGTCACTAACGGTGTAGCTTGCTTCCAGAAAACCATAGACACTATTATAGAAAAAGAAAAGTTGTCTGACACGTTTGCCTATGTCGACAATGTAACAATATGTGGTACAGATGTAGACTCCCATAACAAAAATCTGTTGCATTTTCAGAAGGTAGCTCTGGAATACGGAATAACTTTCAACGAAAGTAAAAGTGTATTTGCTACTAAGAAGGTAAAGCTGCTTGGATATGAAATATCCAAAGGGCATTTGAAGCCGGACCCTGATAGATTTCAAGCTCTGCGAGATTTGCCACCTCCAAAAGATCTGAAGTCTCAGAAAAGGATTGTAGGACTCTTGGCATATTATGCTCACTGGATACCAAATTTCTCCGACAAAATGTATCCTATAATGAAAAATCAAATTTTTCCTTTACCTACAGAAGTAAAAACAGCGTTGGAAGACTTGAAAGAAGAATTGCAGAAAGCAGCAATTTTCACCATAAAGTATGACCATCCTCTAATTGTGGAAACTGACGCTTCTGACATCGCAGTAGCTGCCACTTTAAATCAGGAGGGAAGACCTATTGCATTCTTCTCTAGAACTCTTTCACCTACTGAAAGGCATGAATCTGCCATAGAGAAAGAAGCCACTGCAATAATTGAAGCCATACGCAAATGGAAGCATTATTTGTGTGGCAATCATTTTACCCTTATTACGGACCAGCGGTCTATTTCATACATATTTAAAGACACTCATGACAAGAAAATTAAAAACGATAAGATACAAAGGTGGAAATTGGAACTGGCAAGCTTCAAGTTTGATATACAGTATAGACCTGGGAACGCCAACACAGCAGCAGACACCTTGTCTAGAGGGCACTGTGCAACCATGACGAAACAAAGTAGCCTGAAGACGTACCATGACTACCTGTGTCATCCAGGTGTCACTAGACTTCTACATTATGTCAGGTCAAAGAACTTACCCTTCTCGGTTGAAGAGGTCAGACAGACCATTCAACAATGCAGAACCTGCAATAGAATTAAACCGCAATTCTATAAGGAATTTGCAGGTACGCTCATCAAGGCCACACAGCCGTTTGAAAGAATAAGTGTTGACTTTAAAGGTCCTTTGCCATCAGCTACTCGCAACAAGTATTTGTTAACAATGATTGACGAATATTCGCGGTTTCCATTCGCTTTTCCCTGTCCTGATATGACATCTAAGACAGTAATAAAGTGCTTCGACCAGTTATTTTTCCTCTTTGGAACACCCAGTTACATCCACTCTGATCGTGGCACATCATTTATGTCCACAGAAACCACAGAATATCTACATTCTAAGGGCATAGCCACTAGCAGGACAACGCCCTATAATGCCAAAGGAAATGGGCAAATTGAAAAGCTGAATAAAACATTGTGGCAGGCTATTTCATTAGCATTGGACTCAGGGAAGTTGGAACTATCACAGTGGGAATCTGTGTTGCCCCAGGCATTTCACTCAATTCGATCATTACTGTGTACTTCTACTAATGAAACTCCACACGAACGGATCTTCAAATTCAACAGAAGATCGCCAACGGGAACATCCTTGCCTACTTGGCTACAGAACCCAGGCAAAGTATTACTAAAATCCACTGTAAGATCTTCAAAATTTGACCCATTGGTACAAGAGGTTGAACTTAGCTGCAACCCACAGTACGCCCATATACGATTTCCAAACGGCCGGGAGGAGACAGTGTCGCTTAGGCACCTGGCGCCAAAGGAAAGTTCCACGAACGACTATTTCGAACCAGAGAACGGTATTCTGCCTCAAGAGGTCGGTGACTCTTTGGATCTCTCACCAGGGAGTCGCTACGTGCCTGAAACTATCAGTAATTCACAGAGTCCCACCCCAATGATGTACAACCAGCCAGAAGTCATCAGTGACTCACAGGGGAGCCACCCAATGCCAGAGGCCAATATTGACTCGAGTCCCGTACAGGACAGTTACGACTTGCAAGGAGAAAAGTCTACGCCAGAGATACCTCCGGATCCTTCCCTTCATACGCATGGTTATAATCTAAGAGCCAGAAAGAAATAAAGGAGGGGTGAATGGAATGATCGTTAAATGAACTTGTGTGTTACCCGTGCTTGTAATCGTGCTAGTATTTGTAATCGTGTTCGCATTATCGTAGTCTGTAAATCGTGACCAGTCTGTACTGTGTTATTGTGTGTATCAGTTGTGTTTTATTGAAATAAAGCCTTGTTTCTAAGGTTATGAATCGACTTAGTATATTACAGTATCTTTGTTTCAAATAAGAACTTGATCAGTTCAATTCAACTAGGTCGGTTCAAAGTTCATAATAATGTTGTAATAATCTAGTTTCTATCGGGAACAGCTCATAAGATCAAGATGTCTTCTTTGTAGACTTCGGAATATTTCATTCATGAGCAAAAAAGTAAAGTAGTTTCCCTTTCAGACCTTGTGGTCTATATGATGTAAAGGTCATCTGTTTCTGCGGCATAGAGTTAACGATGGTGTCACGTGGACAGCACAAAGACTAACCGCCTTTACTATTTTCAACTAATGTCAGGGACCCATTAGAGCTAGGTGGAGAGGCGCCCAAAGTATCTCAAAATTTAAAATCTCAGTCTTCTCCAGGATTCGAACCCTGGACCCCCGGTTCGGAAGACAATCGGTTTACCGCTCAGCCACCGCGCCTCCCATGCATGTGTTAGAGGAACACACTTTGAGAAACACTGCTATAAGTCGATGACATTCAAGAAAAGCTCCTTGTTTAAAGCATCTAGATCAGTGTTTCCCAAACATTTTTCATTAACCAAACACTTCGCACATTATGAGTATTTAGCGGAACACTTTGCTTATTTTTTAATAGAGGTAAATTCACGTGTTAGCCTACTAGTTAATTATTCCAGTAGTTCTTGGAACACTTATTCAAGCCTCAATGAACACTAGGGTTCTGCGGAACACAGTTTGGGAAACACTGATCTAGCTAATGCTGCGCAAGGGGACGCGGTGGCTGAGTGGTTTAAGCTCTCGGCTTCCTAACCTGGGGTCATGGGTTCGAATCTCGATAAAGACTGGGATTTTGAATATAGGGATTTTTAGAGCGCCCCATAAAGTCAAGGTACCTGTGATAGTAAGTGTATGTTTTTTTGAGTTGCTGGTAGTGCAGTGTGTGTGTGCCTGTGAATGAAATGACCAGTGGACCTTGAGTGTACATGGTTGAGTGAACAGCACTGTGTCAGGACTGTGTGTAAAAGGAAGTCAGTTTTAGAGAACAAGTGGCTGGAGTAAAGAACATAAAATAGAGACTCATCGGGGAAAGTGACGGTGGTGGGTCGTTGTGCTGGCCACTCCAATTGGTCTGACGGTCTGAAAGATGAACTTTAAATTCTACTCA
This sequence comes from Biomphalaria glabrata, assembly GCF_947242115.1. Taxonomy (NCBI): domain Eukaryota; kingdom Metazoa; phylum Mollusca; class Gastropoda; family Planorbidae; genus Biomphalaria; species Biomphalaria glabrata. The sequence goes on from NC_074711.1 coordinate 86,903,248, forward strand.
AGATTCACTATATTCATACATAATCAAATTCCAGTACGTTATTACTACATTTATTAGTGTTGGTCTTTCCTTTAAAAAAAGTTGTATACTAATATATAAACATTTTTATCAATGTTGACCAATATAGGCCACAGTAGAGATAAATTGTTAGGGACAATGTTTCAGGGGATAGGACTCACTCTACAAATATGTCTTGTAAAAAGAAAAAAAGTTGCGCGTTTGGTGTTCAAGATGCGCTGTTTTTAATTTAGAGTGTTTTTTAACTGCACTTAAAATTCCTGTTCGACACTAAAAAAATGTGAAGTGTTACTGAGAAAATAGTTTGACTCCGAAATAAACTGGAGTCGAGAGAGGAGAGACTGATCTATACGAGACCTCTTGAAAACGTTTCTATCATTACTAATGCTTTGTGGCAGTTAGTCTTTATTTATTATGTTTCTTTTCCTCTTATCTTATCTTATAAAAAAAACAAACGTCACTTCAAAAAAGGTAATTACGTCCTACGCATGTTCTAGGTCTATCTAGTCATGTCTGTTAATCAATGACTTAAATTCTGCAAAGTCATTGGTTTTCCTGGCTGACCCAGGCAACCCATTCCATGCTCTAGTAGCACTAAGGAAGAATGAGCATTTGTACAAATTTGTCCTAGCATATAGAATAAAGAATGCACCAAGGGAAGTAACTATCTTTTTACTTATCGATAATCTGCCTTGAACCGTTACTTTACAAGATGCAGTATTGTCTTATTTCCTGTTTTACTGTCACCATACACTTTTGTATATATATATTGTTTTTTGTTTGTTTGACATGTTTCGGATGTTCCTTCAGAGTTGTAGACAATTACTTTCTATTCCAAACCTCCCGCAGGACGACGGGGGATGGGAGCGGGCAGGGTTTGAACCCGGGACTATCGATTAGTCCGAACGACAGTCCAGCGCGCAAACCGCACGACCAGGCAGCCATCCATATATGTTTTTAAAGATTTAGCTAATCTGTTTCATAGGCTGACTATCAATAATGATTATGTCCAGTTAGTCTAATAATTAAACAATTTTATTTTATTCATCTGAGGAACTGTGTAAACATATCCTCTGCCGCTAGCTTATACAATTTATCTATATTCTTAAGTTCGCCGGTATTAACAGTATAGAGGGACTTCTTTTGGTTCGACAGTTACGCTGGGTAGGGCACGTATCCCGTATGGGAGACGAACGTATGCCAAAGGCAGTCTTTTTTTGGTGTGCTAAAAGGTGGTCGACGTAACATAGGCGCCCCACGGAAACGCTTCAAAGACCAGCTTAGGCGTCAACTTTCCCTGGCTGACATAGAAGAGAAGACATAGAAAGCCGCGGGATACACATATGAGACCAAAAGAAAATCTGCTGCCGAGGACAAACGCAGACGGCATAGATATGATCTAAATCGACCACCTGCGGCCAATGATTATGCTTGCCCTGGATGTGGCAAAATATGTAGGTCTCAGCTGGGACTGCGCAGCCACTGGAAATACTGCATTCCTCACTAATCTTCGGACTCGAAGACAAGCCTTATTGTTTTGTCATGTTAAGTACTCTATTTTTACAAAGCTGATATGAAGCCACTCGGCCTGTCTGGTAACATAATTGTACACGCTATTTCTCCGAACTGAAAAAAAAAAGGAAGGGGGGTGTAAAGGAGTATAAGCTGATTTAGTCCCTTTAGAGATCGTCACTCTAAACTGTAATAAACAACATATAACTATACAATCTCCGATTTGCTTTGTTTTTTTGTAAAAAAAATTTCCGAAAAAAAATAAAAATAAAAAGGAAAGAAAGAATGCGTAGCAAAAGGAAAAACTAGCCCTGGCATTTATATACGAATATCAAAGGGTTGGCTACTTGGTTGTCCGCTATAAGCTTCTGACAATCAATATTGTCATAAGTTCCAACCCTCTATGGCCTCCTTCAGTTGTGAAGCGACTATGGATCATGTCATGGAAATGAGATGAATGCCTGGGCATTAGCCGTGGCCAGAAGGATGTCGCCCACACATCAGTTTCCCCCTCTCCATGCAGCTGATGTATCCTTAGGAACGGCAGTGCCGATACAGTTTGGGGTCAGCGGCGTCGCAGGTTCTGCCAGGGTGTAGCACTGGGTGCTGCAAACTGCCTTAGGGTCGCCAGCTTCTGATTTTTCCTAAGGGTTGACTCCCGAAGCCTCCCCCATGATTGGGTTTAGCTGCAAGGCAACAGAGGTTTGAATTTAGAGTTTTCCTTCTCTTAGGTGGGGTAGCCAGCCATGGCTAACGAGCCCCTCCTGCCCGAAGCTTACCGGTTAATGCGCCTATGACTCGCCTTTGTCCCTTCTCCTGTTAGTGATAACAGTTCCGCAAGGTTTTTATTGCTGGAAATGGTAATGGGTGTAAGCTCTCAACTATCTATAAAATGCTTCCTAATGGCATGCGTCTCAAATAGCCTCTGACAACCAGTCCAACTCCTGGCCTTCACGTGTGGCTCAGATATTGAGTCATGTGGAACTGTTCCAACGCTGCCCGCTGACATCCCCTGCCGTCTTGCAGGAACTTCCAAAATGTCTACGGCATAAACTTACACAATGTCACAATATAACACATAGTTCAATAGAAAACTGCTAGAGAAGGTTGTAGCCCAGAGCGCACAGCGCTGCCCACGAACTAAAAACACAATGTTGCAAAGTCATGTGAAAATTCTGATACCCCTTGCCTCACTAGACCCACCAGTCTCTCAAATATTTTATACGACAAACGTACGCATCACCTCGACCACATGTGGCATTCATCAAATAAAAGAAAAAGTTATTTTTTAAAAACAAAGCTTATATAACGGAAAGAACGGCACATTACTGCCACGTCTCACAGTACTACCAGATATACCTCCCTTTTTCTATTAAAAATAAACAAAATTAATTATGTACCACTAATTAATTCATTAATTGGTTTATTGTTTGGATCGAATAATGAATTATCTTCGACAAAGAATAATTGTGCAAAATTTCAACTAGATCCGAGATTGGGAAGTGTGAGAAATAACGTGGACAAGGTTTGTACCAGACAGACAGACAGACAGACAGGGTGAGCTCGTATAAGCTTTGTTAAAAAAAGAAAGAAACATCACACGCTAAATATAAGACCATAAGACCGTCTTCGAAACACATCTGTGACATTTTTTCAGATCAATGGAAGTCTTTTGTGTTGGAAGTTTTATTGATTTCATTTTTCCCCCTCTCTTTTCGACACTACTTACAGCGCTATACATTTAGGCATTGAATTTTAACGGAATGAAAATCTTTGATAATATAGTTTTTGTCCATATTTACTTTTTCATAATATAGCACTGATGGTTTTTAGTCTTTGATGCTGAGATTTTTCAATGAAACTATTCTGGTTTTAAATTAGGTTTGCGCAATTCTTCTTGACCTAGATTTCAGGAGAAAGGAATTTTTTAAAACATTGTCCTAAATAGCTTTCGTCGTAAAGAAACAGAAAAATGTGTTCTACAAATCTAGGCTGTCTCCGTTAATAAAACTCTCTAACCACTATATCCTACAGGTGATAGAGCGCTGGCGGGGGCGTGGTGTTTGAATGGTTTTTGCGCTTGGCTTCCGAACCGGGTGTCCTGGGTTCGAATCTCGGTGAAGACTTGGATTTTGGGATTTATAAGACGCCCCGCCTGGATACCTAACTTAAGTTGTGTTGCACACATGATACCCTGCTCGTTAACCTTTGGCCCAAGAAACAGATGACCTTAGCATCATTGGCCCTACAAATCGCAAGGTCAGAAAGGGGAACTTTACTGTAGAGCGCTGACACGTCTATAAACTATTAAGTGTTTCGTTTATTTAATTGCATGGATATATTGCTGGATCTGATTTATAATATTCATTACCTACAAGACCTGTTTTAATACAAATCCTCAGCTTATGAAAAAGGATACATGTAATAGGGCACATGGGCTATAAGTTTAAAACTCTCTGAAGCTAATGACTTATATTTTTTTTATTTTGTTAGAGCGTTTATTTGGTTCTTAATAACTAATGAATAAAAGAAAATGTAGGACATTTTTTTAACTCGCCCTAATTTTTCTCTTTCCCCTTCCTTCTGCTTCCCCTCTCCTTCCTCCCCCCCCCCCCCATCGTAAAAACAAGAATTTCTTAAGTTCTTATTATACATCTTAGATGAACTTCTAGGCATGAAACCTACTTTCCTAACAATCCGACCAAAATTTAAAAAAAAATTGTTTGCTTGAAAGATGGATCTACAATGCCACGAAGTGCTACATTCGTTCCGCAAGAATCTGCACAACTGAAATAAAAAAATATAAAGTTCTCCTTTCAGACCCTGTGGTCTATAGGGCAGATGATGTAAAGGTTATCAGTTGCTGTGGCCTACGGTTAACGAGGATGTCATCTGGCCAGCACAACGACCAACTGCCTTTACCTTTCCCCAAATTATGTCAGGTACCCATTAGAGCCGGGTGGACTCAGAGGCGCCCTTAAGATCCCAAAATTAAAGTTCCCAGATTTTACCAGGATTCGAACCCGGGTTCTGAAAGCCAAGCGCTTTACCACTCAGCCACCGCGCCTCCGACAACTGAAATGATTCTTCGTAAAACATTGTTCGAGTACTGACTCCTATTGCGCAACTTTTGTTTCCTGGTCGATTGTCTTTCGACAAGTTTTCCAGCTCAATCCAACCACCGAAAGCACAAATGTGCTTCATGATTTATGCTCAGCTAGAACATTGAACATGTTTCTCCAGTAGCTATTTCCATCAAGGGTGAGCTTGATTTTAAGATCTGAAATCAATTGGCAGCAAAAAGAGAATACATTACTTTGATGGTTCGAATAAGCCAGACATTTTGAAAATTCGCCATATCGTAACTTCCACACACACAAACGCAAATTGCACAGAAAAATGTCACTTCTCTTAACTCTCATCTTGAGGATATTGGTTGCAGAATCACGAACAGGTCAATCTTTCTTCCAAGTAAACACACTATTGTTACTATGTGAATGTCGTTCGTATGTTCATCTATATTGTGCATCTATATTGTTATTGTGTAGTAGTTACGCTGAGGTTGTCAATTGTAGTCAAACCGAATTTCCATTTGATTGGATCAATAAAAGTTATCTTATCTTATCTTATCTTATTTGAAGATGGTCATAAGCCATCAACTATGCAATAAAAGATGATATGCTGTCTCTCGAGTGTATCGTTTGAACCTGCATCTTCCTTCATCATCATCACTCCTTTGTGTCCCTCATGGAACATAGGGCCTCGACAAAAACACGCCACTCTCCACGGTCTCTTGCTAGCTTTTGATGGTGTCCCAGCTCTTCCCGGTCTTCTCTGCTTCTTCAAGTACACTGCGTCGCCATGTTCTTTTTGGTCTTCTTCTGCGTCTTGTTCCCTGGGGGTTCCACTCTAAGGCCTGCCTAGCTCTGTTGCTGGTATCTTTTCTAAGGGTGTGACCAATCCATCTCCACTTCCTCTCTAAGATCTGCACTTCTATGTTTTTCTGCCCACTCATCTCCCACAGTTTGATGTTTTTTACTTTGTCATACCAGTGTATTTTTAGGATATTTCTCAGGCATCTGTTGATGAAGGGTCTGTATTTTTTTTGTTGTGGCTTCAGTTGTTCTCCATGTTTCAGAACCATACAGTAGGACAGCCTTGACATTAGAGTTAAAGATTCTTAGTTTAGTCTTGTTTGAGATGTAAGGAGATTTCCAGGTTGGTTTTAGCTGTGTAAATGTCTGACGCGCTAGATTTATACTACACTCCCAAGGTATATACAATTTTCTACTTGGTCTATTGTCTGATCTTCCTTGACCGTGTCTATTTCGTCCTCCTGTAAATTTCGTCCTCCTGTAAATTTCGTCCTCTTGTAAATTTCGTCCTCCTGTAAATTTCGTCCTCCTGTAAATTTCGTCCTCCTGTAAATTTCGTCCTCCTGTAAATTAGCCAATTCGTTGACCACTTCTCAAGACATCCTACTACTTCCGCTACGTATTAGCGATTGAGGAAATTGTGAATCTTCTTAGTTCTGAGTATCCAACCTTGGTGTTGCCAAATTTTGTGTCGGCGGCCGAACTACGAAATTGACAACGTTTTTGTGTTGGAAGAAACTTCTCAGTCGCTGTTGGTTGTAGTTTTGATGCCCACGACTTGAATCAACTTTTTGATGTCTTCACAAATAGAAAGCAACAAGGGACTATTAACATAGGTACGGCAGTCAAAACATACGTGAATAAAACGTGAGTCATATTTGTGCCCTACAGCTAGCTTAGCTAGAAGGTCTTCGGGGCTCGCAAAGACCTTCCTTCAGGGAACAGTACCAGGAAAAAGAAGAAGAGGCAGACAGAGAAAGCGATGGGAAGACAATATAAAGGAATGCCATTGAGGGAGATTCTGTCCAAGGCATAAGACAGTGAGGAATGGAGAAGGATTGTCGACAAATCTTGTGTGGTGCCCCAACGGTCCAACTGACTAAGCGATAGGTGAATGATAAAGAGCAGACATAGAGCCATAGAGCTCTGAACTATTTGACATTTGATCCAAGTTTGTAATTTACTTTTTCTGTAAATATATATTTTTTTTAAATTCTGCGCGAGGCTTCCACCAATCGAAGGCCCTGGCGGCCTATCTTTAAGGCCGGACCTGCCCAGAACACCTCATACTGCAAGTGCCGCCTCTGTTTAAACTCTTTTCACTTCTGTTTCACAAAACTGATGGCTACTACGTTTCTAAATATAACCCGCCCACGGGAAACGCCTCTGTCAACACCTTAGCTTGAATCAATGAAGCATGGATTATGATCAGAAGCACTAATCCTTTCACCCCCTCCTTTACATCTCGGTTCGCGATGTGAACTGTCACTGGGTCAAAGGTCACCAATGTTCTGTTTGATTTGAATCCGAGCGTGGGAGAGCGACCGAGTATCGGGGGGAAATCTTTTGTTTTCTGGGCGGATTCGATTAGAAGAATCGCCGGTGCAGCAGATCTTAATGAGTTAATGCAACAGACGATTGCGGGGGTTTTGTTTAGACACATGTCGATTTACCTACACTTGAGACACTGTCTTGTCACACAAGGTGAGTAGAGATACTCTCAACTTATCCTTTATTATCTTGTATTATTGTCTTTGCTTTTAAATCGTCATTGCCATTTATTCTGTATTCTGTATTATAAATTGTCTCTAGAATGCAGCACCGTATCCAAGAAAAATAAATGTGCGCAGTAGTTTGTTCTGATTAGAATTAATCAGTTTGTCGTTATTAAAAAATATGACAGAATAATCTAGAACATCGCTAGAACGAACATGTATAACTAAATCCATCCCAGTGGCGCTACAGCCCATGGAGGGCCCTGTCCTGCTTTAGGATATCTCTCCATTCTGATCTATCCTTTGCTTTACGGACTTTAGCTGTTGTAGATCTACCTGTACGCCGACAAGCCACCGTAATTGTAGTCTGCCTTTGGGGACCTTACCTTTTGGTTTTTTTTTTTGCCGGTGTCTGTTCCCTGGCATTCTTTAAAGGCTGAGCACGTTCCATGTTTATCTAAAACACTGTGTTTTTCTCTCATACTCCTGTACTACTTATGGGTGCCTCTAAATGGAAGAAAACTTACTAGTTTTAAGATCAGTATTATAATCACAGCCTAAAATTGTACGATTAATAATAATGGGGATGGAGTATATTCGAATGGATTGCGGTCTACTTTACGACTTCCCTTAATAAATATCATTTATAAATTTTTTGGGAAAGGGGGGGGGGACCTTATCCGTTAGATCAGCGGTTCTCCAACTGCAAGATAAAGAGACTCATTTAATGACAAGGGGGGTTTTACTAACGAGAGAGATAAAAAGATGAATTCGTTGTATTTCAACGGTCCACTAAGACTTGTTAACATGTTTGGAAAAGTGAGATTGCGATTGGTGCACTACAATTGGTATATCAAATGCCCACTATGTCGTGCTGGAATGTGAAAGATAAACTCGCTTTCCACTCTTTAAATAAATTTACACTTTATGTCAACCATATCGTTTTAGACATTCATGTGACCTCCGAAAAAGTATTTGTGTAGTTGAGGTCGGGGCGTCGTGGCGCCGTTTGAGAATGGCTAACCTAGCTAACTACAACATACATTGTTGCACAATGTCACACCAAAATTACCGCATTAACATTCTCTTCTCTTAATGCTTTGTCTTATGTTTACCGGAAAATTGTTGGCATTCGCAATTAAATGTGTCAGGTCGGTGGGTCAGAGGTCAGAGGCGTGGAGGAAGTGAACTCTGTAAAACACAGGGACGGAGACCTGTTAATTATTCCCCTGCCTGCAACGTAGCTGTTTTTTTTTTAAGTTTATCCTGACCCTAAGAACGGCTAGGTAGCCTCTACAAATAACAACAACAACATTCATGTGACAGACAATCGCTTCTCTTGTTTTGACATCCTAGAGCTAGACCAGCGTTATTCAGATGAGCAGAAGTCTATGGCATAAATAAGAATGAATGCAGGTAGAAAGGAGGATGCATGTCTTGTGTAAGTGTTACTATCATAAAGTGGGACGTTCTTCTAAACACGAGTTATAATAGCACACGCCATTGGTTGCTTTGTTACGTTTGTTTAGAGTTTAGACAATCAAGTTGCTATTAGATACCCAGTGCTCTCTGGTCTACCTGCTACAATAGCATGTTTAGTACATTCTGGTTGTTGGTGAGGGTCGTTGACTTATAGCACCAAACTGCTGGTAGACAATTAGACCCCCGTAGTCGCATTATATTTTATATAAAACTTGTAATGACTTAGTTAAATTCTTTGTGAAAAAAACAAAGTATAATTTTTTATTACTATGTAGACAAATCTAATTTGACATGAAATGAAATAAACTTATATTTGAAACAAATCTAACAATGAAAAACACGTCTATACACTCTGGCGTTCTGGAGTCGTCTCTCGTACTTAACACAGATTACGAAAAAGCCACTTATCTTGCGTCATTCTACAAGAATAACATTAAAGTAATCCTCTCTCTCTACAACTTACAATAAATACTCCCTTTCTTTATCATCACCTTGGAAACACACACACTCCATAACACTGGTCTTTATGCTAGTATAGCATACCCGGCACTCAATGCGATTTTATCTCTTTAGTAAACACGTGAGGAATAGGGGGTATCCAGAAAAGGTTACCATGGTACCTTTAGAAGCAGAGCAAACAAAACTTAGTTCGAGCCAAACCTCAAATCCGTCGTCTACTTTGGGATTTCTGCTCGAACGACCCATCAGTTAGGTGTCTACTCTGTCGTACGTTCTAAGGACATAATCGAATACACACTACTAGTCGACCGGCGGCGTAGCATACGCCGTTATTTTGCAGGGCCAACCTTAGGCCACTGCAACCTATGCGACCGCAGTGGGCCTCGCCCTTTCCTAGGACCCGCGCTAATTATTAAATTAAACCATTTTATAACTTATAACAGATTTCCCGCGGCCTCCTGTCGATTTACCAGGAGCTCCTGGAAATCTCCTGAAATTGCAAAATATACGAAAAAGTCCTAGAAATATCTGGAAATTATTAAATCTTTTGAAAACTCATACAAATCTCCTGAAATATAAAGACAAAAAATGGTCATTTTGGGGTGACATTTAATATGGAAAATGCCAATCCTACGCGCGATAAAAAAATACGACATAATGCAATACCCGTAATTGTGGAATCTAGTGAAAGAAGCTTCTCGCGCCTCAAACTAATGAAGAATTATTTGAGGTCAACAATTCTCGTAGAAAGATTGAATTTTTTGGTAATTCTTGCTATTGAGCGTGATCTATGTAGGAAATATAATTTTTATGATTTTTAATTTTAGTTTTTATGACTTCGCTACACGCAAGACTCGTAAAGTAATTCTGTACGTAGTAAAGAATGAATAAAATGCAAAGACGAATTTATTTTCTAACACAAACTCTTAATTTTCACTTATTATCGTATTCCTACTCAAACCTGGCCCAGCGAAATCCGTTTCGCATAGGACCCCACAATGGTTATGTTTATTTAGCTATTTAGTTACGGGTGAATACCACTTGTTCTCCCCCCCCCCCTCTTTTTTTTCGTAGGGTAACTTTAGTCCGTCCGACTGGCAGAAATAAAAGAGTGATCTTCCCTTTATGTGGTGTCCAAACTCTTGAGCCATGAAGAGAATTATATATATAGATATGTTGAATTTCATAAGATTAAACTTTTATGATTTTGCTCTTGACATTACCAGAAACATTTCCCTTTCACTCCCCTAATATGCATTAACATTTTATTGATTGGTTTGCAGCTATTAGTTGATTGTTGGAGTATCGATCAGTACATAATATTAAATCTCACTTATTTTCAATCTTCTGTGCGTGCGTAGAAACGAAAGCAAACATTTCACGAGATTTCGGGCTAATATAACAAACATCTTCTACACAATTTACGTTAAAGATTCAAAGTTATGTCATTTAAGCTGTAAAAGATATATTATCAGCATAGTATATAAATTTACTGTTTAAGTGTTTATACAAGAGGAATGAATTTTCCTTTTTTTAAAAGCATACTAAAAACATTTATGTCGCCACGTGTTTTCAAGCCTTTTTTTTTTTTTTTTTCTAAATCTCAGACACCTTAAGAAAAAGACAAGAGAATAATATATAGGCCTGTGCATGCAGTTTCAACTAATTTCCTACTGCGATACATCATCCTTACCATTAGGAGCTGTCAAGCTAGGACTTCTCTGCAGTAGCAATGTCACACGTCTGTCACTTGAGAAAACTTGTGCATAAGAAGAAAACGCTTTCTCGTCTGCTGTGCATTGTGTGTCTCTTGGTTTCGTGGAAATATTTGGATTAATTAAACCAAAGGTAAAATTGTTTTTCTCCTAATAGTTGTACGTAACAGGTCTATGTTTCAGCACTATGTTAAAAGGTCTATGTTTGAGGTCTATGTTTGAGGTCTATGTTTGAGGTCTCTGTTTGAGGTATCTGTTTGAGGTCTCTGTATGAGTGCTCTGTTAGAGGTCTATGTTTGAGGTCTATGTTTTAGGTCTATGTTTTAGGTCTATGTTTGAGGTCTATGTTTGAGGGCTTTTTATTATTTTTTTGGTAAAAATTCAGATATCTGGGTAATATACATTCCAAACATTTTTTTAAATTTAAAAATTTACGATCAGCTTCTAAGGGACTCCTGTAAAAAAAAAAACAAAAAAAACCCCACAAACTAAGGTGTTTCTTCAAACCACTGGCGGATCCAGGGGGGGGGGCGGTAGGGGCGATCGCCCCCCCCCACTCGGCCGCCCCCCCCCCGTTCGGGGGGGGGGGCGGACGAATTTTAGTATAGAATTCACACAATTTGTATAATTTGTATACGAATTTATTACTTATGTTAATAATATATACTAATTATTTATGTTTCAACCTATTTTTAGATTGTTTCGCCCCCCCTTCTAGTATTTTGGCCGATTTGGTAGGGTCGGGAGGGGGCGATGGCATAAATCCGCCCCCCCCCCACCATAAACTTTCGAGTGGGGGGGGGCGGTCCTATTTACTTTTAGAAATCACAGCTTGCTAACAGAATCAATTAAATATCTATATAATTAAAACTCTTTATTGGTATTTAACAAGTCTTTATATTATGTCGTTCATCTTTGGCCGATTGGAAGGGGAGGAGCGAATACCTCTTCTGCCCTTCCCATATAAACCCTTAGAGTGGGAGGGCGGGCCTACTTTTATGGAGAAATCATAATATGTGAACAAAATTAGTCGTATATCTATATAATATAAACAGGTGGAAGGGCGATACATGCAATCACCTTCCCCCCCATCGGACAAACCAATACTTTTTCTTTTTGTATTATAGTAAGAAATTACAAAATAAAAAAATCTGTCACTAATATAATTTATATATGCTATAAAGTAAATTCTTATATCAAGTCGCCCAACCTCTATTCTTTAATGCAAAATGCAATCATTAGCAGAAATTATAAAAAGGAGGGAGGATTAATCATTTTCATTTTACCGCCCTTCCCCTTTCCAGACAGAGTTTGTGTAATTTCACATGAATTTATCATAACTATTTTAAGAAAGACTTTGCTTTGGAAAAGTTATAATTCAAACGAAATTTTTCAATATAACAGTCACGGTTGAGATGAGTTCAAAAGCCAGATAATCTTTTCCTAGTCGACTTTTTCCAACCTTTACTCTATCTCATATTTTTCTAGTTAAATAAATTTAGGACTATAACTCACAATTTATGCTTACATTTTATTGAATATTATTAATCGAATTTTTTTTTCGGCGGCGATCCTCAATCTAAATATGTTGGGTATCTTATCTTTTCAAAGAACAAATCGGTTGTATTTGCAATGTGTTAAGGGACTATAAATTCATATTAGAATATTTTTCTACATTATTTAAAAGGTCCTTTATAATAGAATGAATAATGAGATGTAGGTCAGGAGAATGCGTTACTGCAGTGAAGAATGTCAAAAAACGCTTTTAGCGTTGAGGCTTCGCCCCGAACCTCACTGATGAATAATAAGCTGTAGATGTCAGGAGAATGCGTTTCTGCAGTGAAGAATGCAAGAAAACGCTTTTGGAGTCGGGGCTTCGCCCCGAACCCCACTAATAAATATGAGCTGTAGATGTCAGGAGAATGCGTTTCAGTCGTGAAAAATTAAAGAAAACGCTTTTGCTGATAAACAATGAGCTGTAGATGTCAGGAGAATGCGTTTCTGCAATGAAAAATGCAAGAAAACGGTTTTGGCGTCGGGGCTTCGCCCCGAACCCCACTAATAAGTAATAAGCTGTAGATGTCATGAGAATGCGTTTCTGCAGTGAAAAATACAAGAAAACGTCGGGGCTTAGCCCCGAACCCCACTAATAAGTAATAAGCTGTAGATATCAGGAGAATGCGTTTCAGTCGTGAAAAATTGAAGAAAACGCTTGTGGCGTCGGGGCGAAGTTATCAGTGAGCTGTAGATGTCAGGAGAATGCGTTTCTGCAGTGAAAAATGCAAGAAAGCCCGAACCCCACAGAGGAAACTTACAGCGCTTTCCCAGACCCCCAAGTGTGCAAGAGAAAGGCCTCAACATGACTGTTTTTTTCCCTGTTTTTTTTTTCGCCGAAGATTGAGAAACAGTCTTATTTTATTCTCATATATATATATATATATATATATATATATATATATATATATATATATATATGCTGTACGCACGTTTATGCATAGGGTTAGGGTTTACTGGGCGTTAGGGTTAGGGTTTGGAAAAAAATCGCCCCCCCCCCCACTCCAAAGTTCTGGATCCGCCAGTGCTTCAAACATAAAATAAAGAATTCATTTGAAACGAAGTGATTTAACAACGAATTATAAAAGAATTTTTTTTTCTTAAACAAAGCTTCTAAGTGTAGTTCTATTGCTTAGTTTGGATCAGTCATGTAATTAAAATGTGTAATAGATCTAGAATAACATTAATAAATCTGTGCGATTAGATTTGTTTTTTACCGATTGTTTTGTTTAGCGCTATGATCCTATCACTTATCTGGATCAGTTGTAAAGGGATTGGTGTGGGGGAGAAAGAACGGGGGATATGGGTGGTCGCTTTTAAATTTATAAATAAAAAAAAGATGAAATACCTGAATTCGAACTCGTGGGCTAAAGCATTCTCAGGCGTCACAAGCCACTCTGCTAGTCTCGTCCTATTTCATGTTTGTGTTCACTAACACCACGGCCTATAAAGGGGACTAACTCAGCTTATACCACCACTTCAGTCAAGTACAATGTCTTTCCCTTGTTCGAGATACCAAAGCAAAATAATTAATTACCGATAGCTGATTAACTAATTGGTATTTCTGAAAGTTGATTCTCGTGTTTTCAGGTAAAAGAAATAATGCAATTTAAGCTTGATCCGAGATTGGGTGTGTGTGTGGGGGGGTGGGGTGTGGGGGTGGGGGTGGGGGGGGGGGTAATAAGTGTGCAAACTTTTTTACCAGACAGACAAAGTGGGTTGATATAAGCTTTGTAAGAAATGTTTTAGAAATCGTTTAGAAAAATTGATTTTAGTAAATAGATTCTAAAGAACCAAAGTAAATCTATTGATTTAAAATAATTGATTTAAAAAAAAATTAATTTGAAATACTTTGACGTTGACCCAGTTACAAGCAACTCTCACCCAAAACAAGTGTTCATCTTTCGCGCCTACTCGGACACCTGCCTACCCGGACACCTGCCTACCCGGATACCTGCCTTACCGGACACCTGCCTACCCGGACACCTGCCTACCCGGACACCTGCCTACCCGGACACCTGCCTACCCAGATACCTGCCTACCCGGATAACTGCATACCCGGACACCTGCCTACCCGGACACCTGCCTACCCGGATACCTATCAGTCTGCATTCTTTCAAATTCTTCATAAATCGTTTACAGCATCGCCCTTTCTGAACTTCAAAATACGAAAAGTCAGCATGACACGATGCAACCCATGTGTTTTGGGGGATGACCTTGTCTCCGCAAGCAATAATTAATTTTCAAAGCATGGTTAAATCTAATTTGTAAACCTACAGTTAGACAAGTCTAGAGTGTGACCAACTTTTCCAGAAATAGCTTATCCTGTTCAAATCAGTTAAAATGTGGTGTTGTGGCTTTCTATAAGCATAAACTTAAGTATAAATTTTTAAGTATATATAAGTTGAAGTATAATTATAAGTGTAAACTTAATTATAAACGTGGTATAAATATAATAAATTAAAGATTAAGAGTAAGTATAAAATAAGTGGTAAGTATGGATACAACGTTAGTATTAGTATGATCTTAAATATAAACATAATTATATAAGTATAAACATAGTATATAGGTATAAACATAAGTATATAAGTATAAACATGAAAATGTAAGTATAAACATAATAAACATAAACATGAACATAATAAGGCTTGTTTTCGAGTCCGAAGATTAGTAAGGAATGCAGTACTTTCCGTGACCGCGCAGCCCCAGCTTTGACCCACACACCTTGCCATATCCCGGGCAAGCACAACCATTGTCCGCAGGTGGTCGATTTAGATTTTCTTTTCTCCGTCTGCGTCTGTCCCCTCGGCAGAGGATTTTCTTTTGGTCTCAAAGCTGTCTCCCGCGGCCCTTGGCATACGTTCGCCTCCCGTACGGATTACATGCCCTGGCCAGCGTAACTGTCGGACCATAAGAAGTCCTCTCTATACTGTCCATACTGCGTTCACAAGGACATCGCTGTTTGTAGTGCGGTCTTGCTACCGTATGTCCGTCTTTGGTGAAAGCTCTCAAGTAGTCTAAGTTGCTTTCTGTATAGTACCCACGTCTCGGATCCATATAGAAGGGTAGAGAGAACCACCGCCTGGTAGACATTGATTTTTGTAGGCAGGCGGAGCGATCTATTCCGCCAAACTCTCCCCTGAAGGAGTCCAAAATCGCTACTAACTCTGGCCAGACGGTTGTCAACTTCCCTTGAAAATGGGGGCGTCATTTGATAGTATGCTACCCAGATATGTGAAGTGGTCTACCACGTTAAGTATAAACAAAAGTATTAGTATAAACAAGTATAAACGTAAGTATAAAACACTTTCGGTAGGGATAAAACTAAACCAAAACAAAACAAGAAAAATAAATTTTAAAAAACCTTTAAAAAAAAAGCTTATATTAAGTGTACTTGCATCAATTAGTTTGGATTAGCCATGTAATTAAATTTGTAATAGATCTAGACCAACAATAATATATCTGTGCGGTTACAAACATTTTTACGAATGGTTTTTGTTTAGCGCAATTTCATGCTTTTACATTTCTCAATACGCTTCCATGCTATCACTATCACTTGTCTGGGCCAGTTGGGAAAGAAAAGGTGTATGGTTGGATGTTACTGTGATCGAACGCGAGGCCTAAAGCCTCCTCTAGCTAATGTACCAGAGAAATCCTAATGAAAATAGAAGGTTCTATAGTTATCTGTTAGTTTCTCTATTCAAAGTATTAGGTGACTAATACAGCTTATACCACTACATCAGTCAAGTACAATTTCTTTCCCTTGTTCTAGATAACAAACAAAATAATTAATTACCAATAATTAATTAGCTAGGTTTTTTTTTGTTTTTATTGATTCTTGTTTCGCCAAGTAAATAATTGTGCTTGATCCGAGAATGGGTCTGGGAGAAATAACGTGTACACATTTTTTTACCAGACAGACAGACAGACAGAATGAGTTGATATAAGCTTTGTAAAAAAAAAATATCATAGCGTTTTAGAGTTAAATGAAGGCTTAGAGATTGCAAAACATTGAAACAGAAAATATTTGAAAACACCCATCGCTAATGACAACTAATGCAAGAAGAACAAAGTAAAAAGTCACATTCCTTATTCCATACCTAGGACAAATTGCTACGAGTTCCCCATCTTCCCAATTACCGTTAGAGCACGAGTTGTACGAATGTAGCAGCACAACTAAAACATATCACTATTGACCAGAATGTCATTCAATGGCAGGCCCGTTCATTACAAAGATTATTTTCCATTTGTTTGGATCAATAAAATTTATTTACTTTCGCAGCATATTATTATTATTATAGCTTTTATATAGCGCTACTTTCGCAGCCTATTATTATTATTATGTTAGAAATGAACGAGTAGTCATTCTCTGGCGCTGCCAGGGTCGAGTTTCGCTAAAGAGAAACAAAATTCATCGTAGTCCCTTTAACAGTTTCCACTGAGGAATTTTCTGGTGATGTGGCAGTTCTGCAGCAGTACCGCCCTCTGACAGGCAACGAAGATGTTCCTAGGAATGTTAAGGGCCTTGAAGGTGTCTGTGAGGTCAGTTGTTATTATCCCCTCGGTTGATATAACAATGGGGTATATTGTTATTTTGGACAATTTCATAGACGCTTAATCTCCAAGCCTAGGTTCCCATATTTTCTTTGTTTTTCTATCTCAGTTTTTCTTAAATTATGAGACAGTGGTACGGCGATATCGATAATGGTAGCGGTTTTTTCTTTTTTATCGATGAACAGCAGATCCGGGCAATTGAAATCTACCGTTTTGTCGGTCAGAATAGGCCTATCCCAGTACAGCAGATGTTCAGTAGACTCGAGAACCTCTTGCGGAGAGTATTTATAATAAGGGGAAGTGTCCTTACCGATCAATTTGTACGTCAAAGCCAGGTGTTGGTGTATTAACTTTGCAACTTGGTTATGGCGACCTAGGTAGGCTGATTCTGATAGGGCTGGACATCCTGCCATAATGTGTTCAATCGACTCGCCCACATTTCCACATTTTCGGCATTTGTCGACAACATTGAGTTTCAGGATATGCTTCTCGTAATTTTTTGTCCTGATTACTCTGTCCTGTATTGCTGTAACAAAGCCTTCTGTTTCAGGGTAGAGATGACCTGCTTTGAGCCATGTTAAGGAAGCAGCCTTGTCGATGTTGTCCCCATGTAATGAAGCCGGAAATTTTCCGTGGAGTGTTTTTTCTTCCCATTGGCGAATCTCATGCCCTACGTCGTCCAAACCGATATTGACATCAGCATTGTGTAGGTTCAGAGGGGTTGCATCGGAGTCGTATTTCCGTAGGAAGGAAACTAATTTGTTGCTGGAGGCGAGCAGTTTTGATCGTATTTTTAAAACTTGCATCTTACACAATTTGAAGATGTTCTGCAATCCACGACCCCCATCCTTCCTGGGCAGGTATAACCTTATGGTGGAGGACTTGGGGTGTAGACATCGAAACTTGGTTAGTAATTTTCTAGTGAGTCTGTCAATGTCATGTAGGTCGGTGTCAGTCCATTTGATCACACCGAACGTGTAAAGGAGCACAGGGACGGCCCAGCTGTTAATTGCAGTGATGAGATTACTGCCAGACAGTTTGGTGTTGAGGATTTTATTAACTCTTTGCCTATATTTGCCAAGAAAGTCCTTTTTAATTTCTTATGGTTTATCTTGGCATTCTGGTTTATTCCAAGATATTTATAAATAGAGGCGGAGTTCAATTCCTCGATGCCTTTAAATTCAATGTTGGTGTTCGTTGCCTTGCCCTTTTTAATGCTTATGATGCCACACTTATCCAGGCCAAAAGACATACAGATATCGTCACTAAAGCATTTTACCGTTTTGATTAAGGTGTGTAATTTTTGCTCGGTTTCTGCATATAGCTTTAGATCATCCATGTATAATAAGTGGGACACACATTTTGTACATTTAGTGTTTTTATTATTATTATTATTATTATAGCTTTTATATAGCGCTACTTTCATGCTTATAGCATGCTCAGAGCGCTTTGGGTCCAATCTCATTTGGCCAAACATTCTTCCTGTCTCTTGTATGACCAGGTGCTTACATGCAGCATATACTAATGATAAGTTAAGTTCATGATCTTAGAGCATACTCATACCTTCAGTGGGTTCGAATCTCTGAATCTATAGACTGAATTAGTCTGCTCTACATATTGACACCTCAGCTCCAAATGTCATGCCGTTATAGAAATTGTATGTTTAGCGACCTTGACAGCTAAAGACAACAATTAACTTTGGCCTGGTGCCATTTATTTCCCTGGCACAATATCTGAGATGTATTGGACATCTAAGCATGCTTTATTTTCTCACAATGAAATTAATGATGCCTTGAATCTCTCCACAAAATCTGCATAGCTACTGATTAATCGCCTAATAACATTTAACAATATTTATCACTACATAATATATTTAAACAAGGGCCCACAATAAGGACAATGATAAAGATGATTCATTTAAATATGTACAAGATATTTGATTTTCATCTTAAAAACTACATGCATTTACAATTAATTGAAAAAAAAAACACAACAACAACAGGGGAGGCTATATTTAGCAAGGGAGATGATTTTCTTTTCTTTATACGGGCTATATTTATAGCATTTCTGCAAGCGTTTAGATATATCCTAAATTAATGTTATAAAGTTATTTGTATTACGACATTTGCTGAAGGGTGAGGAAATGGGGTGCCTACGGCCGAGAGAAAGAAATAAAAATCTACCCTGTCAGCTAGTCCTAGGACAGATGAATATACATGCACAAAACTGTGGCAAACTCTGCCGCTCCAGAATAGGCTTGATCAGTCACTCCAGATCCTGCCCCCATCTCAAGACGTAACCAAAGCCAGTGACTCTTATGGGCGCATCCATTGTCATCCGAGACAAAATGAGCCATATAATATATATATATATATATATATATATATATATATTGACAAATCTAAAAACACGTGAATAAATTTATATCAATTTTACTAGAGACTAAACGTCCATAAACTACTTTTATTTTTATGTATAACGAAAAAGAAAGAGTGCATTTTGTGTATATACAATGCAAAGTTATCACCTAACAATATTAAATAATCAGTGTTTATCACTACCCATTTCACATGCAGCTTTCAATGTCTATATAATGATGATAAATTCTTGACCCTTAGGCAAGGACCTGCTCTTCTACATGCCTTTCACCCACCATCAATGCAATGATCTTTCGGTAGCAATCGTATGTCAGGGTGACACTGAACACTATCTGCACAGCAATCGGTCCATTAAATACATATGAAAATGAGCAGTGTATAAATAACCATAACATTAATATACCTCTGTTCCCTCCGGTATTATGACGTCAGACAGCCTAAAAATACAGTTATGTCGGCAACCCTTTATAACACTTACAAGTCTCTTTTGGATGGTTTGGGGAAAAGTGGTTGGTATAGTATTGTGATGGTTGTTATAGTATTGTGATGGTTGGTATTGTATTGTGATGGTTGGTATAGTGTTGTGATGGTTGGTGTAGTGTTGTGATGGTTGGTATACAATTGTGATGGTTGGTATTGTATTGTGATGGTTGGTATAGTATTGTAGTGGTTGGTGTAGTGTTGTGATGGTTTGTATAGTATTGTGATGGTTGGTATAGTATTGTGATGGTTGGTATAGTATTGTGATGGTTGGTAGTATGAAGTTCCTAGCGTCAGATATTTGGGCTGAAAATTTCCCAGTATCCTTAGCTTCGCCGATTGACTGACCTCTTCCAGTTAGATCTAGATTTAGAATTCAGACCTAGATAGACTAGAATTAAATGACTTGTTTTGTTAGGCCGCATCAATCCGGTTACGAATCATGATTTAACTCTTTCACTCTCGATCTACAGAAACCACATTACAATAGTTTAGCGAATTAGGTAGTTAGAATTTTTTAAAATAAAAAATTGACAACAGACTATTAAAATCAAGTTAGTGCAATGTATAGCATCGTACAGGGCCGGCATAGGCCCCTGTTTGGTGGGGGCCTCGCACAGGACAAAGAAATTATTTTTTTTTGTGAAAAAATTGCGAAACATAGATCAAATCTCATGCATAGCAAAACTCTATGGCTCTATGTCTACTAGCCTCTTTCTCAACATAGCAGAACTCTATGGCTCTACGTCTGCTAGCCTCGTTCTCAACATAGCAGAACTCTATGGCTCTACGTCTGCTAGCTTCTTTCTCAACATAGCAGAATTCTACGGCTCTACGTCTGCTAGCCTCTTTCTCAACATAGCAAATCTCTATGGCTCTACGTCTGCTAGCCTCGTTCTCAACATAGCAGAACTCTATGGCTCTACGTCTGCTAGCCTCTTTCTCAACATAGCAAAACTCTATGGCTCTACGTCTGCTAGCCTCTTTCTCAACATAGCAGAACTCTATGGCTCTACGTCTGCTAGCCTCGTTCCCAACATAGCAGAACTCTATGGCTCTACGTCTTCTAGCCTCGTTCTCAACATAGCAGAACTCTATGGCTCTACGTCTTCTAGCCTCGTTCTCAACATAGCAGAACTCTATGGCTCTACGTCTGCTAGCCTCGTTCTCAACATAGCAGAACTCTATGGCTCTACGTCTGCTAGCCTCTTTCTCAACATAGCAAAACTCTATGGCTCTACGTCTGCTAGCCTCTTTCTCAACATAGCAGAACTCTATGGCTCTACGTCTGCTAGCCTCGTTCCCAACATAGCAGAACTCTATGGCTCTACGTCTTCTAGCCTCGTTCTCAACATAGCAAAACTCTATGGCTCTACGTCTGCTAGCCTCGTTCTCAACATAGCAGAACTCTATGGCTCTACGTCTGCTAGCCTCGTTCTCAACATAGCAGAACTCTATGGCTCTACGTCTGCTAGCCTCGTTCTCAACATAGCAGAACTCTATGGCTCTACGTCTGCTAGCCTCGTTCTCAACATAGCAGAACTCTATGGCTCTACGTCTGCTAGCCTCGTTCTCAACATAGCAGAACTCTATGGCTCTACGTCTGCTAGCCTCTTTCTCAACATAGCAGAACTCTATGGCTCTACGTCTGCTAGCCTCTTTCTCAACATAGCAGAACTCTATGACTCTACGTCTGCTAGCCTCGTTCCCAACATAGCAGAACTCTATGGCTCTACGTCTTCTAGCCTCGTTCTCAACATAGCAGAACTCTATGGCTCTACGTCTTCTAGCCTCGTTCTCAACATAGCAGAACTCTATGGCTCTACGTCTGCTAGCCTCGTTCTCAACATAGCAGAACTCTATGGCTCTACGTCTGCTAGCCTCGTTCTCAACATAGCAGAACTCTATGGCTCTACGTCTGCTAGCCTCGTTCCCAACATAGCAGAACTCTATGGCTCTACGTCTTCTAGCCTCGTTCTCAACATAGCAGAACTCTATGGCTCTACGTCTGCTAGCCTCGTTCTCAACATAGCAGAACTCTATGGCTCTACGTCTGCTAGCCTCGTTCTCAACATAGCAGAACTCTATGGCTCTACGTCTGCTAGCTTCGTTCTCAACATAGAAGAACTCTATGGCTCTACGTCTGCTAGCCTCGTTCTCAACATAGCAGAACTCTATGGCTCTACGTCTGCTAGCCTCTTTCTCAACATAGCAAAACTCTATGGCTCTACGTCTGCTAGCCTCTTTCTCAACATAGCAGAACTCTATGGCTCTACGTCTGCTAGCCTCGTTCTCAACATAGCAGAACTCTATGGCTCTACGTCTGCTAGCCTCGTTCTCAACATAGCAGAACTCTATGGCTCTACGTCTGCTAGCCTCGTTCTCAACATAGCAGAACTCTATGGCTCTACGTCTGCTAGCCTCGTTCTCAACATAGCAGAACTCTATGGCTCTACGTCTGCTAGCCTCGTTCTCAACATAGCAGAACTCTATGGCTCTACGTCTGCTAGCCTCGTTCTCAACATAGCAGAACTCTATGGCTCTACGTCTGCTAGCCTCTTTCTCAACATAGCAGAACTCTATGGCTCTACGTCTGCTAGCCTCTTTCTCAACATTGCAGAACTCTATGACTCTACGTCTGCTAGCCTCGTTCCCTACATAGCAGAACTCTATGGCTCTACGTCTTCTAGCCTCGTTCTCAACATAGCAGAACTCTATGGCTCTACGTCTGCTAGCCTCTTTCTCAACATAGCAGAACTCTATGGCTCTACGTCTGCTAGCCTCTTTCTCAACATAGCAGAACTCTATGACTCTACGTCTGCTAGCCTCGTTCCCAACATAGCAGAACTCTATGGCTCTACGTCTTCTAGCCTCGTTCTCAACATAGCAGAACTCTATGGCTCTACGTCTTCTAGCCTCGTTCTCAACATAGCAGAACTCTATGGCTCTACGTCTGCTAGCCTCGTTCTCAACATAGCAGAACTCTATGGCTCTACGTCTGCTAGCCTCGTTCTCAACATAGCAGAACTCTATGGCTCTACGTCTGCTAGCCTCGTTCCCAACATAGCAGAACTCTATGGCTCTACGTCTTCTAGCCTCGTTCTCAACATAGCAGAACTCTATGGCTCTACGTCTGCTAGCCTCGTTCTCAACATAGCAGAACTCTATGGCTCTACGTCTGCTAGCCTCGTTCTCAACATAGCAGAACTCTATGGCTCTACGTCTGCTAGCTTCGTTCTCAACATAGAAGAACTCTATGGCTCTACGTCTGCTAGCCTCGTTCTCAACATAGCAGAACTCTATGGCTCTACGTCTGCTAGCCTCTTTCTCAACATAGCAAAACTCTATGGCTCTACGTCTGCTAGCCTCTTTCTCAACATAGCAGAACTCTATGGCTCTACGTCTGCTAGCCTCGTTCTCAACATAGCAGAACTCTTTGGCTCTACGTCTGCTAGCCTCGTTCTCAACATAGCAGAACTCTATGGCTCTACGTCTGCTAGCCTCGTTCTCAACATAGCAGAACTCTATGGCTCTACGTCTGCTAGCCTCGTTCTCAACATAGCAGAACTCTATGGCTCTACGTCTGCTAGCCTCGTTCTCAACATAGCAGAACTCTATGGCTCTACGTCTGCTAGCCTCTTTCTCAACATAGCAGAACTCTATGGCTCTACGTCTGCTAGCCTCTTTCTCAACATTGCAGAACTCTATGGCTCTACGTCTGCTAGCCTCGTTCCCAACATAGCAGAACTCTATGGCTCTACGTCTTCTAGCCTCGTTCTCAACATAGCAGAACTCTATGGCTCTACGTCTTCTAGCCTCGTTCTCAACATAGCAGAACTCTATGGCTCTACGTCTGCTAGCCTCGTTCTCAACATAGCAGAACTCTATGGCTCTACGTCTGCTAGCCTCGTTCTCAACATAGCAGAACTCTATGGCTCTACGTCTGCTAGCCTCGTTCCCAACATAGCAGAACTCTATGGCTCTACGTCTGCTAGCTTCGTTCCCAACATAGCAGAACTCTATGGCTCTACGTCTGCTAGCCTCGTTCTCAACATAGCAGAACTCTATGGCTCTACGTCTTCTAGCCTCTTTCTCAACATAGCAGAACTCTATGGCTCTACGTCTGCTAGCCTCGTTCCCAACATAGCAGAACTCTATGGCTCTACGTCTGCTAGCCTCGTTCTCAACATAGCAGAACTCTATGGCTCTACGTCTGCTAGCCTCTTTCTCAACATAGCAGAACTCTATGGCTCTACGTCTGCTAGCCTCGTTCTCAACATAGCAGAACTCTATGGCTCTACGTCTTCTAGCCTCGTTCCCAACATAGCAGAACTCTATGGCTCTACGTCTTCTAGCCTCGTTCTCAACATAGCAGAACTCTATGGCTCTACGTCTTCTAGCCTCGTTCTCAACATAGCAGAACTCTATGGCTCTACGTCTGCTAGCCTCGTTCTCAACATAGCAGAACTCTATGGCTCTACGTCTTCTAGCCTCTTTCTCAACATAGCAGAACTCTATGGCTCTACGTCTGCTAGCCTCGTTCTCAACATAGCAGAACTCTATGGCTCTACGTCTGCTAGCCTCGTTCTCAACATAGCAGAACTCTATGGCTCTACGTCTGCTAGCCTCGTTCTCAACATAGCAGAACTCTATGGCTCTACGTCTGCTAGCCTCGTTCTCAACATAGAAGAACTCTACGGCTCTACGTCTGCTAGCCTCTTTCTCAACATAGCAGAACTCTACGGCTCTACGTCTGCTAGCCTCGTTCCCAACATAGCAGAACTCTATGGCTCTACGTCTTCTAGCCTCTTTCTCAACATAGCAGAACTCTATGGCTCTACGTCTGCTAGCCTCGTTCTCAACATAGCAGAACTCTATGGCTCTACGTCTGCTAGCCTCGTTCTCAACATAGCAGAACTCTATGGCTCTACGTCTGCTAGCCTCGTTCCCAACATAGCAGAACTCTATGGCTCTACGTCTGCTAGCTTCGTTCCCAACATAGCAGAACTCTATGGCTCTACGTCTGCTAGCCTCGTTCTCAACATAGCAGAACTCTATGGCTCTACGTCTTCTAGTCTCTTTCTCAACATAGCAGAACTCTATGGCTCTACGTCTGCTAGCCTCGTTCCCAACATAGCAGAACTCTATGGCTCTACGTCTGCTAGCCTCGTTCTCAACATAGCAGAACTCTATGGCTCTACGTCTGCTAGCCTCTTTCTCAACATAGCAGAACTCTATGGCTCTACGTCTGCTAGCCTCTTTCTCAACATAGCAGAACTCTATGGCTCTACGTCTTCTAGCCTCGTTCCCAACATAGCAGAACTCTATGGCTCTACGTCTTCTAGCCTCGTTCTCAACATAGCAGAACTCTATGGCTCTACGTCTTCTAGCCTCGTTCTCAACATAGCAGAACTCTATGGCTCTACGTCTGCTAGCCTCGTTCTCAACATAGCAGAACTCTATGGCTCTACGTCTTCTAGCCTCTTTCTCAACATAGCAGAACTCTATGGCTCTACGTCTGCTAGCCTCGTTCTCAACATAGCAGAACTCTATGGCTCTACGTCTGCTAGCCTCGTTCTCAACATAGCAGAACTCTATGGCTCTACGTCTGCTAGCCTCGTTCTCAACATAGCAGAACTCTATGGCTCTACGTCTGCTAGCCTCGTTCTCAACATAGAAGAACTCTACGGCTCTACGTCTGCTAGCCTCTTTCTCAACATAGCAGAACTCTACGGCTCTACGTCTGCTAGCCTCTTTCTCAACATAGCAGATCTCTATGGCTCTACGTCTGCTAGCCTCGTTCCCAACATAGCAGAACTCTATGGCTCTACGTCTTCTAGCCTCGTTCTCAACATAGCAGAACTCTATGGCTCTACGTCTGCTAGCCTCGTTCTCAACATAGCAGAACTCTATGGCTCTACGTCTGCTAGCCTCGTTCTCAACATAGCAGAACTCTATGGCTCTACGTCTGCTAGCCTCTTTCTCAACATAGCAAAACTCTATGGCTCTACGTCTGCTAGCCTCGTTCCCAACATAGAAGAACTCTATGACTCCATGTCTACTAGCCTAGCTCTTATTCTCATCGTGATCAAGGTTTATTCGCGAATGTTTAGATCTACTTGTTAGACTACAGATGTTAGAAGACCATTTGTTTCTTCCTTTTGGTGAAGTGTCGAAACGTTATTTTCTAGCCTGGTGATCATGAATCGTCCATAAAGTACATACATGCCATCGGCGCTATATGACTAACTTATTTGTTCATCTTAATGGTTTGTTTTTCTATATTACCTTCGCCTAGGTCGTCCAATTAACTAAAGCCGGCCCTGCTGCGTGGCCGAGAGGCAAGAAACGCTTGATTACTCAAGAGACTGGGTTCGAATTACGATCAGATTTTTTTAAAAGTTGCTTTTGTGTAAAGGCAGCACGGAAATTCTGAAAATGTTAAGCAACTTTATTTCCTCATTGTGGACTAACCTAGAAGAAACGAAGCAGAAATATCTATTACTATGTTAAAACCAAATCTGATTTGTTGCTTTGAAGTCCATCTGGTGTTTACATAAATTAACCAAAAATTAAAGTATAATTACCAGCTAAGCCAAAAAAAAAAAAGTAAATTTTTAAGTTTACTTTGGGTTTAAAAACACGGCCACGTTTTGAGAGATACTTTTAATAATGTGCGATATTACCTTCACCTTGCCTTACCCTTAGTCTGTTGAACCGCTGGGTCGCCACATATTCATCTGTCGACCGTCATTCCCCTTTTCTCCTTGTCTTTTGAACTGACCAGAATGTCGTTCAATGACAGGCCCGTTCATTACAAAGATTATATCAGCTCGGTCTGTCTGGTAAAAAGTGTGTACACGTTATTTCTCCCACACCCATTCTCAGATCGAGCTGAAACTTCGCGTAATTGTTCATTGACATAGACATGATATGAAACAGTAAAAAAGGTAACCAATCAGACTGTTAATTACTGGAATTCATTATTTTGTTTAATTGCAACAAGGGAAATTAATACTTCAGTATTCATAGAAATGGCTAAGGGTTTAACTAGGGATTTGGGGGTCCGGGGGGGGATTGACCTCTTTGGGGGCCCCTTGCATTTTGACTTTCGACATATGACATGAGATAATGTACGCAAAAATATATAAGCCCAAAATCAAATTGGTTCAGTATATCAGTAAACTTAACAAAAAATAATCATTAAGACTCTTTTAATGAATAATACCGTTGTTTATTAGTTAAATAATGCACAAGTGACAAATCTCAATTGATATCGCTTCACGTCGTGCATTCTGTGCAGCAAAGAAATCTATAACATCATCTACATCGATACTTTCTAGTATTTGTGACTTCACTGACATTAAAGCCATGATAAGACTTTCTTGCGTCATTGTGCTCCTGAGATAGTTTTTGATGAACTTGAGCTTTGAGAATGATCTCTCACATGACGTAATGGAAGTGGTCTGAGGTAGCGGTATTTTGAGGAGGTTGCAAGGTTTGAGCACACGTAATTACCATATGAAGCCTGTTTCCTCAATATGTCTATTGGTGAGTTTATTACTGGTTGATGAAAAGTGCTCGTGCATCAATGACATCATTGAATAAAGTGATTTGCCATTTATTTCATCATACAAACAGGAAAAGTAGCGTGTCTTCATCTAACAGGTGTCTTGGTTCAAGAAGAAACCCAAAGGTATCCATTTTCTTTCCAGCCTTTGGAATCTGCCCTTCATCTCCATATGAAATCTGTCCAGCACTTCTGTCGCAACAAGTTTGAATTGCAGTTCTATTGACATTCCTACATTAGAACTCAACTTCCCATCAAGTCTTTTCTTTCTTCTGGTTGTTTTGATTACAGGGAATCCATAGTATTCACTACCTTCTTTTGCTTTTTCGATGGATTGGTTTTTGTCAGTTTCTCATCATTTTGCAGAAAGCATGAAAGTGTACTAATTTCTTCAGCAGCTTTCCGTATATGCAGTCCAGACTTTTGTAGTTTCTTTTGAACTATATTAATTGGGCGCAGGAGCTTTGACCAGAATTCCAGATAGGTAAAAAATTCTTAATTTTCCACTGCATGAAGAAGATTCTGTGCTAATATTATATGATATTACGTCATTGTTGGTTGTTTATGTTTTGTGCGAAAGCAAAAGTATTCAAAGCATACAAAAGTGGGAAAGATCCATATCTCGTTATGCTCGAGTATAGAAATACTCCGATAAGCGGACTGCCGTATTCACCATCACAACTGCTGACGAGTAGAAGACTCAGGGAATCATTCTCCCACTGATCCCAAACTATTGAAACCATCGGTAGCTGAAAATGCAGAGACATTACTCAACGAACGACAGATGAAAAGCTAAGTGAAATACGATGCAAAAGCAAGACTACCTAAAGATTATTCTGTCGGAGAGTTCGTCTAGGTCAAACATGGCAGAAAGCAGTTGTCATATAAAATATTCAGCACCCAGATCTTACATCATAAAGACAAACGATGGAAAAACATACAGAAGAAATCAACGCTTTTTGAATAAGAGTTTCGATGAAGACATCTCTGGGTACTATGATACAGATGGAGACAATGAACTGCAAACTGTTGGAACAAACGAAACAGACAGTTATAGACCAACGTCTAGAGAGTCCAGACAACCAGAAGTGGACGAATTGTTAAAGTTCCTAGTAGATATCACTCTTAAGAACTTTAAAAGGAAGGATGTGATAATAACTTCAAAAGGAAGGATGTGCTAATATTATATGATATTACGTCATTGTTTGTTGTTTATGTTTTGTGCGAAAGCAAAAGGATTAGATGGAAATAAAAAGAGAGTTTCCATTGGATTGAGGAAAGATGAATAGAGGGGTAATAACTGGAGTGTGAAGTTTAATTCTGAAATTATAGACGCCAAACCCGAATAATGGACTATTTGTAATAGACTAAACCAACACGAGCTTCAATAAACACAATGATTTTATTCGTCCATATTTATGCTCTTTACTCCAGCCACTTGTTCTCTATCCTCTGACTTCTTTTTACACACTGTCCCTGACACACTGCTGTTCACTCAAGCATGTACACTCAAGGTCCACTGGTCATTTCATACACAGGCACACACACTGCATTACCAGCCACGCAAAACACATACACTTATATCACATCTCCCTCCTTAAAAGCTTTGAGATATCAATTGACTATACAAATGATTTCTGTCTTACTATAAACAAATGAGTAAACTGAATACATGTTTAACACAACAGAATGTTCAATTGTTAATATTATCAATAGTAACAATATAAATTATAAAATGTGTAGTAAAAAAACAACAACAGTCTAGGTTTACAAATAGACATTAATTATATACAAATTGCATAATAATAAAAAGATATACATGTATCTAATTATCTGCGTCAGGGTAACGTACTGGTGGCCGAACTTGCCTACCATATCGAGTTATTACTGGCGGCGGATTGGTAGTGTTATCTTCTTATCTTATATAATACAGACGTTACGTTACTTCGCGTCCTACGCGTCATGCATGTTAGTCTGTTCCTGTTGCACACTTGTATCGCTCACGTTCTCTGGCTGTGTGGTTTGACCATTAATGACTGTCTCTGGGGTGTCCATTTCAAAAATATCAGGCATGGCCCTTGATTTTGTACATGTGTCTCTTAACATCCTTCTATTTCTTCGGTAAGTTATCCCATTCGGTATTTTTACCCAGTATGATCTC
This sequence comes from Biomphalaria glabrata, assembly GCF_947242115.1. Taxonomy (NCBI): domain Eukaryota; kingdom Metazoa; phylum Mollusca; class Gastropoda; family Planorbidae; genus Biomphalaria; species Biomphalaria glabrata. The sequence goes on from NC_074711.1 coordinate 86,932,721, forward strand.
GGGGTCTCCGCTTCTGAGATGACCACTGCTGGTTCCCATAAATCACCAGGCTTCTTTTGCATCCACACTTTGCTCCCAGGCTGAATGTGTGGTCGCTCGGTGCGCCTCGCTGTTTTGTTGTAATATTTTGCTTGACTACTTTTTCTTGTTTTCCAAGCATTTTCTTTTTTGTCTGGGATTTGAGGTCTGAGATAGGCCTCCGTTGTCGGAAGATTTGTCCTCAGACGGCGGTCCATGAGCAGCCGTGCAGTTGAAGGTCCATCAGGGCATGGAGCATTTCGAAATTGCAAGATGGCCATATATGTGTCTTGACCCGACGTTCTAGCTTTATTTAGAAGCTGTTTCACTGTTTGTATGGCCCGTTCTGCCATACCATTAGATTGTGGAAATCTGGGGCTAGACGTAATGTGCTTAAATCCCCAGCTTTTAGAAAATTTCAGAAATTCTTGACAAGCAAATGAGGGTCCATTGTCACTAATTAATTCCCTTGGAATACCATGTCGAGCATATTGTGATTTCATATGTATGATCACATCTGAAGCTTTTAGTGTTGGGATAAGATGTATCTCAAAAAAATTACTATAGTAATCTACAAGTAGCATATAGTTTTTACCGAGATACTCAAAATTATCAGCTCCAATTTTTTCCCAAGGAAGTACAGCAGTATCATGTGGTAACAATGGCTCCTTTTGCTGGGACTTCTGGTGTTCGTTACACACTGCACATGTTGATACCATGTCTATAATCTGCTTAGACATTCCAGGCCAGAAGAACACCTCCTTAGCTGTAACAAGACATCTATCTCGCCCAAGATGACCTTGGTGCAGTCTTTGAAGCATTTCTTTTTGCAATACTTTTGGTACTATTAATCTTTCTCCTTTAAAAAGTAATCCATTGCTTTCACTAAGTTCTTCTTTAAATCCTGAATATGCTCGAATTTCTTGTGTAATTTCAGCTCTCTTGTTTGGCCAGCCTATCATAATATTATTCTTTAACAGCCTTAAAACAGCATCATCTGCAGTGGCCTGCTGAAAAATGTTCATATATTCATCTGACATGGGTAAACTATTGACGATCAGATGAACTTGTGCATCCCAGTCATCACTTGAGGGATATTTGATTGGAAGCGATGCTCTTGACAGTGTGTCTGGAATAGACATTTCTTTGCCTGGCTTGTATTCCAGCAGTATTTCATATTTCATTAGTCGAAGAAGCATCCGCTGAAGCCTAGGTGGTGTAGATGCCAAAGGCTTTTTGATAATCGCTTCCAAAGGTTTGTGATCTGTTTCAACCTTTATTGGACGTCCATACACATAGTAATGGAAACGTTCAACTCTGAAGACAATGGCAAGCATTTTTTTTTCTATTTGTGCATCTCGTTTTTCACAGTCTGTAAGAGAACTTGAGGCGTAAGCCACTGACCTTTCATTCTGCATTAATACTGCTCTAAGTCCCTCCCGTGAAGCATCCACAGACAACTTGACTGGCTGTGAAACATCATAAAAGGCTAAAACTGGGGCGGTTGTGATCAAACTCTTTAAATAATCAACAGCCTTCTGATGTTGTTCAACCCATATCCACTCGTTGTCTTGTTTAAGTAACTCTCTTAATGGGGCAGTTATTTCTGACAAGTTCTGTAAGAATTTACCAAGATAATTAATCATACCCAAAAATCTTTCTAGTTCCTTGCGATCTGTAGGGTATGGCATGGATTGTATTGCTTCAATCTTTGAGTCATCAGGCTTTATACCACTATCTGTAATGATATGTCCTACAAACTTGACTTGTCGTACTCTTAGGCTACATTTAGATGGCTTCAGTTTGATTCCTTTCCTTCTTGCTATGTCAAGAACTTGCCTAAGTCTATCATCATGCTCTTCTATTGTTCTACCTGCTATCAGTATTTCGTCCATGTATGTCTCAACCCCTTGTATAACGTCGAAAGCTTGGTGGAAACGTTTAGCAAATACTTCTGCAGAAGAGTTTAGCCCAAATGGTAGACGAAGGAACTTGTAGCATTATTAAGAATACCTTTTGGATCTTTTATACTCGATTCTGTAAATTTTGCTTCAAGGTTAATCAGTGTAGCCATAAAATACTCGCCATTTAAATCTATTATTAGTAAAAGTAACAAGATACCTGGAATTCGATGTATATCATGAAGTTTTATTCGTGGCAACAAAGTTTAAAATGTAAAACTAACTTTGTAAAACTAACTTTAAAAAAAAAACATTTGATCTCTGTGCGAAAAATATTTTTTAAATGTCAACAAAGTCAACGTACTGATAGACATAGATCTAGGTTTAGTCTTTGTGATAAATTTAATCCACCCGTTGACACTATTTGTCAATCAAATATATTAATTAATGAATTTACAAATAAATTTCGGACACCCATTTAGATCTGAATGGAAGACCTCAATTTCAAATTCTAATTTAAAGATTACATTTCCGGATTAAATGTAAATATGAAATTTTAAGACTTCCAAATAAAGTTTCATTTAAAAATTTAATAAGTTGATTTAATTTAAAGAATTAATTTGAAGATTCAATTTAAAGAGCTTTAATGGTGGCATCGTTACCCCATATGTGAAGGTACATTATTTGATCGTGATGGGGGCGTTACCAACAGAAGCTTTGAGTAAACGATGTTAAAAGGGGAGAGTAAACTTAATACTTAAAAAAAAAAGTTATACAAGGGGAGGAACTGCACATTTGCTGCCATATATGCCTATTTCAATATTGTAAAATTTTCTGGTTAAAAACAAAAGACTTTAAAGAAAAGTAAAGTTCCCCTTTCAGACCTTGTGGTCTATAGGGTAGATGATGTAAAGGTCTACGGTTTACGGTGGTGTTATGTGGCCAGCACAATGACCAACCGCCTTTACTTTTCCCCAACTAATGTCAGGTACCCTTAAGAGCTGGGTGGACTCAGCGGCGCCAAAAGATCTCGAAATTAAAAATAGAAGTCTTCACCAGGATTCGAACCCGGGACTTCCGGTTCGGAAGCCAAGCGCTTTACCGCTCGGCCACCGCGCCCCCTATTTATTAATTAACTAATTGGTTATTTTTTTTTATTGATTAATGTATTGTCTTTAACAAAGGAATAATTGTGACCCGAGTCTGGGAAGTTGGGGAAATAACAAGCAGAAGATTTGCACCAGGCAGAGTTGATATAAGCTTTGTAAATACTTTTGACTGACGGTGTGAGATCCACCCCCAGAAGAAACGAAAGCCTCACGTTTTGACAGAACTCACACCGCGCTAATAGTGTGCGTAAAATGTATTTTAACTGTTTGTAAGTCAATGTTGAAGTGTGTGAATGCGCTTGTGGTGAGTACTCTCTCGACTCACACCGTAACATTTTAACACCTAGTCCTGTTCTGTGCCAGTTTGTCATGTTCTCTAAGTCCTGGCTCATAAAAAAAAACAAGCAGCTATTGCTCACTCATGGACATAAAGATGTTTAAAAATAGAATGTTTTTACCTGCTATTTAAAGGGCAGTAATCGACAAAATTCTTTCTAGTAAGTAGAAATAGGAGAAAAGTTTCCACTTTGCAAATTTTTTGTTTCAGCATAGAGGACTTTTTATTTCAACAGGAGAATTGGGGTTATCAAATAATTTGTTGAAATCCACAATAATATCGTAAATAAAATGTCTTTTTTTTCTCTTCTTCTGTTTTTTTTGTTTTTTTTTACAAAGATTATATCAACTAACTCTGTCTGTTCTCTGTCTGGCCCCCACTAAAATAAAAATGAACACCTAATTTCTCCCACTACCCATTTTTGGACGAAGTTGAAACTTTGTACAATTATTAATTGTCCCTACAAAAATATGAATCAATCAAAAAATTAGTTTATTTGTTAATTAAACAGTGGTAATTTATTACTTTAGTTTGATATTGGAAAAGGGAAATACATCTTACATTATTGAGAAAATGGTTATAAAGGTGGAGCTATTTCCCTTAGATATTTTTTTTTAACGTTTTTTTTTTGTTTTCTTTTTAGGAAGCGATTTAACCAAAAATATCAATATGATTATCATTCTTCACAGACTTGCCATGAAGGTGTCCATACAAATATCAAGAAAGCCCTTCTAGTTTGGATAATACTGCCGTATGCAACATTCTGTTGTATTACAACTTTTGGTTTATAAAGACATTTTTGTCATTCTTAAATGACTTTGTGAAATGTGCATGATTCTATTTACAAACTGAAAGAATCTCTAAACGCTTTTAACAAGCCAGGCATTGCCAGACTTCATTACACCAAGACAGTTCGTACTATCGGATATATTCGATGTCCTTACACGACAAAGATACGCTAGTTCACGACAGGGCGTTCCTAATCCACAATGCCTCACACCGGAAGCAGACGATCACGTCTGACGACTTCACAGCGGATACATTTCCGGTTTTCATTGTTCGCTGTGGCCTTGACCTTCCATGCATCTTCTTTGGCCATGGCTGTCATTACAGAGACGGCACTGCAGCCGAGTACGGAAAAACCATTGGGGTTGAGTCTGTACAAAATGCATATCATCAGCGCACGGTGCCATGCAAGCTGCAAAGAAAAGGTAACTCATATGTTTGTGTCTGCTAAATCTATAACTAACTTGCAATGTTAGTCAAACAATTTCAATGGGTCAGAAACATTTTTTTCGCATTTTTACGGCTGGTAAAAATGTCGTGATTAAGAAGTGTTCGCTTGTAGCATGCTCGGAAGAAGTAAATACAGCTCCAGATTTCCAGATTTACGACAGTGCGTCTACCAAGGGCACTAACCCTCCACAAACTCAAAGATGTAAACTTTTTTAAAAACATAAATTTATTAAATATTTAAAAAAAAAAAAAAAAAAAAAAAAAAAAAAAAAGCAATGACACATGTAAGAAACGTTACACTAACATCTTTCTTCTAAAATATAGCATGCTTATAGATCTAAGCATTTTCATGCATAAATGGATCTTTATTGAGGGCTTTTGAAAAATTGTTGGGGCGTCCACAAAAATCCTGCCTCGGGCCTTCACATACTAAATCCGGCCCTGCCTCTTCAATTCGTGCCAGTTCACTAGACTCTGTCCTTAGGTACCCAAATACTGGTTCTCTTGCTTCTCTGTTGCCCTAATTTTTTCTTTAGCAACTGTTTCCACATGTGCACTACGTCGAGGTAGAGACGCAATGCTCAGGCCGATTATATAAAACTAGTCGACCGGCGGCGTACCATACGCCACTATTTTGCAGGGCCAACCTTAGGCCACTGCAACCTGTGCGACCTCAGTGGGCCCAGCACTATTATAGGACCTGCGCTAATTTTAGGAGTATAAATTATTAAATTAAACTAGTTTATAACTTCTAACAGATTTCCCGCGGCCTCCTGTCGATTTAACAGGAGGTCCTGGAAATCTCCTGAAATTGCAAAATATACGAAAAAGACCTGGAAATATCCGGAAAATTATTAAAATCTTTTGAAAACCCATACAAATCTCCTGAGATATACAGACGAAAATTGACTTTTTTTTTTTTTTCGCCCTTAAATTACCTAGAATAACTCCCTCCGTCCGAGTTGCAAAAATTAAAAGAGTGATCTTTCCATTGTGTCCAAACTCTTGAGCGTGCTCTGTCGCCTCGATAGTTACTACAGAGTAGATTACCTCCCCCCCCCTTTTTTTTTTAACGTGAGGTAGAAATAAAACAAAAAAAAAGGTGATAGTGCAACGGTCCTGCATGTTGTGTTTACGTGTTCTCTCTCTCCCCCCCCCCTGCCATGTTGAAACGTCAAAACGAATGAAAATAACTTACTTTTAAAAGACTAATAAGAGTTGTTTTATTCAACTAATGCTTAAAATCGACAATTTCTTTTCGCAAAAAAAAAACAAACAACAAAACAAACTAAAACAAAACTACTAAATATGTTAATTTTGTGAACCATGTTAATTATACATTCGTATTGTATGATCTGAATTACTAATGCAGCCGTCATTTCACCTTGTTCAAATTATCTAAAATTCTCGACCTATATAGTGACATTTGTACAATACGCAAAAAACATTGTAGTTGTTTTCAAGGTGAGAATTTTGAGCGTCACAAGCTCTCACTGAAAAGGAGTTTGATGATGATGATGATGATGATGATGATAATGATGAATTCCTTAAAGGAACTCGAGGAAAAACAAACAACACACTATTCCTTATAATTGCATACCGTGGAGCCAAACAAAACAAGATTACAAAGAGAGTTTGTGTTACACAAACTCAGAGGCGGCCCCCGTCGAAGTCGGATCCCTGTCGGATCTGCATATTCGCAAATAATATTCAAGAGGTGATTTAATTTTGATGGTCAAAAGTAATAATGTTTCAAAGATTCATTTGCTGTAAACTTAAATTTAAATTAAATAAACAATTTTAGATTAGTTTTAGTATATTAAAACATTGCAATATTGATCAAAACGTTTGGAAATGAAAATCTACACTTTTTTTTTTACACTTTAAGTTTAGAAATTGAAATTCTACATCTTAATCTAGTCTATTTTAGTCTAAACTAGATCTAAATCAAGATATTCCTTTTTTAAACGCGAGTTACATAACGAGGCTTAATAAACATTACTATACCGAGTTCTTTTTTCATTTCATTTGAAGAATTAATTCCATATAACGTCAAAAGAAAAAAAAAACACTACGTCACACGGCCTAGTTAGACTAAAAATCGCATTCATCATTACGAGCCATTTATCAACTGGTCATAGACTTTGGTGCACCGAGTGCGTTCTTTAAGCATTTCTTTTAAAGAATTCATTCCATATGACGTCAAAGGAAAAAAAAACACTACGTCACACGGCCTAGCTAGACTAAAAATCATCATTACGAGCCATTTATCGAGTGATCATAGACATTGGTGCACCGATCGCGTTCTTTTAACATTTCTTTTAATTAAAGAATTCATTCCATATCACGTCAAAGGAAAAAAAAAACACTACGTCACACGGCCTAGCTAGACTAAAAATCACCTTCATCATTACGAGCCATTTATCGAGTGTTCATAGACATTGGTGCACCGAGTGCGTTCTTTTAACATTACTTTTAAAGAATTAATTCCATATGACGTCAAAGGAAAAAAAAAACACTACGTCACACGGCCTAGCTAGACTAAAAATCACCTTCATCATTACGAGCCATTTATCGAGTGTTCATAGACATTGGTGCACCGAGTGCGTTCTTTTAACATTACATTTAAAGAGTTCATTCATATGACGTCAAAGAAAAAAAAATTCCATTACCTCACAATAGGCTAGTACCGGTACCCTAAAAAGTCTTTATTTACACGAGATATTTGACGAGGGTTCATATACATTGGTGCACTGAGTTCTAATAGAATTTATTTAAAAAGGATCAAAGCCGCATTGTTTTTGCATTTTGTCTGTCAGTCGGTCTGTCCGTCATCTTGATATAAAAAAACAACTAAAAGTTATTAAAATTGATTAACCTTTATTTTACGTTTCAAAACATCGCAATAATTTTTAGGTATGAATACAATTGAAAAGTTTATATAATAGATTGTTCCGGATGTTTGTATAAATAGTAAAAGAAAAAGAGAATTTCAGATAAATGTATTTTCATACCTTACTTTGGTGTTTGGATTCTGTTTTCCTTAAAAATCGGAACATAATATTAACGATAATTAGATTTTTTAATGTTTTAGGTACTGTAAGAGAGTAGTGAGTTAAAATATTTTTCATAAAAATCCGAAAAAACATTATTTCGTAAATGAGAAGATTATTTGTTTATTAATTAGAAGAGAGGAGTTCAAACAATTATTTGGCGTTAGTAGATTTTTAAATAAATTCGGAAATTTCTGGCGACGATTTGTAAGAAACAAAATCCGGAACATTCTTTATCGATTACAAAACTTCTATGTTATGTTTCAGCAAGAAAATTAAATGTCTAAAAAGTAATTTTCAGTAATCAATTCTAGTAAATTACTTTTTTTTAAAGCCCTGAACAACCTATTGTCGATATTTTTAAAATTTGTTTAATGATAAAAATACGGAACAATTTGATATTGATAACCAAATTATAGTGACGCATTGTCAAATAATATAAGTGTAATATTAGTAAATTATGCGATTTCAAACAATCATTAGGCATAATTCATGTTTTATAAAACAATATCCGGAACATTTTTACACTTAATGAAATATAAGTCAGTATAGAGATTTTGATTTAGCATTAATATGCTATTTACATAAAAAACGGAACAACATATTATTGATATTGATATTTATTTGCAACGTTTAAGAATGGAAATTGAATGTAATATAAATTAGAAGAGCAAACACACATTTGTTGGGGTTGATTAGTTTTGCAAAAAAAAAAATCCGGAACAATCAATTTTTAGATACTTAAAACTATTGAGATGATACGGGAGGAACATTAAAGGGTAAATCAAATTTTCAATAGCTCTAGTTTTTTTAATCTAATCGTGACGGACAGACCGAGCAACAGACAAAACGCACAAAAATAATGTTCTTTTATTCGGATGGGGGCACTAAACAAAAAATAAATAAAATCTGATTTTTTTAAAAAGTTTAAGGAATTGGTTTAGCACCTGAACATGTTGCGACGTTACGCTACTGCACGAAAATCGCTGCATAAAAAGTCCATTTAAAAAAATGTGCGTGATATTTACATACAAAGTGCATTATTAGCCTTTATAAACAAACAGAAATGTTTTCTTTTAATTTTAGCAGCTAGTTGACCAGAAAAAACATCTTTTATGTCATCTTTAACTATTATTTATATTTGTTGTAAACATTTCTTGTACATTTTAAAAATATATTTGACTTTGTGATACTGAAAATACACGAATATTGTCCTTCTTAGTTAGCATATTGTGACATTGCCTCCCTTACATTTACGTAATTGTTTTAGAATTGGTGTATTTTTATGAAAAAATCTCTTGCATAATTAATTTTATAAATTAAACGGTTTGCTTTTAGAAAACCAAAAGTAGCCGTTGCACCTAAACTTTTGAAGCCGCATTTAATGATGAAATAATATTTTTCATATCTCTTCTAGTTTTCGAGATCTGAGTGTGACAAACGGACATTTTGCACAAACCTAATAGCGGCTTTTTCCCCTTACGGGGGCCGCTAAAAATAAACTAAACAAAAGCCTAATGCAGTGCGTTGATGCTATTTACTTTCTTTGCGTTTGAATTTAAGGAAATTTACACTATTCAAGCTATTGATGCGTTGTAAATGATAACATTTAAAAAAAAAATTGAAACTTATTCTAGAGCGTAGCGTCGCTAGGGATTTCAGGGCCCGGGTGCTTGATTTTTTTTAGGGGGTCCCTGCATCATGACACTCGACATCATGACGTGAGATTATTGCGTAATATTTAATGTGAAAACAAATTTCGGATACTCATTTGGGGGCCCTCCTAAAGTGGGTCCCGGGGGGGGGGATTTTCAGATTTGGATCCCACCCTCCTAGCTACACCACTGTTTAAATTTTTTTTTTTTAATTCTTAATAGTATTTGAATGTGGACACATGGACAATTCGTGGACGGCCGACAACTCTCATGGTGTTGAAAGAAATGGAAGAGCACTGCTAAAAGCAAGGACAACTTACATTGGAGAGTGGGATGAGAGGGGGGGGGAGTCTAATTATAGACCAATAATAGGGGGGAGATAATCCTTAGGACAATGATCGTGTGTTGTTTGTACTCTTTCCCAATCAACCAACTAGCGCCGCCTCTGGTAGTACAGGCTCCTTTATGATTGAAGGAATACAACTACTGTCAACCTTGCGAACATGCATACACGTGCGCATCTAAACGCAAGCATACATTGCTGGCAATATTAAACTTGCAGCGAATACCAAACTTAGAAAAAAACACAGTCAGCGCCGATACTCGATGTATATACCTGCACATAATGAGTCGAAAATATATCATTAACTGACATTTCTACTTTGTGTGTTTGTATAAACGACAACTTGTATCTCGACCCAGGCTTACAAATATCAAACAGAAAAACTAAACTTTCACTCCTTCCCAAAAAAAAAACAAACTCAATTTAAATTTATATTATATAGTAAACGTAAACAGGTACAATGTTCGACATACAAGTGTTTACTATATGTGTTTTACTCTAAGTAAAATAAAAACTTTATTCTCCACCAGTGATTGACATCTATATGGTTGTGATAGTAACAAATCCACAAGCAAAGGCTGAAAGAAGCATTCAAGCCTTTCAGAGTAGATACAAAAATAAGTTCCCCTTTCAGACCTTGTGGTCTATAGGGCAGATGTTGTAAAGGTCATCGGTTTCTGTGGCCTACGGTTAACAAGGGTGTCATGTGGCCAGCACAACGACCAATCACCTTTACTTCCCCAACTAATGTCAGGTACCTATTAGAGCTGGGTGGACTAAGAGGCGCCCAACGATTCCGAAATTAAAACCCCCAGTCTTCACCAGGATTCGAACCCAGGACCCCAGGTTTGGAAGCCAAGCGCTTTACCGCTCAGCCACCGCGCCTCCCTTGAGAGTAAATGCTACACAAAATTCTGGGTATCAGGAAAAGAAGAAAAGTCAACATATTGGTTAGCAAAAAGAAGTCCTCAATTCTGTGAAGAGAAGAAAGCAGAGCTGGTTCGGGCATATTCCTTCAAGGTACAGTGGAGAACGCACGAAAAAAAGGACGTCCAAAGAAGAGCTGGCTGGACAACGTCAAAGAATGGACAGGCTTCTGTCTTTGATATCCTTCTAACAACAGCTGTTGACCAGGAAAAGTGGAGGGATGGTTACGCGAACTGTCACAGCGCCCCGCTACGACTAAAGTCAAGAAACTCAGGCAGATTGTGGCGGATGTCAGGTGGCGGCCCACATCTAAGGGTCTGACAAGGCGTGGTAGCACGACCATGTCCAGACTTAGGATTGGCCACACCTACATCACGCACTCTTTTGTACTGAAGAGAGAGGAGCCCCCACTTTGTGAGTACTGTGACTCTCGCCTCACCGTGGAACATATCCTCGTTGATTGCCCCAGATACCAGGATGTCAGGGCGAAATATTTTAGAGCCACTAATTTAAAAACACTATTTGATAATGTCGACCCTGGGAAGGTACTGGGCTTTATCCGGGAAGTGGGGCTATCTACGAAGATCTGATTTATGAATTTGTGAACATGCACTATTTACATTAGATTTTTACCAAATATTAAAATTTTTACTACCTTTACTATTTTAACTGTGAATAGACCTTGATTTTAATGATATGACTGTATAGAATCTGGCCCTTGTTGTTTAGAGAGAGAGAGTAGTCCATAAGGGACTGCAGGCACGACATGGCCTAAATTGTGCCGATGTGCCTCAAATCAAAATCAAAATCAAACTAAAGTCAAGAGACAGATGATGATGAGCTACCCGCGCCGCTGTTTAGTGACGGGTGAACACTTCCTGAAAGACACAGTTGTCCAAATGGGGGTGGGTTTGGGCAAACGACTGTGTGCCCATGTCTGGAGAGCGAGGAAGGCGCGGGTGCGGGCGGGGGGAGGGTTAGAGAGTCGACGTGCGTACGTGGTGTCCCACATGGTTGGGTGACGTAGAGAATTATATATACAGACAAGTTCATTGATAAGAAAAACAAAATTGTCTGATGGAGTTCAGACTTTCATTTCAATGTGCACAAAATTAATCCCATCTTTGACCCGTTTCATTATACTGTCTTGGCTATGTACGACCCTATTAAATATGCCAACTTATTTTGCATAAAATTGCACGTTTAGTTTTTAAGGTGTTCTTTCTAATTGTTGCCCTCTATGATTCAGTGCTTACCGAAATGTAACACAAGTGACAGCACGGAGCCCTGTAAGGAGGAATGCGTAAGTAGTCTAGCTCAATATCGTTGTCTATGTGTGTATGTATGTGTGTCTATGTTTTATGTCTTGTTCTACGAACGCTCAGAAACACACTCGAACATACGACTAGTCTTGAAACAGAACTGATGCATGCGGGGGGCGAGCGAACCCTAAAGAACACTGCCAGATTCCTTCAACGTGCTGTAAGGGATTAATCTCAGTACGCAGCCTTAGTGCATGGAGGCTTTCAAATGTAGTGACCCCCCCCCCCCCACACACACACACTTCTCAGCCTAAACGTGGCTCCCTGGTGGAAACAGACCAATAAAGAAGCAAAATAAGTCCCGGTTGGGTAGCCCAAGAACTTTTTTTCATTGCACTGGTGTGGATGCAAGAGAGGCCCAACATTCATTTCACAATCCACACGGTGATCATCATTTGGTCATTTTAAAACGGCGACCCGCACGGCAGCTGTTGTACATTGAAAGAAAATGGAAAAACGTTTTCCGCGTGAGCTCGGCCTTCGGTCTCGCCTCCAGTCCTGAAAGTCTTGGGATACGAGACACCGGTAACAGAGGTGTAACAAATTTACATCTTCCTGGATCTCTCTCAGACAGAACAGTTGTTTAAACAGACGATAGTGGGGAGCTGATGTTGGTCTAGAGAGCAGGGTTTCCCAAACATTTTTCTTAACGGAACACTTCGCACATTTTGATTATTTAGCTGAACACTTCGCACATTCTGATTATTTAGAGGAACACTTCGCACATTCTGAGGAACATTTGCTTATGTTTTTTTTTAGAGCGATTAGTAAACATGGTGGAATACTAGTTAATAATTCTAGTAGTTTGTGGAGGCTTCGAGGAACATAGTTTGGGAAACACTGGTTTAGAGTTTCGAGAGTCTTCGACTCGACTTCTGAAACAATTACAAATGTGTAGTAACCCCCGAGTGTCTTAGGATAACAGGCCGAGTGAAAAAAAAAGCAGGTGTTACAGATTCGCGTTCTTTTTGGAACCCTTTTCAAACAGAAAGATCGATGAAAGGGCGCTGCCATTGGCTTAGAGTCTGAAAAGCTCTAGAAAATATATACCCTAAAGGAGAATGACAAATGTGTTTTTGAGTATTGACCCCATGTCTTAAGTAACCCCATGTCTTAAGTAACCCCATGTCTTAAGTAACCCCATGTCTTAAGTAACCCCATGTCTTTAGTAACCCCATGTCTTTAGTAACCCAATGTCTTTAGTAACCCAATGTCTTTAGTAACCCAATGTCTTTAGTAACCCAATGTCTTTAGTAACCCAATGTCTTTAGTAACCCCATGTCTTTAGTAACCCCAAGTCTTCTATCAGAGGGTTGATATTATAAAGACGGAACAATTGTTTTCCAGACAACAGTTTGCTGTACACGTTAAGGACTTTCCATCAAATTTGAAGAGAATTTTTTCTTGGCCCAAACCTCCCGCTGGACGGCGTGGCATGGCTGCGCGAAGGGCTATGAGTCCGGGTCGATCGTGACCTACGAATGACAGTCCAGAGCGCATATCACAGTATATATTGCTATTTTTGTGTATGAACCTATTATTCTGTGACCTAACAATGTAGTCAAGTAACATTTATTATTGCAATGGTTTGACAGTAACATCACTTTTTTAAATTTCTCAGGCAATACAGCGATGTGTCAGCAATTGCGAGACCACTGGTCGAATCTTACGAGATGAATCCAGGTCACCAGGTAAGACTTCCTGTTGAATAATGAGTCAAAAATACAAGTTTTATTGACATGGTTATTTTTTATTTTTTTTTCTATAAACGACAAGTCATATCTCGCCCCAGGCTTGTGACCAGCCATATTTCATTCAGCTTGTGAAGATTGTCTGAAAAAAAAAGTAATTTTTCCCTTTCAGACTAAGCGTTCAATAGGGCAGATGATGTTAAGGTCATCTGTTTCTTTGGCCAACGGTTAACGAGCAAAGTGTTATGTGGCCAGTTCAGTGACCGTTCGCCTTTACTTTCCCCCAACTTAAGTTAGGTACCCATTAGAGTTGGGTGGACTCAGGGAGCCCTAAAAATCCCGAAGTTCAAAACCCCAGTCTTCACCGAGATTGGAACTCAGTACTCCAGTTTCGGAGCCTGAGCGCTTAACCACTTAGCCACCGCGCCCCCCCCCCCCGAAGATTGTCTAGTTCTAGCTGTTCTTGTGATTGTGTCTTTTGTAAGGGGAACAACGCTTCCGTTCTGTTGTGTGCTCTGGTCCTTACTGCTAGACTGAAAGACCTTTTTGTTTCATGTTCACAATAATGCGTCTCTGTGCTACTGTCGATGGTGTGCACTGTTAAGTGATGACAGTGGTGCGCATAGCACAGTTACAACAATATGTTGTCCTGTACGAAACTTTTTGGGATTCCTTCCGATTTTCAGCGTAGAGCGCATTTGAAATAACCAACAAATTAGAAATTTTGTTATCATAATAGATCAGTGGTTCTCAAATTTTGGTACACGGACCAACAGGGGTCCGCGAGAAGACCTCAGGGGGTCCATAGAAAAATAACAATTGTATAAAATTATAATTTGTTTAAACCAGTTTCATCCAATTAGATAATTTGAATTATAATCAACAGGCCCCTAATTACTGTTTAAGGACAGCTTAAACCCCCAAATAGAAATTACATGTTTTAATAATAAAAAATGCTTTTTTATTATGTGTCAGCATGCAAATAAGAAAAAAATAAATATTTTTTCTTTATATCTTATCAACTTTTTGAGAAAAATTTTTTTTTTGGGCTATGATGAAAAAATAGCTATTTTTCATGTCAAGATTTCTTGAAAACTACTAAAGCTAGTTCAATAAAACTTCAGCTGTTGATTATTCAATACTAGTAGAAGATTGTGAAGCAGAATAAACTAAATTCGTTAAATAGAAAAAAAAGTTATAGCCCTAAGCATGGTTGCGGCCCATTATTTCAAGTTTTTATAGGGGGGTAGGCATAGAAAAAAATTAATTACTCTTAAAATTTTCAACCTTTTCTATTTATTCTGCTTCACTTTCATACCTATATATAGAACATTATTTGTGCCAAATTTAAAGACAAAATATTCATAAATAAATTTTTTATCACGCCAACTCTGAACAAAAAAATATGAAAATGGCTAATAGGAGAAAACGGCAAAAAACGACAATCTCTGTGATAAAAACTAAGTTATTGTGTTTTTAAAAACATTTCTGCTATACAGTTAATATCTCTATTGTTCATCTGTGTTCCTAATATTATTTTTTTAACTTTTCAACGCTTTTTGTACTGTTATATCCTATCTGTTTTGACGATACGATGCGATTTCTCAGATTCTAGGAATACTACATTGATGTAATTTATGGAGGAAAATATTCTAAACTTGCTATATAACCTTAAACTGAGTAGTTCACCTTCACTATATGATGAAACTAGCTTTATATACTGCTATTTCAAGACTTCTTTTACCAAAAAAAGCAATTTTAGGATGATAATATGGTGGAAAGTCTCATCAACATTTTGGATTTGTCGAGCGTTCCTCGAAAGAATTACGCCTTAAATACTAGTCTAGTTTCATTCACAGCTTTTCAACTAATTATGTTTTAAAAACAGTGCAGGAAAATGGTTGAGGTAGACCCATGGATGATATAGAAAACTTTAGGTCACCTTACGCCTATCAGCCCTATGTGAAACTATGGCTATATTATATATAGATCTATATATACAAACAAATCCTGGTACTGGTACTTTAAATTATTTTTGAAATTTCTTAGGCTTTAGATCTAAAAATAAGATTCAAGCTTTTCATCAATTCCATAAATGTCTAAGTGACAGTATTGTCCTGAAGACTAAATGAATTAAATCTACTTTCTAGATCTAACTAGATCTACTATCATTTCACATTTGCTACACTAGATCTATGACTACTATGGTACTATTAGATTTAGTTAGATCTAGGTCTGCTTTTATTATGGATTATTAGTAGACCTAAATCTAAAATGCTAAGAGTAGATCTAGATTATAATCTAGACTAGACTATTGCTAGTAGACTAGCTAGATCTAGACTAGAGAACTAGGTGTAGTTACTAGTACTAAGTACTAAAACTTTATCAAGCCACGTAGCTTCTCAGCAAAGGGTTGGAAGGCTAAAAATACCCGCGCAGTTGTTTACATGTGTCTCCAGGTCAATATTTGTAAAGTGTTTTCTGATTGGTTTAAACCACATAATGATGTATCTTTAAACCAATGAAAACGTTTGTTTTATTTGTTTTCAGGTTTTATTTATGGAACATAGAGGATTTTTTTTCATGTATTGTGGTGAAAAAATTATTGAAATCGGACCAAAAATAAAAAAGTTATAAAATTTTTAAAAATTGCATACTAATTAGGTGACATATAAATGTCTAGTATACAAAATATAAAAAAATATTTAAAATACTTCCACTTTGAATTTTGACATGCTTTATGCACTAAATAAATTGGAAAACACTAACCATAGATAAACACCAAAAAAGGACATAAATGAGCTTTTCATAGAAACTTTACACAACCAAAGTTTAGATCAAATCATTAAAAAGCCAACTAGATTAAACAACACATTAGATCTCTTCTTAACCAACAGACCTGGATTAGTAGTTGATTATGAAATTATCCCTGGTCTATCAGACCATGAGATCATAAAAATACACAGTCAGATAAAAGCAGTAGCCAATACAAAACCCAAAAGAAAAATCTTACTCTGGAATAAATGTAACCTAACACAACTACACCAAGCTGCACTAAAATTTCAACAAACATTCTTATTAGAAAAAGACATTAACCAACCAGTCGATGACCTCTGGAATTTCATTAAAAACCATCTTAAAAGCATTATAGAAAATCATATACCAACTAAATACACATCAAACAAAATAAATAAATGCTGGTTTAATAATAGACTAAAGAAGCTTTGTAAACAGAAGGAAAACCTCTATAGAAAATTTAAAGAAACTAATGCAGAAAGAGTTTACAAAAAGTATATAAAAATTAAACACTTAACCCAAAAAGTAAGCAGACAGCTGCAGAGTGAATACATAAACAATGTAATATCTAAAGATAACAACAAAAACCTATGGTCATACATTAAGTCTAAGAAAATGGAAACAACAGGTGTAGCGCCATTAAAAGATGAACATAACATAATACATAATGATAATGAAACTAAAGCAAACATTCTAAACAAATACTTTGCATCAGCATTCTCAGCCCCAGGAGACAAAGACATATTACTGAATTTGAACCAAGTAGACAACATAGAAGATATAGTAGTACAAGAAAATGGAATTCAAAAACTATTAGCCAACACCAAACCAAATAAAGCTTCTGGACCTGATGGTATTCCAGCTAGATTACTCAAAGAACTAAGTAATGAGCTAGCCCCAGTGTTCAAAATACTCTTTCAGGCTTCACTTAACCAGGGCAGAGTACCAAAGGACTGGAAAGAAGCTAATGTCACCCCCCTATTTAAAAAAGGAGAAAAATCTGACCCAGGGAACTACAGACCAGTATCACTTACCAGCATCACATGTAAAATCCTAGAACACATAATATGTAGCAACATCATAAACCACTTACACAAACATAATGTCCTCACACCATACCAACATGGCTTTAGGAAATATAGATCATGTGAAACACAACTAATAGGACTAATTGATGATTTTTCAAAAGGTTTAGATAATAGTCAACAAATAGATGCTATCTTACTAGATTTTTCTAAGGCTTTTGACAAAGTTCACCACCATAGTTTGCTTAAAAAATTAAAATATTTCGGCATTAATGGTCCACTGCATCAGTGGATTAAAGAGTTTCTGATAGGGAGAGAACAAACTGTAATAATAAATGGCTCTAAATCAACACCGATAACAGTAAACTCAGGTGTACCTCAAGGTACAGTCTTGGGTCCACTACTATTTTTAATTTACATAAATGATTTACCAAATTGCATTAGTTCAGGAACAAAAGTCAGATTATTTGCAGACGATTGCATAATATATAGAACAATAAAAACAACACAAGACACAGATATTTTACAAAGAGAATTAGATGAATTACAGAAATGGGAATCAAATTGGAGCATGTCTTTCCACCCAGAAAAATGTCAGTTGTTAAGAGTAACAAAAAAACTAAAACTAATTAATTCCACTTATCTTATTCATGGCAAACCAGTATCACAGACTAAAAACGCAAAATACCTAGGTGTTATAATAAATGAAAAACTATCATGGAATCCACATATTGATGAAACTACAAAAAAAATCAAACAAAGCATTAGGATTTATTAAAAGAAATTTCTATAAATCAAATAAGAACATAAAACTAAAATGTTACTTAACCTTGGTTAGGCCAATAATAGAATATGCATCCTCCATTTGGGACCCCTCAACTCAAGAAAACATTAAGAAACTGGAACAGACACAAAATAGAGCAGTGAGATTCATAACAAACGAATATTCACATTTGACTAGAGTAGCACCTTTAGTAAAATCACTAAATTTAGAAAGCCTTAAGGACAGAAGGCTCAAAAGTAAAGTAGCAATCATACATAAAACACTGAACCATAATCTTCAAATACAAAAACAAAATTTAATAAAATACTCTGAAAGACACAAAGATAAAGGCACATTCCTCGTCCCATATGCTAGGACAAATTTGTACAAATACTCCTTCTTCCCTAGTGCTATTAGAGCATGGAATGGGTTGCCTGAGCTAGCCAGGAAAACCAGTGACTTGGCAGAATTTAAGTCATTGGTTAATATGCATGACTAAATGCATGACGCGTAGGACGTAATCATCTTCTTTTTTGAAGTAACGTCTGTATTATATAAGATAAGATAATTGTTCAGAAATGAATACTGTATAATATTCAGTAATAAAAAAAGAAAATTTTGACCCATAGGGGGGTTTAAGCTGTCCTTAAGATGAGTGTCAGGAACTATTCTTGACTATTGTTGAAGCAGCTTGGAAAAACAATAATGATTAATAACAGTCCTGTGATAGAGTTCCAATTTTGCGCATGAAAATCAAAATTTACTTAAATTTACAAACGAATCCATCTCCCCATCAGTCTCTACTTACCGCGCCAAAAGAAGTAGGCCAAGCTTCGTTTTAAATCTTTCTCTCCTAACTGACGACACCAACGTTGATTCCTCCAGAATTTGGTAACAAAAAAACGGAGAGAAAGAGTTAAAACTTCTAGCCCACAACCCTGAGACGCAGGAGCGGACTGGGTGTCAAAATCGGCCCGGGCATTAATATGCTATTCGGCCCACAAATTCTATATCATATGATGGGCATCCATTTCTAGGTCTGCCTGTCCTCAAAATCATCATGTTAAGTTTGATAATGTAGCGATATGTATGCATACAGTGAACTCTGTATCTTTATAAGAAATATAGACCTTATGTTGCTTTTTAATCGCTAAGTATGTAGGCCCTAAAAGGATGAAGCCTACAAGTAGCACTGTCTACTTATGAAGGCTATTACATTATTTCGGAAAATGTGTTAAATTAAAATGGTATTACACTGTAGAGTCTGTGAAAGGTTTGTTTTTTTTAACACAACGCTCAGGGGGCCTTTTTATAAGATAATATTATAAAACCTTTAACAACTTTATACCTGCCATATTGGCATAGATGCGGCCATTTCGGTTGCTCTACTAGCCTATTTGGGTACTGGCCCACCGGGCATTTGCCCAAATGCCCATATAGCCAGTCCGCCCTTGCTGAGACGCCACGACGCCACGACATCAGTCTAGGTATTCATCGTGCTCACTGTAAGATGAATTGTTACGTTATACAGTGGTGCCGGGTAATTCGTGTTTCTTAAATTGTTTTTCGCCCACCTGAACTTTAGATTGTTGACAAAGCGTGAGCAGATGTCTGTAGAAGAGCAACAGTGTAGTAGAAATAGTGGCAATGAACTGAGACCTGATGACGCAAGAGAGGCCGCACCACGTCAGGCAAAATGACGTAAATATGCCCCTGAATATTTGCAATTCGTATTTCTACCTTACAAAGGCAACAGCCAGAATGCGTCTCATGTTTCAACACGTTATCTAAGGAAAGTTTGAGACCTGCTCAACTGTCTCGTAAGAAATCATACGGAACCAAATACGAAACCTGTAGATTTCTGTAAACTTGCAATTACAGTATATAAACAAATCATCAGAAAATTATTAGTGATGCGACAAGAAGCTCTCAAGGCTTTGTATATTATAGGAGAGTTTCATTATGCCAGCGGTGTTAAAAAATATACCATTTGGGTAGACAAATCAGCTGCCGTCGTGGGTACGTATTTATAATAATAATAATAATAATAATGTAATTTATCGAGCGCTGTTAGCAAACATAATGCAGGCTGAGATATAGAATGACAAACTAATCTAAAAAAAATTTTAAACAGGTAGGTCTTAATGTTCTTCTTGAAAGTAGTATAGCATGTTGTCTTTCTGAGATGAATAGGGAGTGAGTTCCAAACCTTTGTTTACCTTTACCTTTACCTATCCCTTAGTCTGTTGGACCGTTGGGGCACCAGGCAAGATTTGTCGACCGTCTTTCTCCATTCCTCCCTTTTTTTTGCCTTGTTCAGAACCTCTCTCAATGGCAGGCCTGTCCATTCTTTAATGTTGTCCTCCCATCGCTTTTTCTGTCTGCCTCTTCTTCTTTTCCCTGGCACTGTTCCCTGAAGAAAGGTCTTTGCGAGCCCCGTAGATCTCGTAATGTGGCCAAAGGTTTTAAGCTTTCTTTTTTTCACAATAGTAAGCAGGTCGTCATGAGCTCCGATCGCTACAGTAACCCTGTCTCTGATTTCTTGGTTTGTGATGCGGTCTTTGAATGTGATGCCTAGGATCCTTCTGTAGCATCTCAATTCCATTGCTAGGATCCTCCTCTCAAGCTCTGCATTCAACGTCCACGACTCACAAGCATATAAAAATGTGGCCATGACCAGAGAGCGCATCAGTCTAATTTTGGTGCCGAGGGCTAAGCCCTTATCTTTCCATATTATTTTAAGTTTTGAAAGGGCTGCTGTGGACTGTGCTATTCGGGCCAATAATTCGGGTTTTGTTCCCTCATCTGAGACAATAGCTCCGAGGTATTTGAAGCTGTTAACTCTAGTTAGCTTTTCACCTCCAATACTGATGCCTCTTTTAAAGCCCTGATGGCTATTGGTCATAATTTGAGTTACGTGCACTAAAAAGCCCGCAAGCCGTGACTATTGAGGGAAAAACGTGGCATCAGTAGAAGCGTTGAGTACTTGGAGCGCAGCGTTCTCTAATGAACATATGGAGTGATCAGTTCGTTAAGGTACAAGGGGCATTACTTTATTGTAGATACACTGATGACAAAGTGTGGCCAACTTGTAGTCGATTCTCGCTGTGACAAGAAGCCAATGGAGTGTACACAAGAGAGAAGTAGCAGAATCTCGTCTTTATTTCCGTAGGACAATGCTTGGAGCGTTTATTCTGAATTCATTGCAGTTTTTTTGTCATCAGGTGTACCTGTTAGCACAGGGTTGTAGTATATATAAGTTTGAGAGCCTCTGATATAGATTGTCATCAAAAACATTTTAAGAGTTTCAAATAATCTTTATGGCAATATTACCATGCCCTGGGTCTGTCACACAGCATATTATGTGTCAAAAAAAGAAACTTTTTATGATGTTTACACAAAAATGAAATTGCTTTTGTAGGCCTTCAAAACGAAGAGATTTCAATCTGTGATAATTAAAGATTTCCCGATCTGTCAAGAGGCAATTGTATCTAGATCTAACTTTTTAAAAGCCACCTAGTAAACTATGTATCGTCACAATGGACCTCATTCACCAATCTTAAACAAACAACATTTAGCCACGTGATTCTCTATATCTTCCATTCAAATTATGTAATCCATAATGGCTGTCACGTGATACGTATTTTTCATTGTTTTATCAATATTATGACGTGGCTAAATGTGTTTATTTACGACTGGTGAATGAGGTCCATTGGCTTCAATGGTATGTCCTGTATTTACAAGTACTATTCATACTGTTGACCTTTTTTCTTACTTTACAAACTCTTCACCGCATAAGGCATAAAACGAGAGTATGCTGCTGTTATCCTTTTGTGTTTATGTGTGAACGTATCAGGGTTCTAGTCCTGTTAAACGCTATCGTTAATTTCGACAATTAAGAAATTATCAACTACTACAGGACAATAAAAAAGTTTGTGTTTACAAACAAACTCATGGGCGACCACCGAATATACCCATTTCGTATTATTCATTTACCAAATCCTGAAAACGTGATGTTTTCGAAAAACAAATATTGAAGGACAATAAAAAAGTTTGTGTTCACTAACAAACTCATGGGCGACCACCGAATATACCCATCTTGTATTATTCATTTACCAAATCCTGAAAACGTGATGTTTTCGAAAAACAAATATTGAAGGACAATAAAAAAGTTTTTGTTCACTAACAAACTCATGGGCGACAACCGAACATACCCATCTTGTATTATTCATTTACCAAATCCTGAAAACGTGATGTTTTCAAAAAACAAATATTGAAGGACAATAAAAAAGTTTGTGTTCACTAACAAACTCATGGGCGACAACCGAACATACCCATCTTGTATTATTCATTTACCGAATCCTGAAAACGTGATGTTATCGAAAAACAAATATTGAAGGACAATAAAAAAAGTTTGTGTTCACTAACAAACTCATGGGCGACCACCGAATATACCCATTTCGTATTATTCATTTACCGAATCCTGAAAACGTGATGTTATCGAAAAACAAATATTGAAGGACAATAAAAAAGTTTGTGTTCACTAACAAACTCATGGGCGACAACCGAACATACCCATCTTGTATTATTCATTTACCGAATCCTGAAAACGTGATGTTATCGAAAAACAAATATTGAAGGACAATAAAAAAAGTTTGTGTTCACTAACAAACTCATGGGCGACCACCGAATATACCCATTTCGTATTATTCATTTACCGAATCCTGAAAACGTGATGATATCGAAAAACAAATATTGAAGAACATATAATCTTGTTCATATAATCTTGTTCATATAATCTTGTTCATATAATCTTGCTTTATTCTGATAAAAAAAATAAAAGGAAAGTTTAAAAAAATGAGCTTTTATTTCTATTTAAATAAAGAGCTACGCTGACGAGGGCAACAACACAAAATGAGGCGCACTGTGAGAAATAGATTGGCATTCATTGTGTTATGATGACATGACATATAGCATGTATTGAAATAAACCGAAAATAATCTTAACATTTGTTACAGAATCAAAAAATAATTACAAAAAAAAAAACAAAAAAAAAAAAAAACAAGATTACAAAGAGAGTTTGTGTTACACAAACTCAGAGGCGGCCCCCGTCGAAGTCGGATCCCTGTCGGATCTGCATATTCGCAAATAATATTCAAGAGGTGATTTAATTTTGATGTAAAATGTTTTACACGTTTCGGATGTTCCTTCAGAGTTGAAGATAATTACTTCCTAGTCCAAACCTCCCGCAGGACGACGGGGGATGGGAGCGGGCAGGGTTTGAACCCTGGGCCATCCATAAATCTGAACGACAGTCCAGCGCGCAAACCGCACGACCAGGCAGCCATCCGATGGTCAAAAGTAATAATGTTTCAAAGATTCATTTGCCGTAAATTGAAATTTAAATTTAATAAAAAAATAGTAGATTAGTTTTAGTATATTAAAACATTACAATATTGATCAAAACGTTTGGAAATGAAAATCTACACTTTTTTTTTACACTTTAAGTTTAGAAATTGAAATTCTACATCTTAATCTAGTCTATTTTAGTCTAAACTAGATCTAGAATTTCTAGATCTAGACTCTAAAATAATTTTAATTAGAATATAAATCCAGATCTAGATATACTGTAATAAAAATCTAGATCTAGTTTAAAAAATCTAGATTAGATCTAAATCAAGATATCATTCCTTTTTTAAACGCGAGTCACATAACGAGGCTTAATAAACATTACTATACCGAGTTCTTTTTTCATTTCATTTGAAGAATTAATTCCATATAACGTCAGAGGGAAAAAAAAAACACTACGTCACACGGCCTAGCTAGACTAAAAATCGCCTTCATCTATAAGAGCCTTTTATCGAGTGTTCATAGACATTGGTGCACCGAGTGCGTTCTTTTAGTATTTCATTTAAAGAATTCATTCCATATGACGTCAAAGGAAAAAAAAACACTACGTCACAAGGCCTAGCTAGACTAAAAATCACCTTTATCAACACGAAACATTTCTCGAGTGTTCATAGACATTGGTGCACCGAGTGCGTTATTTTAGCATTTCATTTAAAGAATTCATTCCATGTGACGTCAAAGGAAAAAAAAAACACTACGTCACACGGCTTAGTTAGACTAAAATATGTTTTCATTAATACAAGCAATTTTTTCGAGGGTTAATAGACATTGGTGCACCGAGTGCGTTCTTTTAACATTACATTTAAAGAGTCCATTCATATGACGTCAAAGAAAAAAAATTCCATTACCTCACAATAGGCTAGTACCGGTACCATAAAAAAAATGTCTTTATTTACACGAGATATTTAACGAGGGTTCATAGACATTGGTGCACTGAGTTCTAATAGATATTATTTAAAAAGGATCAAAGCCACATTGTTTTTGCGTTTTGTCTGTCAGTCGGTCTGTCCGTTATCTTGATATAAAAAAAAAAACAACTAAAAGTTATTAAAAATTGATTAACCTTTATTTTACGTTTCAAAACATCGCAATAATTTTTAGGTATGAACACAATTGAAAAGTTTATATAATAGATTGTTCCGGATGTTTGTATAAATAGTAAAAGAAAAAGAGAATTTCAGATAAATGTAATACCGTTAATTAAATTTTTTGGATGGTCTCGTATAAAAATTAGATGTACTACAGCCACGTGGAGAGATTTTCATACCTTACTTTGGTGTTTGGATTCTGTTTTCCTTAAAAATCGGAACATAATATTAACGATAATTAGATTTTTTAATGTTTTAGGTAGAAAGTTAAATGTACTGTAAGAGAGTAGTGAGTTAAAATATTTTTCATAAAAATCCGTAAAAACATTATTTCGTAAATGAGAAGATTATTTGTTTATTAATTAGAAGAGGGAGTTCAAACAATTATTTGGCGTTAGTAGATTTTTAAATAAATTCGGAAATTTCTGGCGACGATTTGTAAGAAACAAAATCCGGAACTTTCTTTATCGATTACAAAACTTCTATGTTATGTTTTACAAGAAAATTAAATGTCTAAAAAGTAATTTTCAGTAATTAATTCTAGTAAATTACTTTTTTTAAAAGCCTTATATAAGTCAGTATAGAGATTATGATTTAGCATTAGTATGCTATTTACATAAAAAACGGAACAACATATTATTGATAATGTGTTTTTGCAACGTTAAAGCATGGAAATTGAATGTAATATAAGTTAGAAGAGCAAACAAACATTTGTTGGCGTTGATTAGTTTTGCACAAAAAAATCCGGAACATTCAATTTTAGATACTTAAAACTATTGAGATGTTATGGGAGGAACATTAAAGGGTAAATCAGATTTTCAATAGCTTTTAGAGTTCTAGTTTTTTAAATCTAATCGTGACGGACAGACCGACCAACAGACAAAACGCACAAAAATAATCTTCTTTTATTCGGATGGGGGCACTAAACAAAGAATAAATAAAATCTGATTTTTTAAAAAAGTTTAAGGAATTGGTTTAGCACCTGATCATGTTGCGACGTTACGCTACTGCACGAAAATCGCTGCATAAAAAGTCCATTTAAAATAATGTGCGTGATATTTACATACAAAGTGCATTATTAGCCTTTATAAACAAACAGAAATGTTTTCTTTTAATTTTAGCAGCTAGTTGACCAGAAAAAACGTCTTTAACTATTATTTGTATTTGTTGTAAACATTTCCTGTACATTTTATAAATATATTTGACTTAGTGATACTGAAAATACACAAAAATTGTCCATCTTTGTTAGCATATTGTAACATTGCCTCCCTTACATTTACGTAATTGTTTTAGAATTGGTGTATTTTTATGAAAAAATCGCTTGCATAATAAATTTTATAAATTAAACGGTTTGCTTTTAGAAAACCAAAAGTAGCCGTTGCACCTAAACTTTTCAAGCCGGATTTAATGATGAAATAATATTTTTCATATCTCTTCTAGTTTTCGAGATCTGAGTGTGACAGACGGACAGACGGACAGACGGACATTTTGCACAAACCTAATAGCGGCTTTTTCCCCTTACGGGGGCCGCTAAAAAACAACGCAATAAATGATACAATTGTAATGGTTAATTAGCCACTAAACATAACAATTTGTTATCTGGAATAAAAAGCAAGTATTGGATTAGCTCGTTGCTTCTGCAATAACACCTTTTACTTTTGCTAACTCCTTTTCATGGGTTCAAAAGGGTGGCTAGATACTGGACAGTTTATAAATATATTTGGAAAAAAACCTTATTAGCCACACATAAACCCTGGTTTGACCGTTATAATTTTTCATATTTAAATTAAATTTTGCATAAGTCCTGTTTTTTATGTAGGCTGAGGGGGAAATCTCTCGGCTTCCAAACCGAGTGGTCCCGGGTTCGAATCCTGGTGAAGACTGGTATTTTTAATTTCGGAATCTTTAGGGCTCATCTGAGTCCACCCAGCTCTGATGGGTACCTGACGTTAGTTGGGCGAATGTAATGATCGTTGGCTTTTGTGCTGGCCACATGACACCCTCGTTAGTCGAAGGGCCATAGAATATCTTTATATCATCGCAAGATGTTAGTGTGATGCTCTTTTTTTCACAATCTTATATCAGCTCACTATGTCTGTCTGTCTGTCTGTCTTGTAAAAACTTTGTGCATGTTATTTCTCGCGGATCAAACTGAAATTTCGCACAATTATTTCTTATACCTGCCAACACAAGAATCAATTTAACATAAAAAAAATCAGCCAGTTAATTAACTATTAGTAATTAATTATTTTGTTTTGTATCTCGAACAAGGGAAAGAAATTTTCCTTGACTGATAAAGTGGCATAAGTCAAATTAGCCCCCTTTATTGTTTGTAGGAAAAAAAAGGTAAATAACTCTAAATAATTATAAAATCGACTTTCATAAGCAGTTCCCTGGAGCAGTGGTTAGCTTGTAGGCTTGAGGAGACTGAGGAGGCCTTTAAAATAAATTTAAAAAGCGACCACCCCCTTTCTTTCTGGCCTCTACCCCTTTCCAACTGGTCTAGACAAGAGATAGGATCATGGCGTATTGAGAAAGCCAAAAACATGAAAGTGCTCTGAACACAAACAATTGGTAAAAATATTTATGAGCGCACAGATTTATCCTTATCAATTTAGATGTATTACAAATTTAATTTCATGACTGACCCAAACTAATGGACCTCATTCACCAATCGCAAACAAATAACATTTAGTCACGTGTTAATATAGATAAAACAACGAAAAAAACTGGCATGTGATAGCCATTGTGTATTAAAAATTAGATCGTAATTTGTATAGAAGAGATAGAGAATTACGTGGCTAAATGATGTTTGTTTACGATTATTAAATGAGGTCCAGTGATGCAACCACACTTAATAAAAGCGTTTTTTTTTTTTAAATAATTTTTTTGTTTGGTATTTTTTTTCCCCCCTATTCTATTTCAGCGGGAATTCCCGCACTCGACTAAAATGTTTCTTTGTATTCAGTAAGGAGTTAGATGAACAAATAGAATTAAGCTATTTGTAGTAAAGTTTTCGTTTTGTACGTAGACTGATGTAAAGTTGTCCGCAGCATTGTTCAGCTGTTTCAAAAAGAACATTCTACTATACACAATACTATAGATTCACTGTCATTCATTTTGTGTAGACCGGGATTATCTCGATAAACGTCCTGACACAGTAATCTCCTCTTTGGGAGTGATTCGATTTCGTAAGAATCTAGTTTAGATCGTTCAATCAATACATTATGGTAACGGTGAAAAAGAATCGGAATCGATTCTGCAGTAATGTCGAGGCGATATAAAGAGAAACGGAAGAAACGAAGAAGGAAGATTACGCGGCAGATTTAAAATAGAGAAACTAAGCAATGTCAAGGACGACTTATCGAAAGGTCATCCTTGTCAACAAAATAAAGTAAAACAGTTTGTGCAAACTTACAAATTGGATTCTATATTGCAAAAAAAAAAAGGGATACAAATATTACAAAAGGTAAACTTAAAAAGATACATAAATTATCAATACTTCTGTACACCAGATACACCTTCGATGAAGTCCAGTAGGGAATCGGCGCCGTAGGCGCCATTATCTCGTTGATGGTTAGAAAGGCTTTTATCCAACCACCAGGCCTGGACATGGGGCTCTTCACCCCTGTCCTGTCTGAGGGCACCCAACGGTAGGCGGCCATATTGGTTGACTGACTGGTAAAACCGAGCCGTGCCGTGTACACAGCGCACCGTCCCCGTTCCTGGACCCCACTCGCTATAAGTGGTCGAGTACAGCGCTGACTGCGGGGAGCCTGTCTCATATTCCTATACTGTAACCGCCACTATTCCGTGCAGGGACCGCCACTCCAGCTAATGGGACACTGATGACGGCCCCCGTTTGTGGAACGGCGTGGCGGACTTTTTGGACTGGGTTGCAGGTTACTTGTTCCATCCCCACCCCGAGTGAGATAAAAAAAAAAAAAAAAAAAGCTCACCCAGGGAGACCTGCTAGAAGGCCTGGTTCGCTACTCGTTCTTAGCCTGTCCAGATCCACCTCTGGATGTTTCCACCGGAGGGCCACGCTGAGGCGACGGGTAGCTGGAATATCCTCCGGACCAGAAACACCAAAAAAGCTAGCCCTCTATAGTTATCATCCAGAAATGAAAATCTGAAATATATCGACAATGTTGTTGTTTTTTCCCACAATTATTCCTGGATGAGTTGGGTTGTTTTTTTTAACACCGGATTTACCAAAAAGCTATTTTTAGTTTTCCCGCCATGTTAAAAATCTCCAATTGATTAAGACTAAAATTAGGATTAATACTAAGACTAACACTAAGGCTAAGACTGCTTTATTGATCCTTATGGAGATTTGTTGTGATTACAAGGACTCTTTTCTCCTATAAAGACAACACAACAACAAATAACTAGAGATATATGCTACACTTCAAGAAAGCATGCGAGAGTTGAGGGTCAAAAGTTGTTAAGGTTGTCATGACCTAAGTTCTGCTGATGCTTCTGTCTTCTCCAGATCCTGTATATGTGAAAGGCCAGAAGATGCAGTTCACAGTGTCCACGCCGTCTGCCGCTTGCATGTATTCTCCGAGTGGTCAGGAGGACACGACAGAAGGTTCAACCATTATCCTGGGATGGAATGTCACTGTAGCAGACGATCAGACTTCAAGTTTAACTCTGTACTGTGTAGTAGAGGTGTATGAGGAGAATTTGGTGACAGGAGAGGTCAAAAACTGGACATCACTTGACTATGTATGTAATTAAAAAATAACCTGTGCTAATCTTAAACAATTAGTGCTCACAATTTTTTTTCATTGAATGATGTGCTCTGTAATTCTTCATTGATTGATGTTCTCTCCCACTCTTGACTCTCTGTTCTCTCCTACTCTTGACTCTCTGTTCTCTCCCACTCTTGACTCTCTGTTCTCTCCCACTCTTGACTCTCTGTTCTCTCCCACTCTTGACTCTCTGTTCTCTCCCACTCTTGACTCTCTGTTCTCTCTCACTCTTGACTCTCTGTTCTCTCTCACTCTTGATTCTCTGTTCTCTCCCACTCTTGACTCTCTGTTCTCTCCCACTCTTGACTCTCTGTTCTCTCTCACTCTTGACTCTCTGTTCTCTCCCACTCTTGACTCTCTGTTCTCTCCCACTCTTGACTCTCTGTTCTCTCCCACTCTTGACTCTCTATTCTCTCCCACTCTTGATTCTCTGTTCTCTCCCACTCTGACTCTCTGTTCTCTCCCACTCTTGACTCTCTGTTCTCTCTCACTCTTGACTCTCTGTTCTCTCCCACTCTTGACTATCTGTTCTCTCTCACTCTTGACTCTCTGTTCTCTCCCACTCTTGACTCTCTGTTCTCTCCCACTCTTGACTCTCTGTTCTCTCCCACTCTTGACTCTCTGTTCTCTCTCACTCTTGACTATCTGTTCTCTCTCACTCTTGACTCTCTGTTCTCTCTCACTCTTGACTCTCTGTTCTCTCCCACTCTTGACTCTCTGTTCTCTCCCACTCTTGACTCTCTGTTCTCTCCCACTCTTGACTCTCTGTTCTCTCCCACTCTTGACTCTCTGTTCTCTCCCACTCTTGACTCTCTGTTCTCTCCCACTCTTGACTCTCTGTTCTCTCTCACTCTTGACTCTCTGTTCTCTCCCACTCTTGACTATCTGTTCTCTCTCACTCTTGACTCTCTGTTCTCTCCCACTCTTGACTCTCTGTTCTCTCCCACTCTTGACTCTCTGTTCTCTCTCACTCTTGACTATCTGTTCTCTCTCACTCTTGACTCTCTGTTCTCTCTCACTCTTGACTCTCTGTTCTCTCCCACTCTTGACTCTCTGTTCTCTCCCACTCTTGACTCTCTGTTCTCTCCCATTCTTGACTCTCTGTTCTCTCCCACTCTTGACTCTCTGTCTCTCCCACTCTTGACTCTCTGTTCTCTCCCACTCTTGACTCTCTGTTCTCTATCACTCTGACTCTCTCTTATATTATAAAATGTCAGCTAGTACATCGCAAGTAAACTTCACAGTTCAGTCAATGTCAGTTTGCAAAACAAAATATCACAGCAACCAATCTCTCTCTTTCTACATCTGGACATTTGTTTATCAGTTTATCGATTTATTCATCTTGTTGCTTCTCTACACCATCTTGTTCTCTCTCTCTCTTTTCTTTCTCTCTTTTTCTCTCTCTTTGTCTCTCTCTCTTTGTCTTTCTTTCTTTCTTTCTATCTCTCTCCCTCTCTTTCTCTTTCTCTCTGCCTCTGTCTCCTTTTCTCTCTCTCTTTCTTTCTCTATATCTGTCTCTCTCTTCCTCTGCCTCTCTCTCTCTCTCTCTCTTTATATCTTTGTCATTATTTTTATTTGTTTTGTCTAGTATTATCACTGCATATCAGAACATCGCTTATGTTAATGAGCTTGGCCCTTATATGACATCCCTAGAAGTTAACCCCGAATGTTTTTCTTTCTTTCCGTGGAGTTGTCCTTCCATTCTTTCTTTCCGTGGAGTTGTCCTTCCATTCTTTCTTTTCGTGGAGTTGTCCTTACATTCTTTCTCTCCGTGGAGTTGTCCTTCCATTCTTTCTCTCCGTGGAGTTGTCCTTCCATTCTTTCTCTCCGTGGAGTTGTCCTTCCATTCTTTCTTTCCGCGGAGTTGTCCTTCCATTCTTTCTTTCCGCGGAGTTGTCCTTCCATTCTTTCTCTCCGCGGAGTTGTCCTTCCATTCTTTCTCTCCGCGGAGTTGTCCTTCCATTCTTTCTGTTATCTGTCCAATGTTGGTCTCGATAGAGAAAAACATCGGACAGATAAGTTAACTTAAGAATATTTTGTGTTAATTGTTGTTTTTATTTTTTGTTTGTTTTGTAGCTGATGAAGGCCTCGTGGCCCAAACGTCCTTTGTTTTACTTGGTCCGGCAGGGTTACATATATGCACGTTTTTCGTATTTTCTATACAGTTTTTAATGATAGGACTGTATAGAATTTGGCCCTTGATGTTTAGAGAGAGAGTGGTCCTTGAGGGACTGCGGGCACGACATGGCCTAAATTGTGCCGATGTGCCTAAAATCAAAATCAAATCATTCTATACAGTCGTTTACCCATGCAGCAGTAAATCTTTGTTTTTTTGAGTCTTTGTTACTTTGGAGCCCTGAGTTGTGAGGTTCTTTAAGTTCGTTGTGTCGCGTGGTGCAGTTTGAAGAGAGCCTGGATTGTCGTTCAGATTTATCGATGGTCCCGGGTTCAAACCCTGCCCGCTCCCATCCCCCGTGGTCCTGCGGGATGTTTGGACTAGGAAGTAATTGTCTTCAACTCTGAAGGAACATCCCAAACATGTGAAACATTTACAAACATTTTTACAATCGATCATATATTTTTTCAAAACAACATACTTTCTCTTTGGTGTGGGCCCATTGCATGTGTGATTGATTGACCAGTGTGTTAGGCCTGTAGTGTGTGTATGTGTGTAGTGAACACACTGACCTGTAGAGGTGACTTGAAAAATAAAAGTTTCCCTTTCAGACCTTGTGGTCTATAGGCCAGATGATGTAAAGGCCATCTGTTTCTTTAAACCTACAGTTGACGAGGGTGTCGTGTGGCCAGCACAACGACCAAATTAAAAAATCCCAGTCTTCACCGGGATTCGAACCCCGGACCCCGCTCAGCCACAGCAGAATGGCTAGACTGGATGATTTTTCTGGAGGGTCAAATATAAGTAGTGGCAAAATGTCTGAGCTTTGTTAAAGTTATTTGTATGTCGAAATGTTGAGAACGACTTGTATTACTAACGAAAATTCATTAATTTTCAAAATTAGCAAACTAGTGCTGAACCAGGTTGAACCACGTTGAACCATTAATGTTTCATTTTGTTCCCTTTGTGTGTTTTTTTTCTTTTCTTTTTATTTTCACCTCTCTCTTTTTTATCACTTCCACTCTTTCTCTCCCACTTACATTCTCTTTGTCTCTTTTCTCTCTCTCGTCTCTCTCTTTTTTATCACTTCCACTCTTTCTCTCCCACTTACATTCTCTTTGTCTCTTTTCTCTCTCTCGTCTCTCTCTTTTTTATCACTTCCACTCTTTCTCTCCCACTTACATTCTCTTTGTCTCTTTTCTCTCTCTCGTCTCTCTCTTTTTTATCACTTCCACTCTTTCTCTCCCACTTACATTCTCTTTGTCTCTTTTCTCTCTCTCGTCTCTCTCTTTTTTATCCCTTCCACTCTTTCTCTCCCACTTACATTCTCTTTGTCTCTTTTCTCTCTCTCGTCTCTCTCTTTTTTATCACTTCCACTCTTTCTCTACCACTTACATTCTCTTTGTCTCTTTTCTCTCTCTTCTCTCTCTTTTCTGTTCTCTCTTTTTTGTGTGATTTTACATAGACCACGAAGAAAAAAACAACAACTTACATCTCTTGACTTCTTCCTTTCAAGACGAACCAAAGTTTCTTGCTGATCTCCAACCTCAGTCATAACAGCCAGTACAAGTTTAGAGTCAGCGTTGTTTCCTCCAGGGGGCTCATTACCACGCCTGTTACGTCCAAGTTCATCCAACCCCCTAAAGGTAAACACTATTTCGGATGTTTTTAGTTATAAATTTTATTTTTACTTCGTGATAGACTGGCAATAACCATTTCATGCTCCTTCTTATTAGAGCATGGAATGGGTTGCTTGAGTCAGCCAGGAAAACCAATGACTTGGCAGAATTTAGGTCATTGGTTAACAGGTGTCACGTGTTTATTATGTTTGTTTGATTTGATGATCTTGATGATTATAAACTTGTGACATATGCGGATTCGGAGGTGCCTTGATTATAGTTCAAACACTTTAACAAGTAATGAAGTAACAAAGTGCTGATACGTTTTCTTTAGTTTTAATTATTTAAAACTTGAACTTGAAACAATAAATGTATGCACAAAAATATATAAAACAGATACAGGATTCAGTAAAAATGATCAATAAACTGAGTAACTATTTACTTTAAAACTAGCGACTTCTAAGTCTAACTTTCTAGCTCTCTCCCGTCCCAAGCTAACACTCCGCCTTTTATATCTTTCTTTAGAATAAAGAACCATGACATCTCAATACCCTTCCTTGACTCTTTGACCCGTTTACATTTAATTTTCTTTTAATTGTTTTTGTAATTCAACCTACGTTAATTATGTTTCCCTGCTGTAGCCTTGAACTAAGTTTTAATCGACGTCTTTCTGGCATTTAAGCGTGGGTACGCTGACCTGATTTGAGATAGGTACAATGTCCTCATTTTGTGAACAATGGGGTGTCACTAGGGACGTGATAACATGCATGACTAGATGAATGACGCGTAGAACGCAATCATCTTTTTTTTTTTTAAATAACGTTTTTAAGAAGATAAGATATCTGTCCATTGACTTTCATCGTAAGGGTGCTGTAACAGTTCCCGTAACCAAATCTTTCCACTTTTCTCCGTCGGAAGGTCATCTAAGTAGGATATCAGGATATCATTGTCCAGCCAGCTTTTTTTTTCGGACAATCCCTTTCTCCGTGCTCCTTCACTGGACCTTGAAAGATGGCAGTGAGTCATGTCCTACAACCTGACTGAACCAGCTCAGTTGTGGTCACTTCACAGTATTGAGGAGTGTCTCCTTTTAGCCAGCCAGAGTGTTGACTTATAACAGTAGAAACTCATTCATTCATCTTCTTTTCCTGGTATCCTATACCAAGCATCTTCCCTTAGCATTTACTCTCAAAAGCTTGAAGTCTTCTAACTGCCTCGGCGTTCAGTGTCCAACATTTACAGCCATATAGCTGTACACAGACCATCAGCAATATTACCAGTATCGAAATTGTGCATTTGGTCACATAAGAGATATGATTAGAACATTTAGGCGTTTAGAGTATCGCGCCACTTGAAAGAAGAACTATGATCTTAAAAGGTCAAAGGACACAAATTAAAGCTTCTCTATTTCTCGTCAGCTTGATGTCAGAACAAAACTATTCTTAGCTTCAGTTTGACCTACTTACTTACAGCCCGTCACCACTATTAGAGTTTGGGCCACCAACAATAGATCTCCATGGTACCCTGTCCTTGGCCATACTTTTCATCTTGTTCCAGGTGTAACCAAACTGTGTCTGCCTCTAGGTTACAAAGACAGTTTGTGTGGAAACACAAACTCAAAATCTGCCCACGAAGTGGTCCACCCAGGCAGGTAAAAAGGCAGCCTTCAATATTTTAAGAAAAATCTAGTTTGGTGCCCCAACGGTCCAGCAGATTAAGGGATAGGTGAACGTGAAGGTGAAGTTCAATATGAACCTGGCCTAACTGATGTCATTTAATGATTATCTAATTGATCTAATTATTTTGTAAAGGGTCAATCTCTTATTGAAATCCCTTTTTTTTTCTACAAAAAATCTAAATCCGTTTGCATAAATATGTTAATAATGCGGTACATAGCTCCCTTACTAAATAGCCTCCCGTATTTGTTACTATTAATAGTGAATGGTTGTAAAAATTGTGTATTTTTTATGAAAATAAACTGCTTGCATAGTTGATTTTAAAAATTAAATTTTTCGCTTTCAGAAAAGAAAAAAGGAGCCGTTGCTTGAGGAAATTGAATGGCCTAAAAATATATCATGATGTCGAATTATCAATATCTTTTCTTGTTTACGAGATCTAAAGGGGACGGACGGACGGACGGACGGACAGACATACCACACAAAACTAATAGCGTTTTAGACATCGTTTTAGATATCTTAAGTGGATTTTGTTGGGGGGGGGGGGAGGGGAGCAACACTTTTTGATGACAAATGAGTCTGACTTGAAAGGTAAGTCACTTTAAAGGTTTAGGGTCTCTTGGTACTCAAGGATGTCCAAATGAAGATGTCAGGTAGGCTTAACTTTCACTTAACATAGCCAGACGACGTTTAGAAAGGAATCTGTAATAAAAATTTGCATTTACGATTTCTTTTAAACTGTCAACTTTAGTGTCACATTCTTGGTGAGAAGCTTTTGTAGCTCGTATTTACTGTAGGTTGGAGTTCAGCACATGGTCCATTGTAGGCCTTGACCCCTGTAGGACATGGTTCGTTGTAGGTCTTGACCCGTGTATGACATGGTCCATTGTAGGTCTTGACCTCTGTAGGACATGGTCCGTTGTAGGTCTTGACCCCTGTATGACATGGTCCATTGTAGGTCTTGCCACCTGTATGACATGATCCATTGTAGGCTTTGACCCCTGTAGGAAATGGTCCATCGTAGGCCTTGACCCCTGTAGGACATGGTTCATTGTAGGCATTGACCCCTGTAGGACATAGTCCATTGTAGGCCTTGCCACCAGTAGGGCATGGTCCATTGTAGGTCTTGATCCCTGTATGACATGGTCCATTGTAGGCCTTGACCCCTGTATGACATGGTCCATTGTAGGCCTTGACCCCTGTATGACATGGTCCATTGTAGGCCTTGACCCCTGTAGGACATGGTCCATCGTAGGCCTTGTCGCCTGTTAGACTTGTTCCATTGCTACTGTAGGTTTGCGTCTATTGTATTTTGAGTCCTGTATAACCAGCAGCAAACCGCCACCTTTTTTTTTGTCAAGGTCTTTGTTCTACTATAGTTAACAATAGTCTATTAGTGCATTTGGTATGGTCTCATCGGACTTGTAGAATGCACTTCGTAATTTAGACTCACTAATCATGTAATAATCATATAGTTCCCCGAATATTTCTAAATGTAGGTCTCCTGCTGCGTCTTAAATTCTGCTGTCAGTGCATCATGCAATAAATGTTTCACACAATTATGTCAGCGATTTTTCTCTAATCCGGAAATTCGCCAGTCACGAATTTAAATTGTTTATGGGAAGACAACTGTTGTAATGCTATCATAGACATAAATAAATATAGACTGGCCGAAGGAAGTAACTTCATGTAACTTGAAAACATGTATATCTATTGTATTAGGATTTCCGAATTATAAAAAAATTGCATGATCTTCATTCTTAGAGATTAAACAAAACACTAGTGAAAATAATGTAATACTTATATAGGTTATGGCTGAAATAGATATGAATACTTAACTTTTATACTGCTCATAAATAAAGTACACAAAATTGCAAGTCACAAATTTTCGTTTCATAAAACTCTTTAATCGGCCAGTCTATATTTATCTATGTCTATGAATGCTATTAACTAAACCAACTTAAATATAGACACATTTTGAAAACTGTCATGTCTAAAGTAACAAATAATAATAATAATAATATAATGAAATAGTCCATTAGCACCTTGCACCATAACGTAGACATTACGAGTTCTGTGGTTTAGTTTTGTCTGGCAACGGTATGGCTTTATAAAAATTCCTCGCAACTTCGAGGATCATCTACAGTGGATTCGATACGTTAATGATATTTATAATGAGCCGTGATGCCGGTATATCGCGGATACTGAGAAAGAGTCTAATCAACGATGAGTAACCAAAATATTTCATTAAATACATTAAAATTTCATACAATTCTTCAATATTTCTATCACTTGTCAACAAAGAAAATTGTGCACATCTTTTTCATTTCGTTGTCAAATTCTTTTCCATTTCTTTTTAGATAAGATAAGATAAGATAAGATAATTTTTTTTTATCCAATCAAATGGAAATTCAGTTTGACTACAATCGACTACCTCAGCGTAACTAATGTAACAATAACATTATAGATGCAAATACAAAACACATACACACTCATAACCAGCGCTTTAGGAGTTAGACTTCTATGAACTTCTCGATGATGACAGATGATCTTGTAACTCTCTGACCGACAGTGGGATGAAGGAGTTTTTAAAATCTTTCTGTTTTAGTTCTAATGGAAAGGCTACGGCCACTTCGTTCAGATCTGATGTAACAGTGGTTTAATGGGTGCAGGTTGTCTTTAAGAATCGTGAGTGTTTTGGAAAGGCATCTTTCATGGATAAGCTCTTCAACAGAGGATTTATTATTCTATATATCTTAAATTTGAATAATTTATTACAATATGCACACAGGTACAGCACATACGAAAGTGTTTTAATGAAAAACTTTTTAAAAAATTAGTTTACTATAAAGTATTTATTAGACTAGGTTCCCGAAAATATATTTCTCTTATTGTGTAAACTAAAAATATTTTTAATAAATTATGTACATTCTTATCATAAGCCCTAAAGGTGACCAAAAATATCATTTACAAATAGTTTTTACGTGCAGTAGTCTACATGCATTTGTATGTCCACGTATTCAACACAGGATATACTCTATTAACTCTTTCTCTCCGTAATTATTTTTTCCACGTTTTGAAAAAAATTCTTCATTTGCTCATTACTATTTCACTACCGTTGTTATGACTGGGCTTCAATAGCTTTGTCGTTTGTTATCAAAAGAATTTGTAGTTGGTGTAGAATAAAAGGGAAATGCATGCCTTTTTTTTTTATACAATTCAAAGTCAAGTTTAAAAAATTAAACTTTAATTTAATGAGGTCAAAATCAACGATGGTATCGTCGATTAGGAGAGAAAGAGTTAAAGTAAATTGTAGTGCCAGTGGAATATGTTATAGACTGTTTAATGTAAAGGGTTAGGGTTATGAACAGGTACAGAGAGGGTTTTATAAGTCCAAATACTCGTTATACTGTTTCCTCTACTAAGCGCGTGGCCTTGGAACGCATG
This sequence comes from Biomphalaria glabrata, assembly GCF_947242115.1. Classification (NCBI taxonomy): domain Eukaryota; kingdom Metazoa; phylum Mollusca; class Gastropoda; family Planorbidae; genus Biomphalaria; species Biomphalaria glabrata. The sequence goes on from NC_074711.1 coordinate 86,971,009, forward strand.
TAAAACGAGGGAGGGGGGGGGCCTCACTGTAGATTGGTATTTGGACCCCAGACTTTACCCACACATATATAGAGGCTCGAACCCTATCTCTCTGCCTACTATAGCAGCATATTGCAAATAACGTTTCCTGATAGTTTTCAAAGTAATTCTCCAACTTAATCGTCTGCGGACTCCAAACGTAACAATTACCCTACCAGTGTTTATTAAGCTCGTCTGCTTTAACTGACATAACTTAGCGGCAGGCCGCTTCCGAACGAGACAGCCCAGAGATTTCTCACAAAGGCCGCGGGATACACATTTAAGACCAAAAGGAAATCCACTGCCGAGGACAGACGTAGACTGCGAAAATAGAACTTAAAGGGTCTTAGACCAACCACTGGCAGACAAAGGTCATGTCTGCGCTGGTCCGCTGGATACGGCCGAATATGGAATTCACAGCGCGGCTGCCTAACCACGTGTAATACAGCACTCCTTAATCTTCGGAATAGAAGACAAGCCTTAGTATTATTATTATTATTATTATTAATCTTGTAACACACAAGTTTTAATACGAATGCTCTTGGTCCTAGGGCTAATCCATTACTTATAAGCGGGACAAGATGCTCTTCATTTTTTATCGGTGGAAGGGTTCAGAAGAAAATGCCCGAGAGCAGTGGCGTAGCTAGGTTGGGGGAAGGGGAGACCACAATTGAAAGTCCCAGCTCTGCTTGAGGTGGGGCCCCCAAATGAATGTCCTAATTTTTTTTTTACATTAAATATTAAATATTACTGCCATGTCATCTCGCTATTAACATGGAGTCAAAAATACTAGAGAGAATTGATCTAGATGATGTTATAGATGTCTTTGCTGCACAGAAAGCACCATGTGAGGCGATATGAATTGAGATTTGTCACTTGTGCATTATCTCGCTAGTGAACAATTAATTAAAAGAGTCTTCGTGATTATGTTTTGTTAATGTTACTTATATACTGTACCAATTGGAATTTAGACTTAAATAATTTAAAAGTAGGCTACATTATCTCATGTCATGATGTCGAATGTTGAAATGCAGGGGGGCCCTGGAGACGTTAAAAGCCCCCTCTTTTAAAGAGGCGGTCGCTGCTGACTAGATCGAAGGCCTTTGTCAGGTCAATGAACGCAATATACAAAGGCATCCTTTGTTCTCTGCACTTTTCCTGAAGTTGGCGGATGGAGAAAATCATGTCAATCGTGGATCTCCCTGAGCGAAAGCCGCATTGTGATTCTGGATAGACCCGATCAGCGAGTTTTTGTAGCATGGGAAGTATCACTCGAGCAAAGACTGTGCCTACAGTACTTAGGAGGGAGATTCCCCTATAATTGTTGCAGTCGCTTCAGTCACCTTTGTTCTTATACAGTGTAATGATTTTAGCATCCCGCAGGTCTTGTGGCACAACATCTTCTTGCCAACATTTGCAAAGCAGTTCGTGTAGAAGTTGGATTAGAGTATTTTTGCATTGCTTTAGAATGCATTCCCAAATTAAATTAGTTATACAAATTCGAAAACTGAAATAAAATAATTTTTGGTTGGTGAAGGTGCGCGCGCGTGTGCGTGTGTTTGTGTATTCCTTTTTTTTTTCCTCCCGTGTAAATTGTAAAAAAAAAATGTTACCGCTCAATACTTTTAATATTTCAATCTATAATAAAAGCTCAATGTATTAACGGCTTTTTAATGTTAGAGTGTTTGTTCTTTTGACAGCTGAACTGCCCCAGGCACCTCGAAACATCTCTGTGTATCAGTTTGTCACGAATCAGACTTTGAAGGCTGAGGTCAAATGGCAACTACCCAACAGTAAGTACTAACACTAGTCAACAGTACTCCCCTCCCACGCCACCATTTCTAACTTCTGTCAAGGTGGGTTTTACGGGTTTATCTAGGGGAAGATTTAATGAACGGGGTTCCCAATCTCAATAGGCTAATGTATTAATCAAAGAACAACAGCGAACCAAGTTGCATACTAACCGAACTGTAAACAAGTAGTCAATGATCGTAAAACAATAACAATATTTAATACTGACAAGGTTACAAAGACAGTTTGTGTGGAAACACAAACTCAAAAACGGCCCCCGAAGTGGTCCACCCAGGCAGGTAAAAAGGCAGGTTTCAATATTTTCAGAAAGAATATCAGATTAAAATTATATCATATGCAAATGACAGAGAAGAATGGAGAAAGAAGGTTGACAGATCTTATGTGGTGCCCCAGCGGTCCAGTAGACCAAAAGATAGGTGAAAGTGAATGCAAAGTTAGATGTTAACCTGGCCTAACTGATATCTTATGATGAATATCTAATTGGTCTAAATGTTTTGGGTTGATCTCTTATTGAAATCCTCAAGAAAAAAACATTTCAGTAAAAAAAAAAATTCCCTTTAGTTAAGTGTTCTATGACTATAGGGTAGCACTGCAGTTTTACGCGATAATATGAAAAACTACCTATTAATTGTTGTTTTAAATTATGTCCAACTTATATGCATACTAAATAAATTTTTCTCTTAAAAAAAAAAAGAAAAATTAATTTTTTAAAATGTAAATGTAGTAGTTAGTATGACAGAACTTATTTAACTAAGCAACATATTTTTTTTTTTACAAAAAATCTTAAATTATTTGCCTATATGTCCTAAAAATATAGTATGTAGTCATTCCCCTACTAAAGAGCCTCCAGTGTTTGTTACTATTAATAGTGAATAGTTGTAAAAGAACTTTCATTGGTCTAAAATATTATGATGTCGGATTTTCGCTATATTTTCTAGTTTACGAGATCTAAGCGGGACGTTCGGACGGATGGACGGACAGACATTCCACACAAAACTAATAGCGTCTTTTCCCCTTTCGGGGGCCGCTAAAAAAACAAATACTTGATATTCAGAATGTAGACAAATAATAATAATAATTAAAATTATAGCTTTCATATAGCGCTACTTTCATGTTTATAGCATGCTCTGAGCGCTATGGTCCAATCTCATTTATGGGCAAGTTTTGGATGGGGAGAGGTATTGGGGTTTTCCGTGCTGCCTCATTAAACACAACTCTGCTCGAGTCTGGTGTCGAACCTCGAGCCCCCTTCATAGATAGCCAAGCCAAGTTCAAACTTAACCTCCCGACCAAGCTTCCCATACGATAATAAAGTAATGCACGCACATTCAATTTCGGCCACAGGGACCTGTGGCTCCAAAGAATACACCACGGAGATGCAAGACTCAAACTAATCAAGGCTCAGTCACGGCTCAAAACCACACTCTCCATCGTGGCCCCAAGCCCAACACCCTGAAACATGGAATAACTAGGTCTAGCGATGCCGCTAAATCACGTGATAACTTCCTATACGTAAGAACACAATCTATTAAACAAGATAAAAAAAAAAAAAAACTTCACGCGCACACGACTTCTGCTCTCTGTCTACATTCAATAACCCTGCTAGGACTTCAAAAAGATCCTTCCATAAGTAACCCTTTATCTCTATTTAAAAAAGAGATTAGTGTAATCACAAAATTTACGTGAATACTAGTCCCCTTGGTTGTGGTCACTTTTAGAAAGCATACTGCATTTTCAAAGAAAATTTTAGATTCTAATAATGGTCAAGGACGCTACGTTTAAAACTCACTGCTATCAACTAAATAAAGGTAAGTTTGTGCTGCAAGCGGAAAGAACTCCCAAATGTGATTTTGTAGTGATAAGAAGTAAGAACATGCCTTCTAAATTACATAGCTAATCAACTCTTTCTATTTTCTACACACCGGATACACCTAATTGCTAGCTATTTATAGCTTTCTTCCAAAAGATAAAAGTCTCCAATTCACTTTTTTTTGGTTAGCTTTCACAAAAAACTCCTCTCAATGCCAAAGTGATCCAAAATGCACTAAGTTTCTATAGCAATGTAGAGTGAATGATAGTTTTCTGTAAATTACCTTATTTCTTTAAGAGCATTTCTGAAACACGACACAAGAAATTGTTAATAAACACATGCTTTAAAACCTTTTTTTTTACGTTAAAAACGCATACGAAAGAAGCTGGACAATCGTTATTATACAGCACACCACACTCACCCATAATTTAATGAACTAGTTGAAACTGAAAGTTAACTAATTACAAAACTGAAGGCAAAAAAAAAAAAAAAATAAAAAAGGCGGCCTAGTTTTAATTAAAAAAAAACATTTTTATAATTAAGAAATCCTAATGTTTCTTCTTTCTCCATTTCAACGTCTGGTGACACTGTCAGTAGAAAATGTCATTATTCACTAGAAGCGGGGGAGGTGAAGGCCTTTAAATGCCAAGAACAGATGACGTCACTAACCCCAAGGGAGTGAACAGATATTTCTAAAATAACTTTGTTTTAACAGATATTTTTTTGTTCACATTAGAAAAAAAATAATAAAAAAATAACGTTTTAATAGGTGTTATTCCTCTATTTAGCGTGCAAATTCATGGGCTCCAAAAAAAAAAAACATGTTGGGATTATTATTATTATAGCTTTTATATAGCGCTACTTTCATGCTTATAGCATGCTCAGAGCGCTTTGGTCCAATCTCACTTGTGGACCAGTGGGGGGGGGGGGAAGGGGGTATCTAGGAGTTGGTTTTCCGTGCTGCCTTTAGGCGCTCAGTAAACGCTACTCTGCTCGAGTCGGGTGTCCAACCTCGAGCCCCCTTCTAGGTAGCCAAGATAAGCCAGGTTCAAGCGCACTTAGCCCCTCGACCACGCTTCCCACATTACACGCTTCTATTACACTTACATGGGGGTGATATTTTGTTTCAGATGTTGGTTGCCATTTCAAACTTTACTGGATGACGTCATCTGAGACCAAGCCGAAGCTGAGTTATAAAGAGCTGAGAGTAAGTAGCAATCAGGCGATAAATCTTATCTTATCTTATAAAATACAGACGTTACTTTAAAAAAAAAGATGATTAAGTCCTACGCGTGCTCCTATGTAAATCTAGTCATGCATGTTAATTAATGACTAAAATTCTGCCAAGTCATCGATTCTCCTGTCTGACTCAGGCAACCCATTCCATGCTTTAATAGCACTAGGAAAGAAGGAGCCTTTGTACAAATTTGTCCTAGCCTATGGAACGAGGAATGTGCCTTTATCTTTGTGTCTTTGAGTATTTTATTAAATTTTGTTTTTGTATTTGAAGATCATGGTTCAGTGTTTTATGTATAATTGCTACTTTATTTTTAAGTCTTTAGACGGCTATCTTTCATATTTTAACTTTTCATATACAATAGTTGATAGATATTATTAATTGACACGTGAATACTTTTTTATGTTGCTTCATATTAATGTATACTTAAAGAAGGATGATTTTATGCTGGCGACGACTATGTACAATACTTGACAATACATTGTTACTACGCACACTGCAATATGGTGCTGGTTTATGAGTACTGTTTGCTGCAATGATGACATGAGCATTGTTAAGAGTGGGGTTGAACTAAAGAAAGTAACTCACCGATTCTCAGATCACTGGTATCTCACCGATCGCAGAAACACAATCCAACTAAGATCAATCAATATCCCCGATAAAAAAGAAATAATGTCACAATCTCCCAATCAGATTTACACATCCCGATTCACTAACACAATCGAAAACAATCCTCAATCCTCAATCAAGAATTCCAAACCCATCACTCCAGTTTCTTAACACATGTACACACTAGTTTAGGTCAACATCATAAACAAAAATCAACCTACCTTGCACATGGAAGAAATGGTTAGTCTGGGAGGAACAGGGTTACAACTTGCAATTCTCTGTTGCTTTTAAAAATGTTTATGTCTCTATAAAGATGTCTTAGACTTAGACTTAGGTCCTCCCGCGCCGTTCGGCGCATTGGGCGACAAGCTGTCTCCATAATGATCTGTCACTGGCAATGTCTGGAGCCTCCTCCCATCTGGTGTCCACTGTTCTGAGGTCCTCCATGAAGGTGTGTCGCCAGGTAATACGAGGACGTCCCTGTTTGCGCTTTCCTCGTTTTGGCTTCCAGGTTATCGCAACTCTTGGTGTGCGTAATTCATTTTGACGTAGAACATGTCCCGCAAACCTCATGCGACGCTCAGTCACAACCTCACTAAGTGTTCGACTCCCAGTTCGGCATAGGATTTCCTTGTTTGAGATCCGGTCTGTGTAACTGACTCCCAAAATCCGTCTCAGCCATCTCTGTTGAGCCACATTTAGTCTTTTCTCAATTTTGACAGATGACTTCCACGTCTCACATGCATATGTAGCAGTTGGAATGACGATTGTGTTGAGAAGGTGTATTTTTGTCTCGAGTCCAATGGCTTGGCTAGTCCAAATAGGCTGCAGCCTTTGGAAAATGCTCCCTGCCTTTCCTATTCGACATGCTACATCATGGTAAGCATCTCCATCATTTGTTATGATGCTGCCAAGGTACGTGAACTTGTCCAGCTCTTCAAGCTTTGACTCGCCAAGTCTGATGGGGACACCCTTTGCCTTATATCCCACTCGCATAATTTTAGTCTTATCCAAGTTTATGCGGAGGCCAATTTTGGGTGCCTCTCTGTCTAGGCTCTCCGTCATTTCTTGAATGCATTTATTTGTAGCCCCGAGTAGTGCAACATCATCAGCAAAGTCCAAGTCCATCAATCGGAGTTGTTCATGCCATGGAATACCAAAGGCAGTCTGGTTCATTGCTCTCCTCATTATGTAGTCGATGGCTAGGAGGAAAAGGAAGGGAGATAAGATGCACCCCTGTCTCACACCTGTCTCGATTGTAAAAAACTCTGTTGTTCCCTCTTCTTTTTTAATGCAGCAACTAGACTGACTGGGATACCGTATTCTCTAACTATTTTCCATAGTGATTCTCGGTGGACACTATCAAACGCTTTTTTGAAGTCCACAAAACTGATCATTAGCCGTTGTTGGTACAGATGTCTATGTCTCTATAAATATGTCTATGTCTCTATAAAGGTGTCTATGTCTGTATAAAGATGCCTATGTCTCTATAATGATATCTATGTCTCTATAATGATGCCTATGTCTCTATAAAGGTGTCTATGTCTCTATAAAGATGTCTATGTCTCTATAATGATATCTATGTCTCTATAAAGGTGTCTATGTCTCTATAAAGATGTCTGTCTCTATAAAGATATCTACGTCTCCATAAATATGTCTATGTCTCTATAAAGGTGTCTATGTCTGTATAAAGATGCATATGTCTCTATAAAGATGCCTATGTATCTATAAAGATGTCTATGTCTCTATAAAGGTGTCTATGTCTCTATAAAGATGTCTATGTCTCTATAAAGATATCTATGTCTCTATAAAGTTGTCTATGTCTCAATAAAGGTGTCTATGTCTATGTCTCTATAAAGATGCCTATGTCTCTATAATGATATCTATGTCTCTATAAAGATGTCTATGTCTCTATAAAGGTGTCTATGTCTCTATAAAGGTGTCTATGTCTTTATAAAGGTGTCTATGTCTCTGTAAAGATGCCTATGTCTCTATAAAGGTGTCTATGTATCTATAAAGTTGCCTATGTCTCTATAAAGGTGTCTATGTCTCTATAAAGATGCCTATGTCTCTATAAAGGTGTCTATGTCTCTATAAAGGTGTCTATGTCTTTATAAAGATGTCTATGTATCTATAAAGGTGTCTATGTCTCTAAAAAGGTGTCTATGTCTCTATAAAGATGCCTATGTCTCTATAAAGATGTCTATGTCTCTATAAAGATGTCTTTGTCTCAATAAAGATATCTATGTCTCTATAAAGATGTCTATGTCTCTATAAAGATGTCTATGTCTCTATAAAGATATCTATGTCTCTATAAAGATGTCTATGTCTCTATAAAGATGTCTATGTCTCTATAAAGATATCTATGTCTCTATAAAGTTGTCTATGTCTCAATAAAGGTGTCTATGTCTCTATAAAGGTGTCTATGTCTCTATAAAGATGTCTATGTCTCTATAAAGATATCTATGTCTCTATAAAGATGTCTATGTTTCTATAAATATGTCTATGTCTCTATAAAGGTGTCTATGTCTGTATAAAGATGCCTATGTCTCTATAAAGATATCTGTCTGTATAAAGATGCCTATGCCTGCATAAAGATGCCTATGTTTGTATAAATATGCCTATGTATCTATGAAGATGTTAGCGCTATTTCGATGACGACACCTGGGAAGACATAGCCTCATTACTGACCTGCGACGTCACAACCTGTGGGCAGTTTAGACCAATAGCTCGTTACCACGTCACAGGTCATGACGTCAGACATGTGACGTGGCAACAAACTGTTTATCTAAACTTCCTATAGGTTGCGACGTTGCAGATCGATGTTCAGGCCTTCTGTGTCGATTGGCCTCGGTCTACCCCCAAAGCGAATACCACTCTTTTCTGCGTTAAATTTGGACGAGAATGTCTCTCCAGAATAGATTTTTAACTCTACAGTGACAAGGAAATGTGTTGTATGAGATGAACTTTGGTCGTTCTAGAACTGAATGTCAAGGACACTATGCTGTGTATTATGATATTTATTATCTAAATATGGGCAGGACACGTCTGCAGAATGGAAGACCACCGCATCCTTAGAGAACATTTGTATGGCTAACTAAGCGAAGGAAAGCGCTCGCAAGGTGGTCAAAGAAAGCGCTTCAGGGACACCCTCAAAGCTTCTCTGAAGGCGTTCAGCATAGACTCAGCCATCTGGGAGACAGTGGCACATGACAGAGCATCATGACGTCGCGCTGTGAAAACTGGCGCACAGGTTGCTGAGGAAAAGAGAACAGCGCCGGCAGAAGAAAAGCGCCAGAGAAGAAAAGCAAGGCCCACGACACTAGCTCCAGCTGGAATAATCTGCCCAGTGTGCAGCCGAACATTCCGGGCTCACATAGGTCTCACCAGCCATATGAGGAGGCACAAAATCCCAGTGCAAAGCTTTCAGTCCCCTGGATGACAAAGTGGTCATCATCGAACCACGATGAACTATATTATCTAAATTACATCACATCTCAAACAAGACTAAACTAAGAATCTTTAGCTTTAATGTCAAGGCTGTCCTACTGTATGGTTCTGAAACATGGAGAACACCTGAAGCCACAACAATAAAAAATACAGACCTTCATCAACAGATGCCTGAGAAATATCCTAAAAATACACTGGTACGACAAAGTAGAAAACACCAAACTGTGGGAGATGAGTGGACAGAAAAATATAGAAGTGCAGATCTCAGAGAGGAAGTGGAGATGGATTGGTCACACCCTTAGAAAAGATACCAGCAACAGAGCTAGGCAGGCCCTAGAGTGGAACCCCAGGGAACAAGACGCAGACGAAGACCAAAAAGAACATGGCGACGCAGTGTTCTAGAGGAAGCCGAGAGGACAGGAAAGAGCTGGGAAACCATCAAAAAACTAGTAAGAGACCTTGGAGAGTGGCGTGTTTTTGTCGAGGCCCTACGTTCCATGAGGAACCCAAAGGAATGATGATGATGACATCATTTTTTAATGTGGCGGTCACAACCCGTACTTTTTGGTGCGCTAAACTACTTCTAATATTTTCACCAATATGCGCACGTCGTGACTGCTGTACATCATACAAGTTATTGATATTCACTATAGAATTTTTTATCATCAGAGTATTTGTTAATCTGAACGACTTATTTCTATTAGCTGTCAGGCCCGGGATACGAGTCTTGCACAAACAAATTACAACATATCTGACAGTTTTATATAAAGCCATCCATTCCAAGCTTTGAATAATGAAAAGCCGCTAGGTCTTAGTTGAAAAAAAACAGTAAAAACATTAATTTCGAAAAAGAAATCTCATCTATTATCAGTATGTAACCAAGGGCGTGATTCAGTTTAAGATAACACAAACACCTGTTTTTCGAACCCAGTGGCCTAGTTACATTAATACAGACTATCTTGCCATCCATGTTTAACCCGGGACTAGAACTAGTATTCTCACAGCCACGCTCAGTCTAAAAACTGTCATCAGTAATCTCAACGGGAAATCAGGCTGTCCTTGCATTCACATGCATTTGTAAACAAACGGAACAAATAAAAAAAAAATGGAAGGTATTACTTAAACCGATGGTAACCATCTCCAATGTCGTCTTCACAATTTTTGTGTCACCTGTGACCAAGGTCGTCCCACACCTTACAGGTTAGTCACTGATGTGGAAAAAAACATGTTATCAGGTGCAACAGAAGTCACTATGTAATTATGCCGACTCGCGCATCCGTTGTGTCGCTTGGTAATCTCAAAAAAATGGGGCTGTAAATGGTTAGGTGTTAATCCTTCTAATGGATACTGCATAATATCATGGCCTTCGTTGGGAAATGTTGTGAAGAGACATATCCCAAAATAACTCATTCTATTCTAATTATCCTCGAAGTGGCCGTATCCCATAACTCTTTTCTTCATTAATTATCCTCAATGTGGTCATAACCCAAAGCTGTATTGTACAACCATTATCCTCAAGCGTTCCAATTCTTTCTACATCCGTTGTCCCAAATCTCTATTCTACATCCATTATCCTCAAAGTATCCCTATCCCAAAGCTCTTTTCGACTTCAATTATCCCAAAGCTCTATTGTACATTCATTATCCACAAAGTCTATCTTATCTTATACAATACAGACGTTACTTCAGAAAAGAAGATGATTAGTCATTCATATTAACCAATGACCTAAATTTTGCTGGTTATCCTGGCTAGCTCAGGCAACCCATTCCGTGCTCTAATAGCACTAGGGAAGAAGGAGTATTTGTACTAATTTGTCCTAGCAACGAGGAATGTGCCATTATCTATTTCAAAGCTCTATTCTAAATTCATTGTCCACTAAGTCTATTTATCCCAAAGATCTATTCTACATTCACAATCCACAAAGTCTATCTATCCCAAAGTTCTATTCTACATTCACAATCCACAAAGTCTATCTATACCGAAGTTCTACTCCATTCTATATGTTGATTCAAATGTGAAAATCGTATGTCTCAAAAGCCCACGTTAAAGAGCGTAGAACATGTTTCTACTTTTTAATCTTTGAACAAGATTCGAAATTACCGAGAAATGTGCCAACACCAACATTTATCTTATCTTATCTTATATAATACAGACGTTACTTCAAAAGAGAAGATGATTACGTCCTACGCGTCATGCATTTAGTCATGCATATTAACCAATGACTTAAATTCTGCCAAGTCACTGGTTTTCCTGGCTGACTCAGGCAACCCATTCCATGCTCTAATAGCACTAGGGATGTTTCTAATTGTTTCTACAAGCAAGGCCTTAACGATTCCCTCCCGCTTAAGAAACTAACGATTGTCAGGTTTGGCCTAATCCTATATTTCTAATAATCTCATGCATCTTGACAATTCAAGGGTAGTAACCTGTTGCATGACAGAAGTCATAACACAGTTGTCTTTTCATTAAGCTGTTGTGACGTAAAGAGAAACAAAACCTGGCATTCCAATTTTAATGCGCCGTTTTATCACCTTGCCTCCGGTGCATTAGCAGTTAAAGGGTCATAAAGTGACCCCCCGTTAAACCTTGACCCCATAAAGATCTGTGTAATTCAATCACTGGTTTTGTAAATGAATTGAATGCGAAGTCCTGTTATTTCGTAAAATGGGTCATTTTGAAACATTCACAGCGCACACAATATATGTCTTTTTTAGCAATACATACATTTTATATAGCACTCACTTTATGAAACATACACATTATATAGCACTCACTTTATATAGCACTCATTTTTATAGCACTAAATGTATGTACATATCTTGCTTTTAGATATAAATATTTTTATTTCTTAGTAGATCTTTATTGAAGCCTTCAAAAATTTGTAGGGGCCTCAACAAAAATCTCTCCCCGGGAACTCCACATACGTAAATCCGGCCCTGCGACCAAGGCTTTAGAGCCCAGTCTGCACAAAGGCCAAAATGCAGTAGTTGTATTTAAAAAAGCATCATTACTATGAGCAGTTAATATAACGCTCACGCTATTCACCACTCAATTTTGTAGTAATGACGTCATGCGTGGCCTAAATTTACATTAAAAGTTAGTAAAGATAAAGCTGAATACTATTTAAAAAAAGCTTATATCAACTCTGTCTGTCTGGATGTTTGTCTGGGTCAATTTTTGATACACTTTGTTTCTTTAACATCCATTCTCGGATTAAGTTGAAAACTTTGTTGTGCTAAAAAAAACAACAACAACCGAATGAGTCAAACAATTAACCAATTATTTAATTAGTTATTGGTAATTAATTATTTGTTTGGTATTGAAAAAAAAGGAAATTAGTGCTATTTATTGAGATATGTGGCTGTTTATGTGGAACTACGGAAACGCTTCAAAGACCAGCTTAGGCGTCAACTTTCCTTGGCTAACATAGAAGAGAGCACCTGGCTGCATGCGGCCTCAGAGCGAGATAGCTGGAGGTCACTCACGAAGGCCGCGGGATACACATTTGAGACCAAAAGAAAATCTGCTGCCGAGGACAAACGCAGACGGCGAAAAGAAAATCTAAATCGACCACCTGCGGACAATGGTTATGCTTGCCCTGGGTGTGGCAAAATATGTAGGTCACAGCTGGGACTGTGCAGCCACGGGAAATACTGCATTCTTCACTGATCTTCAGACTCGAAGACAAGCCTTAGTATTATTATTCCCCTCTTTACTGTTCATGCATGTGTCTTTTTTTCTCCCACTTCCCAATCTCGGATCAAGTTGAAATTTTGCATACTTATTCATAGTCGATGACAATTCATGATTCAATAAAACAATAACTGATTAGTTAATCAATTAGTGCTAATTAATTAATTGTGTTTAATATAAAATAAGGTGAGCTTATCCCTTATACCTCTAGGAATGTGTTTGAGAATGTTGAAACTAGTTTTCTCGTCTCTAGGACTGGTCTTCGTATACATTCGAAATCGGACAGCTGGGCTTTGACAGAAACTACACCCTGGAGATTCAAACCTACGACCGCCACTTTCGTGTGTCCAGCGCCAGGGCGTTGTACAATTTCCACACTCTAAGTTGCCTGGAATCTACACAGTACAATTACCAGTCTTGCGGTAAGTCCACATTGAGAACTATATACTATGACTATTCTAACTTCATATCTTAGTGGACACAGCTGATATTGTCACATTAAGTCAATAAGCCTCAAGCTGCGCCCCCCCCCCCCAATCCGAATCCGGCCCGTGAAGTTAAAAGAACAATTAATTCAAATATACGACACCTTCGGTCTCTGGAAATGATAGATGCCCACAAAAATGAATGAACTTTTCTCTGCGGCTCCCGAAAGGTAAGATTTCTTTAGTTTTGTGTGGTCTGTCCGTTCGTTCGTCCCATTTAGACCACATAAACTAGAAAAGATATTAAAAAATCGATATCTTTATATTTTAGATATTTCAAAATTCTGGTGCAACTGCAGATCTGGTGGGTGCCGCCTCTGAGTTTCTGATAAACACAAACTCTCTTATGTAATTTTGTTGTTTCCTATTTTAAGAAAGTTTTCTTGTTTTTTTTTCACTCCTGAGGTGAACTTTAGGTGGTCGCATTGGTACTGAGTAGATGTTAATGTTGTCATGATATGCCAAGCCACCAACAGAGGGGACTATCAGGAAAATTAAGTGTTCTTGACACCGAAGCACGCGCCATGTAGTTGCGTCTCGTTTTGTGATCTTCTTTTCCAAAAGAATTTGTTGTCTGTTTTGCTGAGCTTGCTATCATCGACCAATCGAATCGTTTGTTTATAATTATATGTTTCGGATGTTCTCTGAACTTCTTTGGAATTCAATATTACAATACCCTAGCCCAGTGATGCCCAAAATACGGCCCGTGGGCCAGATCCGACCCGCGACGTGTTTTCTTTCATCTGGCCCGCCGATACATGGCACAAAGTGTAGAAAATCACGTGTAAAATCTCCATTCAAAAGTAAGAGTTTGAAATGTTTTCTATTGTAGCTAATGAGCCCACCGACATTATCTGATACTGATCAAACGTTTAGTATTTATTCGCGGCACAAACAGCAACTTTGAAATCACAGAGAAGTTAGAAGCTTTTATGAACATGCATTAGACCCCCCACTGGCTAAGACTTTTTTTTAAAAGAAGTTTCAACCATGACAAAGGCTGCTCTAACTTGCTAATTCATTTCTGTAGCCAGACTATAAGAAGTTGGTTTCGTATAAACTTCTCATTCATTATTGTAAGGACTAGAGTCACGGGGTTTCTAATTAAATGGGTTGTTTATGTCCTTTTCTTATCTTTTTGGCGATGTGGCCCGCGACACTAGTGTCGGAAATAAAAATGGCCCGTAGGCCGAATAAGGCTGGTCATCACTGTCCTGGCCAATGCACCAGGCGGGGTGGTCAAAGCGCATGCCACACGATCAGTCCAAGCAATCATGAAGTTCTGCTTGGTCATGCTTTTCTGCATATTTTATTTTATTTTTTTATTTTAAAATTCAAAGTGTAAATCTTAAATATTGGTGTAGGCAAATTTGAATATTGGAAATATATAAGGTCATAAGATACATTTTTTTTTAGCAGGACGGTTAAATTTAAAGCAGGGGTTCTCAACCTGGGGAGGTCGATTGACGATTTGCCTGGGGTCGCCTAAGACCATCGAAAATAGGAATTGTTATTGTCTACTCTTCTATTGCTGTATGTTTGTGTGTGTGTGAGGGGGGGGTAGTAGCGGCAGAGTGGGAGATTGTAAAAAGGGGTCGTCGAGCATAAAAGGTTGAGAACCGCTGATTTAAAGGCTTATATTCTTGTTAGTATGTGCTCATCGTTTACTTTTGTCTTCTCTTACGTCAGCACCGGATGAGCCCCAGCAGTTCCAGTACATAGTACACGAGCCTTACATCGTAAACGAGACCACGCTGACCAATGTGACGTTGTTCTGGAAGCCTCCCTTGTACCTGAGGCCGAACAATACCATTGTAAAGTACGTGGTCAACTGGAGAAAGGATCCGGACATTCGATACATAAATCTGATCAAAGCCGACAGGGGAGTCACGCTTGTTCCAAATGTAAGTCACTTGCAGTGGCGTCACGCTTGTTCCAAATGTAAGTCCCTTGCAGAGGCGTCACGTTTTCTTTTCTAACGTAATGTTATTTTGACAAAGCTTTTATCAACTTGTATGTCTGTCTATCTGTCTGTCTGGTAAAAACGTTTGTACGCGTTATTTCTCCAACACCCTTTCTCGGATGAAGTTGAAACGGAACAATTATTCATTGGCATAGACAAGACATGAATCAATAACAAATAATAAAACCAACCGATTAGTCCATTAATAACTGGTAATTATTAATTTTGTTTGATGCCTACAGTATTCCCCCGATATGGCTAAATATATAAGGTTTTGTCCCCTGAAATAATTAAACACGCTATTTCTCCCGTTCCCATTCTTAAATAATGTTGAAAATTTAAACAATTATTTATTTCACCTAATAAAACATGAATCGATTAAAAAAAAAACCAATTAGTTAATTATTGGTAATTAATTATTTTGTTTGATATTGAATTAGTGAAATAATTTTTACATTATTGAAAGACATCGTTGTACGTGAGGAGTTCTTTAGATGATTTTTTTTTAGGATTTTTAAAAATTTGATTTTTAATTTTCATACACGTTTGAATGCGTGTGATTGATTGATTAGCCTTATTGGAATTGATCTCATTCCACGATAGGATAACTGTGAAATTTTACCTCTCGAGAGACGACCTTCTCCTTTTGTAACCTCCCACTTGATTAAAGGGGACCAACCCTTGATAGCCAACCACTGGTCACAGGCTAGGCATTTCTACTCACCATACGCAGCAACGGTTTCAACATTTGCCTACTTCTGCTGTGTCACCATCTGCGTCACTTCCGTTATGTTTGCCCTCTCCTTGAACCTATCCTGTGCTTTTTTGTTTTCTTCCAACTGTTCGTATCAATCTTGTAGAGCTCACATCGCGCTTACATACGTCAGTGTAACATAGAGCTTACATCGCGCTTACATACATCAGTGTAAGGTAGAGCTCACATCGCGCTTACATACATCAGTGTAAGGTAGAGCTCACATCGTGCTTACATACATCAGTGTAACGTAGAGCTTACATCGCGCTTACATACATCAGTGTAAGTTAGAGCTTACATACATACAGTGTAAGGTAGAGCTTACATCGCGCTTACATACATCAGTGTAACGTAGAGCTTACATCGCTCTTACATACATACAGATGTGTCATAGGAGTGGACGTTAGGCATCTCCCCTGTCCTGTATATAAATGGATAAAGAGCTCACATCTCAGCAGCAATAAAGCTGGCTAGAAGAAGAAGAAGAAGAAGAAGAAGTATATAAATGGATCTACTATCAAATATGAAAACTTACGAATGCAGGCTAAGGACCTTCACATATCCCACATTTATATCTCCTGATTGCCTCATATCTCATGGTCTTTTATTTCAATGTCGACATACTGTCACTAGTTTGAATCTTTCCTGCTGCCTTCCACCGTCGTCTTGGAGGAGGTTCGAGCTAGAATGAACTATATAGAACAATACAAGCTCTTATTGAGAATAACATATGAACCAAGAATGATGTTAAATTTTTAAAGTGTTAACACTGGTATCCCCAAGAATCCTTAAGCGAGATTTCTAGAAAGAAAAAAAAAACAACAACAACAAAAGATATTAAATTGTAAAATTTTGCTAATTCAGGCTGGACACGAACCTTGTGTGTAAATTTAACGCACACAAGAAAAAGAAAAACTGATCAGAGCGTATTGAAGGCTCAGGAAATTGTCTGCCGTGCTGGACTGGATTAAATACACAGCCAAATTAAAATGTCAGTTCAAGTGATAGGGACGATCAAGTCAAATATTTCTTTTTCTCTCCCTTTTTTTTTTCCCGAAAAATTTCAGGGGAGATCAGTAATCCTATGTATGAAATTGTTCAAATATTGATTGTTGCAGACGTCTTTCCCTCCTCGTAATAGGGCATGGTTTTATTTATATGAATTGAATTGTTTATTGACGAGCGTAAAAAGTTGAATTATATCTTTAATAAAACTATTTGTTTGTGAGTGTTACATTAAATAAAAATCAACTTTCTATCACCAGTAATTTAAGTTTTACTTAACAAGTTTAAGGGTTATAACGATAGCACTGCTAAGGTGCACCATCACATGTGCACCATACTAATAGTGAGCAGAATTTAAAATTTGGGTTGTCGTGACGGAAGCCGTTAAGAAGCATCAAAGATATACGTACTTGTTAGGCTTACGATAATTTGAAAAAATATTCATAGATGAACGTTAAGTGTATTTTGTAGAAAATAAATTACAAATCTTCAGAAAAATGATGTCCTTTCAAGTTATTGACCACATATGACAATGATTTGACTTTTCAGACATCAGCTCCTTATCCTCTAGGATATCTCAGTAGATTAAACGCACTCATTTTTTTTTTGCACTGACCACAGGTATTTCGAAAGAGTATTCGTGTGTGGCCAACGAGGCATTCTTGACCAAATTAAAAAAAAAAAGGAATTTCTGCAGACGACACAAACGCGTCACTTCCGGGTCACGGGGAGAAATAAGAGCAGACGAGCGCGAGATAAAACAAGACCGCCTTATCTGTACATTAGTTAATGTCTGGCAATATCCAACCCATCTCTGCCCCATCCTGCTCCCACTCCACCCATCTCTCCCCCCCCCCGTCCCTGTGTGTCTCTCCCCTCCTGGCCACTTCCTCGAGTCCTACATTTACACGAGCCATTAAAACATTTCCTCGTCTGCTAATTAAAAACCAGTTGCCGCGTGATGCGGTAAGTAGCGAGTGACTTTCAGACAAGACACTGGGTCAAACGTTAATGTGTACGTAAACCTGCGTCGTCAAGTCTAACCGATATCTCATTACTTTTTTCCCGTCACTTAATCCTTTTTTTTGTTTATTCCCCAGCTACTTAATCCCCGGTCAGTTAATCACCTTGTCACTTAATCCTTTTTTTGTGTTATTCCCAGGCTACTTAGTCCCCGGTCACTTAACACATTTTTTAAAAAAATATATTCCCTAGCTATTTAATCCCTGGTCACTTAATCACATTGTCACTTAATCTTTTAAAAAAAAATATATATTGCCCAGCTAATTAATCCCCGGTCACTTAATCACCTTGTCACTTAATCCTTTGTTTTTGTTATTCCCAGGCTACTTAGTCCCCGGTCACTTAACACCTGGTCAATTAATCTTTTTTAAAAAAATATATTCCCTAGCTATTTCATCCCTGGTCACTTAATCACCTTGTCACTTAATTTAAAAAAAAAATATATATTCCCCAGCTACTTAATCCCCGGTCACTTAATCACCTTGTCACTTAATCCTTTTTTTTGTTATCTCTAGCCACATATTCCCCGGTCACTTAACACCTGGTCAATTAATCTTTTTTTTTTAAAATATATTCCCTAGCTATTTAATCCCTGGTCACTTAATCACCTTGTCACTAAATCGTTTTAAAAAAAAATATATTCCCTATCTACTTAATCCCCGGTCACTTTATCACCTAGTCAATTAATCCTCTGATCTTTTTATCCAAGCAATTTTTGTTATTCCCAGGCTACTTAGTCCCCGGTCACTTAACACCTGGTCAATTAATCTTTTTTTTTTAAATATATTCCCTAGCTATTTAATCCCTGGTCACTTAATCACCTTGTCACTTAATCGTTTAAAAAATATATATTCCCTAGCTACTTAATCCCCGGTCACTTAATCACCTAGTCAATTAATCCTCTGATCTTTTTATTCAAGCAATGAGAATTATAGAACTATGTAAATGGGACTCCGACAAATGCAGTTGATTACGCCAAGTCCATTTCTCTTGCAGGACTGTCCCATGGGTTTAAAGCTAGTCCAACTGACTCCTTGTAGGCGCATTTATTTCTTAGCGAAGAACTTTTATTCATTTTGTACAAACTTGTTTTAAAACCAAAACCGAAAGTAACATTTATTGGCTAAAATATATATATTTATATGCAATTACAAAATGTGACCTACGGCCCACGGGCATTAGTTTGGGTATTACCGTTCTGTTCTACTGGATTGAATTTAGATCTATGTTAATCATGGAGAATGTTCCCTTCACATTTTATTTGTTTTGCCACGAAAATAAATGCAGAGTGTGAAAATGGGTTTACCCGATTTGGGTATACCTATCAAACATACAATGTAGAGATACAATTATGTATTTTTATTTTATTTTTAGGTCTTCGGTTGTGGGAGGGACATTAAACGTACACTACGGTCTCAGCCATGATCTAAGAAACATCTATGCCAAGTTTTATCAAGATTGGTCAAACGGTTTTGATTTCTATGCGGAACATACATGCATACGCCCTTACATTCTGCTTTATATATTAGATATTTCAACTTCAATATAGATGGGTGTAGAAACATGAGGGAAGAAAGTTGAACTATTAAATCGAAATAGAACTTTCTGTTGAACCCCACGTCTTTCTGTCACTCGTATCCTTGACGTCCACTCTGGAGCTATTAACTGCGATGACGTTAACTCATCGTTACATCGTAATCTGTTCAGCCAACACAATCAAATTATCCGCGACAGCCTTACATATGACTACACCAGAATCTATTCAGCCAATCGAAACATGTACACACTGTCGGCGGCGGGTAGGGTTTGAACTGTGGACCACCGTGATGACAGTTAAGAGCGCGTATAAAACAACCAAGTATCGCCTTGGTAGAGTTTATGTATATGTAATCTACACGTGCACCTCGGTGGCTGAGTGGTTAAGCGCTCGGCTTCCGAACATGGGGTCTTGGGTTCGAATCTCGGTGAAGACTGGGATTTTGAATTTCGGGATATTTAGGGCGCATCTGAGTCCACCCAACTCTAGTGGGTACCTGACTTTAGTTGGGGAAAGTAAAGGCGGTTGGTCGTTGTGCTGGCCACATAACACCCTGCTTGTTAACCGTTGGCCATAGAAACAGATGACCTTAACATCATCTGCCCCATAGATCGCAAGGTCTGAAGGGGACACTTTACTTTACTGTACACGTGCGCCTCTAGGGACACATGTCACATATAATCACAAAAACTAAATACATTTCCTATTATTATGTACCTGTGCAGTATTTCACGTGACTATGCAGACCCTGTTGCGACCTACATATTTCGTCACACCCTGATGCAGACAAAGTCATTGTCAGCCAGGAGTCTGTTAAAATTCTCTTTTTTTTCGTCTGCGCCTGTCTTTCGGCCACAGATTTTCCTTGAGCTTCACACGTCTGCCCCGTGACCTTGGTCACATCCCTCCAGCTGTCTCCCGCAGAGCTGGTCTGCTGCCAGATGATTTCCACTATGTCCATGAGGGCGAAATGGTGCCTAGTTTGATCTTTATTGCCCTTTCGAGTGATGGGGGAAGATGCTTGAGAAGGTGGCGCCTTTGTTGCTCCATTCCCCTTTTCTAATGTGGAAAATATGTTGTACAAAGCTTACATGAGCTCACTCTGTCTGTTTGGTACGACATGTGTACACGTTATTTCTCCCACTTTCCATTCTCGGATCAGGTTGAAACTTTGCGCAATAATTCGTTGTTCCTAACAAAACATAAATCAATCCAAAAAATTAACCCTTTAGTTAATTAAATAGTGGTAATAAATTAATTTAGTTTGATATCGAAAAAAGGGGAAATAATTCTTACAGTATTATTATGAGTACCAGTATTGTAAATATGTAGTTCTTCCCCTTAGATAATCTTTGTTTTTTTTTTTAAGTATTTGTTTATTATTTTACGTATAATATTCTGCATCTGAACACAATTCGTCAATATTTGTGTTTGTGTGGATGTATACTGAGGGAAGATCAAGTAATCTAAATGTTAAACAATCCTCTAATTTATACCGATTCTGCTGCTCTCAGCTTATTTTTATTAGGACTATCTTTGACAGCCGGCGATTACAGGTCAGGCCTGGGGCGGGGCTTAAGGGTTCAAGGACGTCTTTTGATTGACATCAAAACATTAGTGAGAGACTTCTTATGACGTAGTGTATGACATGACGGGAGCAAAACTGGCCTTGAGACAAGCCCTTGGTTTACTGACCTGATGCTCTGAAAACAAATGTTAGGACATATGCTTTGTTTTTTTTTAAATGTGTATATCTGGCTCATTGCTCTTTGGTTTTTGGCCATATTTAAATATGAACAACAAAATCTGGGATAAGTGTATTTTTTAAAAATCCTTAACTACTTTTAAAATGATTTTATTACTCTTAAATAAACCATTCCACATAATTTTAAAACAAAACTGGTAGCTCCACTTTCAACTCGGGTCGCAAAGCTAAATGTATCCCTATCCTTGAGTCTTAAGTATATCATTCCGAAACTATAAATTTCCCCCTTTCTTTTTTTGTCTGTCCTTGTCTGTCCGTGTCTTACTGGTTTCATTGTTCCTAATTAGTTTTAATAAGAATTTTTTTTAACAGTGATTTTATTATACAGTTTGTGAATATTTTATTTTCTATAAAACTCATTTCAGAAGCGACACTATCCTTCCTAGCTCAATGTATCTATTGACATAGACAAGCAGGGCCGGCCTTAGGCCTCTGCAGCCTATGCGGTCGCAGTGGGTCCCGTGCTTTCATCGGCCCCGCGCTAATTCTAAGTATTAAATTAAACCATTATAACGTAAATAAATTAACAGGGTTTTCGCGACCTCCTGAATTTCCAGGGTCTCCAAGAAATCTCATTAAAAGGCAAAATATACGATAAAGTCCTGAACTTTTTAAAAATTTATTCAAATCTCCTGAAGAATAGACGAAATTGACGTTTTGGTGTGCCAATAAATAAAAAGTGCATTGCGAGCTTTCATTTGATAAAAATTTATCGCAAAAACGGAAGTAGGCCTATTTTCTAATTAAAAAAAAATAATTTTGACATTATGCTTATCCCTACCCAGACTAGGCCCCGCGCGATCCGTTTTGCATGGGGCCCCTCAAATTCTAGCTCCGGCCCTGTAGACAAGTTAAAACAAAGGGAATGGAAGTCAATTTACTTTATAACTCTTTTTCTCCATCCTTTGAACCGTGTAAAAGACAGAAAGGGTGGTCTCCTTGTCCGGTGGTATGGGCCTCAGACTGACTCTCGTCACGATCGTTCCTAGATGGACAAAACCTTCTGAAATACTCTGTCGTCAATACGAAGGTTTGGTCTAGGAAGCAATAAAGTTCACCTTTGAAGTAACTTACAAACAAGGCCGGTCTTAGGCCACTGCAACCTATGCGGTCGCAGTGGATCCCGCACTTTCATAGGTCCCGTGCTAACTCTAAATCTCCCAAACACTCATGAAAATCTCCAGGTAAAATAGACAAAGTTGTCATTTTGGCGTGTCATTCAATGTAGAAAACGCGATATAAAAGGGCATTGTCACCTTTGATTTATTAAAAATGTCACTGGCATATAAATATAGTTCTAAATCTATCTCGAACTCTTTTAAAAGTGATATTGTTTTACATTTGACAGTGATTTTGTACGTAGTAAAGAATGAATAAAATGCACAGACAAATTTATTTTCTAATACAAAATCTTAATTTTCACTTATCCCTACAGTGACTGGGCCCCGCGCAATCCAATTCACATAGGACCCCGTTAGGATCGTTAGGATCGACCCTCCTTACAAATCAAGTAGATGTATTCATCTCTTTAAGATAGTCGAGATTAAAGTAATTGACATGCTTACATGAAGCTAATCTTACTGACTTAAAGGGTTTAGAGTACAGTATAAAGCAATTAGTTGTACACTGCCCGGGAAAGTGGTTATAAGCCCCCAGTGAAAGTCTTAGCTCCTCTGTACTGAGAAGTCTGTCCAGTCGTTAATTTACCAAATAAAAAATATGAAAGTCTACACGCTGTAATAATTTCTGTGTTTACGCTGACATTTGAGTGTCGTAAAGTATCCTTAGTGTGTCAGAGACACTTGTACGTGGACTTAAGGAAACATTGTCATGAAAGGGCGCGTAATAAATTAAATGTTACTGTCCTGTTACACACTGGAATGCCCTGTGACGACCCTGGTTAAAAGCTGTGACATTTTATGACAATGTCTACCACAAAAATCAGGACAGAAAACCAGGAAAACAACGAGATTTCAGCTCAGTTTTCCTTACGCACTAATTCATTCCAAAATAAAAGGCTAAGACGAAAGTTTTCTGTTGGGGTCGTGCTTTTAGTTGACACAAAACAAATTTGTATACGATCCCAACTGTCGTCACGATAGACCTGCACTAGAACCCTGCCCGACATCATCTCTTTCCGTCCAGCACTATATGCGAGTCCCTACGGACAAAGGCTCCGTACTGAGATTTTAATCTCCTGTAACACGGTCCAGGTATCTAACTTGCACACACCCCCTCCCCCAGCCACCCATTTGGGAAGCTTTAAAATTTAGAGTTATTCAACTTTATCTTTGCAATCCAAGTCTGAGCTGGACAAAAAGGTTCCGTCCACACGAGGATGTTATCGGATACGTGGGCTGTCCAGCACTAAATTCTGGCAAGGATCTAATACTTTCTCATTTCTGGAAGAGCGTGAATTATGACCTCCCCCCCCCCCCCAAAAAAAAAAGGGATTGACAAAGCACGATGAAAGGGATGCCAAACATTTTACCCTAATTGGGTAGATTTATTTTTAAAACAAGCAAAATAGTAAAAAATTCTTTAAAAAAAAAAAAAACAAAAAAAAAAAACAAAGCTTATCTAAGGAAAACTAATCCGTCCATACAACTTAATGCTATAGAAGCTATTTCCCAAATTCGATATGAAACAAAATAGTTAATTACCAATAATAAATTGACTAATTGGTTAACTTTTGTGCTGATACATATTTTGTTAAGTACAATAAATAATTGTTGAAAGTATCAACTTGATCGGTGAATGCGTGAGGGAGAAATAGCGTTAACAATTATGTAAGAGGACTAAACCCAACACATTTAGCCATATCTGTAAAAACTGAAGATTCGTTCCCCTTGTTTTTATCTAACAAAATAAATAATTACAATTAATTTTTTTTTTATTGATTCATGCCTTGTCTGCGCAAATGAATAATTGTGAAAAGTTTCAACTTGATGCGAGAAGGCGTGTGGGAGAAATAAGGTGTAGACACGTTTTACCAGACATCAGACAGATAGACAGACAGAGGGAGTTGATCTTAGCTTTGTAAATAACCTTTGAATAAAACACACACAAACACACACACACTGCTCCCATTTATGACGCCTCTGTTTCAAACTAACCCTAACGTTTTTAAGAGAAATGTTTTATATAGGCCAGTGATCCCCAAATTATAGCCCTCTGGACGTGTCCGGCCGTTGACAAAATTCTCAAAATTTTATTGATAGTTTCGGTCAAAGTTCAGTCATGGAAATCAATAAAAGAAAACTTTACACTTTCATCCAGGTTTTGTTATATCATTATATATCTCTTAGGGATAACATATTATCTCTTTACGGCAGATGCTATAAAATTTGTGTGAGCATATTTCTATTGGTTGATTAGATTCTGATGTAACCAGAAGAAAGTCTTTCAATGATGGGGTATGAAAGAGTTGAACGCATGATGAAAGCTGATGGAGACGGAAGACGAACTGGGGGTGTTTCTAGCATAAAAACCAAGTTTTTGAAGTGAATTGAAACATAGCTTAAATCGTTCGCTATCCTTTTATTTTATCTATATTTACATACTTATAAGTTGAACAAACAATACTAATAAAAATAATAATACTAAGGCTTGTCTTCGAGTCCGAAGATTAACGAGGAATTCAGTATTTCCCGTGGCTACGCAGCACCAACTGTGACCTACATATTTTGCCTCCATCAGCGCAGGCATAATCATCGTCAGCCAGTGGTCGATTTAGATGTTCTTTTCGCCGTCTGCGTCTTTCCTCGGCAGCGGGGTTTCTTTGGGTCTCAAATGTGTTTCTCACGCTCGTTGTAAGTGACCTCCTGCTGTCTCTTTCTGAGCCCGCATGCGACCCGGCGCTCCCTTATATGTCAGTTTAAAGCAAGTTGGCGCCTAAGCTGGTCTTTTAAGATATTTAGAAAGTTGTATATATTGTTGTAAACCTGGTGGTGACACAGATGGGGGTAGTGCTGTGTGTTTTTAGCCTACCCAAATCGCCCCAGTCCAGCGCAAGACGAGCGGTCAACCGTGACCAGTGACACTACATGCCAGTTCGGCAAGGACCAGTGTCGTAAATATTACGCACGCAAGTCACGGCGAAAGTGATCAACTGGAGTGGTCAAGAAGGTTCGAGTAGGCCAGTAGAGACCCTATATAAGAGAGAGTGTGTTTGAGTCCAGGCATTTCACGTTACCTCGCAATGTGACCAGTACCAGGTGAGAAACAGCACGTTGTGTGAAGTCAGGCGGAGAAAGGCTTGGGTTTTGGACAGTTAGTGTAATATTGTTGCCAACTGTACAGTGTTGTAATGTATTTCAAATTAAATTGCTACTGATACTTTGGAGGTTCGTTGTGTCGTGTGGTGCAGTTTGAAAAGAGCCTGGATAGTAGGAGAGACGTAACAATATCTGTAAAATAAATTCCAAGTTAACTCAAAGAGAAGTTCTTTCTAAGCTTCTTTTAAGTTTATGTAACAAGTAAATTAATACGTCTATAAGGATAAGTTAAACGAGTTGTCTGGAGCTATAACCCAATACTGAGTAGAATTAACAGTACAACACATTATTTGACAGCGGCGGAAAATAACATTAAGGCTGCGTCTGGCCAGCACTAATTATCAACATGCCCTAATCTGTAGCTAATTCAATATTTATTTATTCATTTTGGGTTTTCCAAGGAGACGTCAACAGAGATGGTTCAAGCCGCTGGAGGCCAAACATGAATAGTTTAATTTCCATAAAGTTATCGTTCGATAACTTTGGTATAACTTTGGTATAACTTTGGTATAACTTGGTATAACTTTAGTATTACATTGTTTTTGTTTCTAACGCTTTGTGTGTGTGTAATGGCAGGAAACGAATGAGGTGACCTTGACCGACATTCACTGGAACGCAGAGTATGTCGCAACCGTGGCAGCCGAGTCCAAGGCAGGAACTGGACATAAGGTTTCCCTTACCTTTGTTACGGGTGAGTTTTCTGGCGTCTCTGACTTCTGTGCCTTGGGAGATGACTTTTGTCTTGTGGTGTGATAACAGGGCATTAAGATCGGGAGCTAGTCTTATCTTGTTGTGTAACAACAGGGCATTGGGTGATGGCGCTTATCTTATCTCGTGACGTGCTAACAGGGCATTGGGTGATGGCGCTAATCTTATCTCGTGACATGCTAACAGGGCATTGGGTGATGGTGCTAACAGGGCATTGGGTGATGGTGCTAATCTTATCTCGTGACGTGCTAACTGGGCATTGGGTGATGGTGCTAATCTTATCTCGTGACGTGCTAACAGGGCATTGGGTGATGGTGCTAATCTTATCTCGTGACGTGCCAACAGGGCATTGGATGATGGTGCTAATCTTATCTCGTTACGTGCTAACAGGGCGCAGGGAATGGAAGCCAATCTTATCTCGTGGTGTAACAACAGGGCATTGGGGTGGCGCTAATCTTATCTTTTGGTCTGAAAACGGAATGGGATGTAGTGCTATCATTATCTTGTGGGCGTGACAACTGGGCATTGGAAGATAGACTATTGTGGTGTTGTGTGACTACTGGGCATTGGAAGATAGACTATTGTGGTGTTGTGGGACTACTGGGCGTTGAGATAGACTATTGTGGTGTTGTGTGACTACTGGGCATTGGAAGATAGACTATTGTGGTGTTGTGGGACTACTGGGCGTTGAGATAGACTATTGTGGTGTTGTGGGACTACTGGGCATTGGAAGATAGACTATTGTGGTGTTGTGGGACTACTGGGCGTTGAGATAGACTATTGTGGTGTTGTGGGACTACTGGGCATTGGAAGATAGACTATTGTGGTGTTGTGGGACTACTGGGCGTTGAGATAGACTATTGTGGTGTTGTAGGACTACTGGGCGTTGAGATAGACTATTGTGGTGTTGTGGGACTACTGGGCATTGGAAGATAGACTATTGTGGTGTTGTGGGACTACTGGGCATTAGAAGATAGACTATTGTGGTGTTGTGGGACTACTGGGCGTTGAGATAGACTATTGTGGTGTTGTGGGACTACTGGGCATTGGAAGATAGACTATTGTGGTGTTGTGGGACTACTGGGCGTTGAGATAGACTATTGTGGTGTTGTAGGACTACTGGGCATTGGAAGATAGACTATTGTGGTGTTGTGGGACTACTGGGCATTGGAAGATAGACTATTGTGGTGTTGTGGGACTACTGGGCATTGGAAGAAAGACTATTGTGGTGTTGTGGGACTACTGGGCGTTGAGATAGACTATTGTGGTGTTGTGGGACTACTGGGCATTGGAAGATAGACT
Source organism: Biomphalaria glabrata (assembly GCF_947242115.1). Taxonomy (NCBI): domain Eukaryota; kingdom Metazoa; phylum Mollusca; class Gastropoda; family Planorbidae; genus Biomphalaria; species Biomphalaria glabrata. Next base: position 86,998,457 of record NC_074711.1, read on the forward strand.
ATTGTGGTGTTGTGGGACTACTGGGCATTGGAAGATAGACTATAGTGGTCTTGTGGGACTACTGGGCATTGGAAGATAGACTATTGTGGTGTTGTAGGACTACTGGGCATTGGAAGATAGACTATTGTGGTGTTGTAGGACTACTGGGCGTTGAGATAGACTATTGTGGTGTTGTGGGACTACTGGGCGTTGAGATAGATTATTGTGGTGTTGTAGGACTACTGGGCATTGGAAGATAGACTATTGTGGTGTTGTAGGACTACTGGGCGTTTAGATAGACTATTGTGGTGTTGTGGGACTACTGGGCGTTGAGATAGATTATTGTGGTGTTGTAGGACTACTGGGCATTGGAAGATAGACTATTGTGGTGTTGTAGGACTACTGGGCGTTGAGATAGACTATTGTGGTGTTGTGGGACTACTGGGCGTTGAGATAGATTATTGTGGTGTTGTAGGACTACTGGGCGTTGAGATAGACTATTGTGGTGTTGTGGGACTACTGGGCATTGGAAGATAGACTATTGTGGTGTTGTGTGATTACTGGGCGTTGAGATAGACTATTGTGGTGTTGTGTGGCTACTGGGCATTGGAAGATAGACTATTGTGGTGTTGTGTGACTACTGGGCATTGGAAGATAGACTATTGTGGTGTTGTGTGGCTACTGGGCATTGGAAGATAGACTATTGTGGTGTTGTGGGACTACTGGGCATTGGAAGATAGACTATTGTAGTGTTGTGGGACTACTGGGCATTGGAAGATAGACTATTGTGGTGTTGTGGGACTACTGTGCATTGGAAGATAGACTATTGTGGTGTTGTAGGACTACTGGGCATTGGAAGATAGACTATTGTGGTGTTGTGGGACTACTGGGCATTGGAAGATAGACTATTGTGGTGTTGTAGGACTACTGGGCATTGGAAGATAGACTATTGTGGTGTTGTGGGACTACTGGGCATTGGAAGATAGACTATTGTGGTGTTGTGGGACTACTGGGCATTGGAAGATAGACTATTGTGGTGTTGTGGGACTACTGGGCATTGGAAGATAGACTATTGTGGTGTTGTGGGACTACTGGGCATTGGAAGATAGACTATTGTGGTGTTGTAGGACTACTGGGCATTGGAAGATAGACTATTGTGGTGTTGTGTGATTACTTGGCGTTGAGATAGACTATTGTGGTGTTGTGGGACTACTGGGCATTGGAAGATAGACTATTGTGGTGTTGTGGGACTACTGGGCATTGAGATAGACTATTGTGGTGTTGTAGGACTACTGGGCGTTGAGATAGACTATTGTGGTGTTGTGGGACTACTGGGCGTTGAGATAGACTATTGTGGTGTTGTGGGACTACTGGGCGTTGAGAGAGACTATTGTGGTGTTGTGGGACTACTGGGCGTTGAGATAGACTATTGTGGTGTTGTGGGACTACTGGGCGTTGAGATAGACTATTGTGGTGTTGTGGGACTACTGGGCGTTGAGAGAGACTATTGTGGTGTTGTGGGACTACTGGGCGTTGAGATAGACTATTGTGGTGTTGTGGGACTACTGGGCGTCGAGATAGACTATTGTGGTGTTGTGTGACTACTGGGCGTTAGAAGATAGACTATTGTGGTGTTGTGGGACTACTGGGCGTTAGATTTCTCTATGCTCACATCTATATTTCTGTTACAGGAGAAGGATACAATTCACAATTCGGGGAAGATTCAGAGGACGAGGCTGTCATAGGTATGGAACGACTTTTATTGTCCTCTGCTGTAATAGATTCAAAACCAAAAGTTGTATCTAGGTCGCTGTCTCGCACGCCCTCTTACATTGCTTCGTAAAACTATTCCTTTTTTTAAATTCCAGTAGAATAGTAAAACGGGGGCGCGGTGGCTGAGTGGTTAAGCGCTTTGCTTCCGAACCTGGGGTCCTGGGTTCTAATTTCGGTGGAGACCTGTTATTTTGAATTCCGGGATTTTTAGGGCGCCCCTGAGTCCACCCAACTCTAATGGGTAACTGACCTAAGTTGGAGAAAGTAAAGGCGGTTGGTCATTGTGCTGGCCACATGACAACGTCGTTAACGTAGGCCAAATAAACAGATGACCAGTAACATCATCTGCCCTATAGATCACAAGATCTCAAAAGGGGTAATTACTTTTACTTTACTAGAATAGTAAAACACGCATTGCGAAGATCTAGCCATCAAGTGCATTCAAAGCAGATTGTTTTTCTGAGGCTTGGGATTTTTTTAGTATTTTTTTTTCTGCTAATGTAACAGATAAAATATCAAGAATAACAAAACAGGTTAACTTAATAGATTCTCTATAGCAGCGGTTCTCAACCTTTTATGCTCGGCGACCCCTTTTTACAACTCTGCCGCGACCCCCTCCCCGCACACACACATACAGCAATAGATGAGTAATAACAATCCACATTTTGGATCGTCTTAGGCGACCCCTGGCTAATCGTCAATCGACCCCCAAGGGGGTCGCGATCCACAGGTTGAGAACCCCTGCTCTATAGTAAATAGTCAAAGGAAAAACTAATAAGCTAGTCTAGCTTATTTACCTTACTAGACCTCACCAGGTGCAGTGTACAGAGGACGTGGTGGTCTAACTAGAGCCGTTTTTGAAGCTAGTTTAAAATGAACTAATCTTATCTTATATAATACAGACGTTGCTTCAAAAAAGAAGATGATTACGTCCTACGCGTCATGCATTTAGTCATGCACATTAACCAATGACTTAAATTCTGCCAAGTCACTGGTTTTCCTGGCTAGCTCAGGCAACCCATTCCATGCTCTAATAGCACTAGGGAAGAAGGAGCATTTGTACAAATTTGTCCTAGCATATGGGACGAGGAATGTGCCTTTATCTTTGTGTCTTTCAGAGTATTTTATTAGATTTTGTTTTTGTATTTGAAGATTATGGTTCAGTGTTTTATGTATGATTGCTACTTTATTTTTGAGTCTTCTGTCCTGAAGGCTTTCCAAATTTAGTGATTTTACTAAAGGTGTTACTCTAGTCAAATGTGAATATTCGTTTGTTATGAATCTCACTGCTCTATTTTTTTGGCTGTTCCAGTTTCTTAAAATTTTCTTGAGTTGAGGGGTCCCAAACAGAGGATACATATATTCTATTATTGGCCTAACCAATAGAACATTCTTGCTTAGTGCTATTAGGGCTTCAAATGGGTTGCCTGAGTCAGACAGGACAACCAATGCTTTTACGTCTGTTTCCAACAAACTTTTTTTTTTTTGGTGTTTGTTTTCTAGCGGCTCAAGTCTTACAGAACACAGAGAACGTTTACTTCGCCACCATCATTCCCGCCATCTTGACAGCAGGGTCCATAACTGTGTGCGTCATTTATTTCATCAAGTTTAAAAAGCAAACCCAGCATTTGTCAGGCAGGGGCGCTTCCAAGAGAGAGGTTAGTATTTCTGTAACCAAAAAAATCAGTGCTGCGCTGGCGCTGTTATTGTCTGCTCCGACCTTGCTGGCCTCCACCGTGGATCATCTCCATTTAAAGCAGCGGTTCTCAACCTTTTATGCTCAGCGACCCCTTTTTACAATCCCCCCCCACTTAGCCGCGGACCCCCCCCCCGCACACACAAAGCAATTGAAGAATAGACAATAACAATCCATTTTTTCAATGGTCTTTGGCGACCCCTGGCAAATTGTCAATCGACCCCCAAGGGGGGTCGCGACCCACAGGTTGAGAACCCCTGATTTAAAGCGTGGCATATGTTGCAAGACACCACTGCTTAACCGACCCCTCCAAAAAAATACATGAAAAAGCTGACACCTTTATTTATGTTCTGTGAGAATAGGCTTAGGATAGACTACTACTATCAAATGGACGGTCGTTGTCCTGAGCGCTCAATTAACCCGTAGACAAGATTTACATGTCAGCTTATCACTTCTCTGGGAAAACTTTGGTCTTTCAATTCGGTCTTTAAATTAAGTAGCCGAAATGCGTCAGCACGAACCACGACAAGACATAAAAAACCATGTCTAACCAATGAATATGCTCAAGACAGAAATAGAAACTAGATCTAACCTTGACCCCTGCTTTAGCTGTCGGACAAGCAGTCGACCAACGACTAAGACCCAAAAAAAAAATGTCCAGACCTGACCTCGCATCACCTATCCAGAGACGACTTGGTATCTCACCTGCCCATACAAATTCGTTTTTTTTTCGCCTCTGCTAATGTATTAGTAGCTCTGGGCGATTTCTTTTCACAGTATTGACCTCACCTTTGTCATTTGTCACCAAGATACATTTCAAACTGTCTTGTAAGCAAAAGAATAAACTACAAGTTCAAAAATAGCATTTGATCTATTTATAGTTTAAAATGGACTCTTTATGGCCACTGCAAAAGGAGACATTGACATTTGCGAGACTTTTAGCAAGAAACGTAGACATGATTAGAGCTTCAAACACTTGACTTAATGTCTTTCTCTCCTAAGTAGATAATTAGTTCATGATTATCCAGGCCGGTCTTAGGCCACTGCAACCTATGCGGTCGCAGTGGGCCCCGCGCTTTCATAGGCCCCGCGTTAATTCAAGGTGTAATTATTAAATTGCAAAAGAAATATACGAAAAACTCATGGAAATCTCCTGAATGTATTAAAATCTCCTGAAAACTCATAAAAATCTCCAGAAAAATAGACAAAATTGTCATATGTGGGTGTCATTCATTGCGGAAAACGCCCAATCCTACGCGCGATAAAAGAAAAAAAAAGCATTGTCAGCTTTCATGTAATAAAATGTAAAAATCGGGCAAATTTTACCTTAATACTTTATATGTCATTGGTTACAAGGTTCGTAAAGTACAGATTGCAATTTTTAACTTAGTAAAGAATGAATAAATCTCAAAGTCGAATTTTTTTCTTCAAGAAAATCTTAATTTTCGCTTATTATCCTTATTCCCACACAAACTAGGCCCCCGCGCAATCAGTTTCGCATAGGGCCCCGAAATCGCTAGGACCGGCCCTGATCATTATCGTCCTTTTCTGCTTTGATGAATGTCCATAACACTAGCGTTGATTTCTGCATCTAGTATAGACATGACATCGTGTACCTGTAGTAACCAAGCGTCTATTATTTTGTTTTAAAATACTGCTCTGGCCAGGTTGAACGTCTACTGATGAACTGCGTTAATACCCTGCAGTGTTTCTATCAGGATACTTTTTCAGAATAAGTTGAGCAACTCAGGGAAGGGGAAAGTATACATCCTCGACAACTCATGAGATTACTGCCCCCTGTTTTCATTCTTTTACACCTTTCGGACGCTCTCTGAAAATGTAGCTTATGACTTGAAAGCCGTTACCAAGGGGTTTTAGCATCTGTCACAAGTTCTTCGTTCTCTTTGAGAGATTGGGTTGGGGGTTTTCTTCTAGCCTGTATTTTGCTGCTGAGCTGTCAGCTCTTTTGCAGACTGTGCCAAGGAAAAATAGTGTGCAGTTTTCTTCAGTGGGTTAGGGTTAGTATGCTTATAGTTTATGTTGCTAGTTTCTGACGTTGCTAATTTCTGACGTACCCTCTAGATAAAGAAGATAATCTTGCATTAGGGGAGGGATGTTGAAAAGTTGGACACCTTACACCTCTCTATGCCTCATTCACGGGACACCTAACACCTCTCTGTGCCCCATTCACGGGGCACCTAACATCTCCCTGTGCCCCATTCACGGGGCACCTTACACCTCTCTGTGCCCCTTTCACATTACATTAAAAGTAAAAATGTTAAGTCTTGACATCATAAAGTAACACTAGTCACGTGATTTCAGCAGGCTATAAACCCACTGTATGAGTACACCTTGGGAAAGCAGCACTTGACAGAGATTGAGCCCCTGATCGTCACAGACGAGTTCGAAGTGGACTACACCTGCCTGAAGCTGACCACCACGCTGGGGGAGGGCGCCTTCGGCAGGGTGATGAAGGCCGAGTACATTCCCAAGGGATCCTATCAGAGCAGACAAGGAACCGGGGTGCGGACGGTGGCTGTCAAAATGCTGAAAGGTAAAATGCTTATAAAATAATGACGTATGAACCTACAGATTGTCTGCTTTGCTGAAAAAGTAAACTACATTTCAGTTATTAAAATAAGAGACACATTTTTTTGTAGATCTAAAATTAGTTCGTAGGGTCGCGAGTTCGAATCCTGGTGAAGGCTGGGATTTTTTAATTTCGGGATCTTTAGGGCGCCTCTGACTCTACCCCGCTGTAATGGATACCTGACATTAGTCGTGGAAAACGTATAGGCGGTTGGTCGTTGTGCTAGCCACATGATACCCTTGTTAACCGTGGGCTACAAAAAGGAGACCTTTATATCATCTGCCCTATAGACCCCGCATGGTCTTTGATTTCTTTGGTTCTTTGATGAAGTTAACCTTTTGCATACTATTTAAGCGATTCTACTGTCAGAAGACACTGAGGTAATTTGCGACAAATCGTAATTCGTCTATATGAAAAACACATTTTTTTCTTTATTAAACTAGATGTAACACGTGGCTGCTTTGGAATAATGATATCTACCAGGAGATTAGTTCTATTTAAAAAAAAAAACTCATTACTTATTGAGCTCTCTAGGTCACCTTGTCATCGAGGTTTTAGTTTACAGTCTAATTGACAGGAAAACATAACTCCACGAAAGATGGTCTTAACGAAATAGATTAATCACCCACACACATCCACACCCACACACATCCACACCCACATACCTTTTTATATGACACACATTCACACATCCACGCACAAACACAGCTTTTTGTGCACTCTTGACAGAATCAATCAGGCATAGAAGGATTTTCTTAAAAAAGTCAGTTCAGGCCTTATACAAAAACGTGTACACCAATAACAAAGCATGGTCTTACTAGTCAGCTATTATGACCTCCTTCAGTCGCAAAGAGAGTATGCATAATCTCCTGGAAATTAATTATAGTTTACTAGTCGACATGCGGCGTAGCATAACGCCGCTATTTTGCAGGGCCGGCCTTAGGCCACTGCACCCTATGCGAACGCAGTGGGCCCCGCACTTTCATAGGGCCCGCGCTTTTTCTAGGTGTATACATTATTAAATCAAACCATTTTATAACTTATAACAGATTTCCCGCGGCCTCCTGTCGATTTACCAGGAGCTCCTGGAAATCTCCTTAAACTACAAAATATACGAAAAAGTCCTGGAAATATCCGGAAACTATGAAAATCTTTTGAAAACTCATACAAATCTCCTGAAATATATAAACAAAAATTGTCATTTTGGGGTGTCATTCAATATTGAAAACTCAATCCTACGCGCGATAAAAAAACGCCATTATGCAATACCCGAAATTGTGGAATCTAGTGAAAAAGGCATCTCGCACCTCAAACTAATGAAGAATTACTTGAGGTCAACAGTTCTCGTAGATAGATTGAAACATTTGGTAATTCTTGCTATTGAGCGTAATCTATGTAGGAAACAGAATTCTTATGATATACTTTATAACTTCGCTACACGCAAGACTCGTAAACTAATTTTGTGTTTAGTAAAGAAAGAATAATATGCAAAGACGAATATATTTTCTAATACAAACTCTTAATTTTCACTTGTTTTCTTTCCATGACTTTTGGTTCACAATGGTTAAGTCCAGCCCTGCTGTTTAATGACCGGTGAATACTACTTATTCTCCCCCCCCCCTTTTTTCTCTTTTTTATTTCGCCTCTAAAATTACGTGGGGTAACTCTAGTCCGTCCGAGTAGTACAACTGAACAAGACGGTGTAATGGATTTTTGTTTATAAAAACGTCGTTTTCTAAATTTAAAAAAAAATCGCATTATACAAAGCTTATTTGTCTGATACAAATCTTCCCATTTTCTCGGATGAAGATGAAACTTTCCACAATTATTCATTGTCCCTGAAAAAAACATAAATCAATAAAAAAAAAATTAACCTAATAGTTAATTAAATACTGGTAATTAATTAATATTGCCACATATAAAGCGGGGAATACATCTTTCAGTAATAAGATATTTGGCTGTAAACCTGGAGCTCCTCCTCCTAAATATGCCCTTTTTTTTTTAAAAGCATTTTTTTTTTAAAAAGCATTAATTTTTAAAAGCATTTTTTTTAAAAGCATTTTTTTTAAAAGCATTTTTTTTTAAAAAAGCATTAATTTTTAAAAGCATTTTTTTTAAAAAGCATTTTTTTTAAAAGCATTTTTTTTTAAAGCATTTTTTTTAAAGCATTTTTTTTTAAAAAGCATTTTTTTTAAAAGCATTTTTTTTTAAAAAGCATTTTTTTTAAAAGCATTTTTTTTAAAAGCATTTTTTTTTTAAAAAAGTTTCTTGTTTTTTTTTAGTATCAAAAGGACTTTTGTTATCTTCACAACTGCTCATATAATTTATATTAAAAAGTATGTTGTATTTTATACCTAAAAAAAGGTATGTAAAGTACGCTTTCAGTCCTTGCAATCTATGTATGGAACGGATGATGTAAAAGCAATCTCTTTTTGTGGCCCACGTTTAACGAGGGTGTCATGTGGCCAGCACAATGACCAACCGCCCTTACCTTTCCGCAACTAAGGTCGGGCGCGCACTATAGTTGGGCGTCCTAAAAATCACAGTCTTCACCCGGATTCGTATGCGAGACGCCCAGTTTGGAAGCCAAGCGCTTTAACACTCAACCTCCACGCCCCATCACATCTACACCCCACACCCCCCCCCCCCCCTTTCTTTGGCTTATTAATTAATGTGTACATCCATATCCCCCCCCCCCCCGCTCGTTTAGTAATCCAACTTGGCAACGAAAAATTTGATTATTGTGGTCTGTTTTTGTTTGTAACTTGTTTGTTTGTGTCTGGCCAGAGCACGCGACTCCAGAGGAAAGGCGGTTCCTACTTCTTGAAATCGGGACCATGAAGACATTAGGGAATCACCCGAATCTGGTCAGCATCGTGGCCTGCATCACCAACAGCACCAGACCCTGTCTGATCATGGAGTACTGCCCGCTAGGTGATCTGAGGAACTACTTGCGTCAGCATAGGTTAAAGGTTAGCCACATTTTCATTTATTTACAACGCCCACTTGTATTGTCCTTGCGCATCAACGAATAGCTCACGTCCCGTTTAAGCCAGTGGTTCTCAACCTTTTAAGTTCGGCGACCCCTTTTAACAATTCACACACTCTGCCGCGACCCCTCCTCCCCCCCCCCCCACACACTCATACAGCAACAGAAGAGTAGACAATAACAATCCATATTTTTTGATGGTCTTAGGCGACTCCTGGCTAATTGTCCATCGACCCCCAAAGGGGTCGCGACCCACAGGTCGAGAACCCCTGCGTTAAGTGAACGTACGTAGATTGGGCAACGTGAAGGATCTAATAAATCTGTTGAGATTGTTCATTCACAGTGTGGCTGATTGATCATACACAGTGTGGCTTATCCTGTGCAGTCACCCTAATTAATTATAGTTGATCATTAACACCGTATTGATCTACAATAAAAAAAAAATTTAAAAAAATAAAAAAAAAATAATAAAGAAAACAACATCTCATATTTAGCTACTTCAATCATTATTACATCTTACATCTGAGTAAGAATACCTTGATTGCTACTACAAGGAACGAACCATCATCCAACAATGGAGTGGTAGCCCTAGGACAACCTGTCACGTGATTGGAAGGGTATAGCTTATTTAACAACAAAGCCAATTTTGTGGCCTTCGTTATCATCACTAGAAGCAACAGTAAGCTTCCATAGAGCTACACATTGCCCAATGAAAGTAATGATTTAATGCAACGACTCAGAAACTTTAATCGTAACTATTCGCGAAAGTATAACTCAGACTTCCCTATGAAAAGGGACATGGACCTCACCTTATGTAACAAAAATTATGTAGCTATATATATGAGTTTATGTATTATAAATTGTATGGCCTTATTTGCGCTCTTAAAACGCAAATTAAAACTTGCTTGAAGCTGTAACGATTCCTACATTGACCTTGTGTTACACATCAATGCGTCGTGTGAATACAGAAATGCGTCATCACATCTGATAATAGCCACGCAATGTAATTACCTCTTCCAGAGTGCAGAGTCTTAAACAAATTAAACTTTCTTAACGGAGCCAGGATAGTTTCATTAGCGTATTGACCCTAACCACTTCCTCTTCTTCTACACTTGACCAGACCCTCAAAGAGCGCAGGTTTGAGTCAATAAAATGAGTCTCTTTACCTTGAGTCTAAACTCTCTTATTGATTGAACACTCCAGCGACCCATCTGGAATAGGAATTAATCCAATTTTTTTTTCAAAGGTGTAATAGATCTAATCGATCTGTTTACTGATTAGAAAAAGATTTATTCGTTGTAAACACGATTTGAAAGCTTGATGGAGAAAAATTATTTCCCAGAATCCATTTCCACTAGTAAACTAAGAAGATGTATTCTATTTCAACTCAAGAAAATTTTAAGAAACTGGAACAGACACAAAATAGAGCAGTGAGATTCATAACAAACGAATATTCACATTTAACTAGAGTAACGCCTTTAGTAAAATCACTAAATTTAGAAAACCTTCAGGACAGAAGACTTTAAAGTAAAGTAGCAATTATACGTAAAACACTGAACCATTATCTTCAAATACTAAAACAAAATCTAATAAAATACTCTGAAAGACACAAAGATAAAGGCACCTTTCTTGTCCCATATGCTAGGAAAAATTAGTACAAATATTCCTTCTTCCCTAGTGCTATTAGAGCATGGAATGGGTTGCCTGAGCTAGCCAGGAAAACCTGTGACTTGGCAGAATTTAAGTCATTGGTTAATATGCATGACTGAATGCTTGACGCGTAGGACGTAATCATCTTCTTTTTTAAAGTAACGTCTGTGTTATATAAAATAAGATAAGAATCTGTGACTTTTTTAACTGGGTGCCTTCCCTTTCAGTCTTTACGGTCCACTGAATAAATTTAATTTCTGTCTTAAAATTTGCTACATTTCACTTCACATAATAAAATAGCGATAACCCTAGTTAAATTTCCGGTTTCTTGTCTGAAGTGAGATTGATTGATTTAAAGCTAAGTCATGCTATTCGTTCTAGTATCACTGTATCTTTATGACAATTACAACTAGATATAAATACCGCGATGTAGGCACCTGTCTATAACTCGCTACAATTCTGCTACCAGGTGTCCATGCGCATCGTGGTAATGGGGAAGTCTACTATAAAAAATAAAAAGCACAAATAGATTCTAGAACTAAAACAATATTTTATTTATTTTGTTTAGCAACAGTATTAATATGCTCCTTATAGTGTTCCTTTGCGTCTTTTCCATACACTCTAAACAAACTCCGTGTTTGAAAATTATCAACTGGACCGGCCTTAGGCATAGGCTAACTAGTCAGACGCCTATAGCCTCCGATTGGCGAGGGCCTGGCAGAGAACTTCATTAATTAGAGAAGAAAAAAAGCGAAACTTGTGCTCACTGACGCTGCTGGAGTACACTAGGTTTTAAATTAATTGGCTTCTTTTATTTTTTTTTCGCTGTTTATGTTTTTTTTCGATATCATTTGGGGCCACAAAATCTTTTTGCGTAGGGCCTCCAATTAACTAAGGCCGTCCCTGCTTACAAGTACAAAAAAAATAACATAATAAAGCTCGTACAAGTGTCCCTTCTTCCCTATTGCTATTTTAGGATGGAATGGGTGACCTGAGTCAGCCAGGAAAACTAACGACTTGGCAGAGTTTAAGTCATTTATTAACATGCATGACTAGATGCATGACGCGTAGGACGTAGTAATCTTCTTTTTTGAAGTAACGTCTGCATTATATAAGATAATTATCTTCGTTACTGAAAGAACGTCTGTAATTTATAAGACGCTTTATGCTTCTCTTTCAAGAAAAACATAAAAAAACACCAAAACTTTTATAAAGTGTGAACATATCAATTATTTAAGATCAGTCATTTCATTAAATTCGTTAGAGATATTAACTAATAATAAGAATTCTGTGCTGTTGGAAATATTTGTATGAATTGTTTTTGGTTAGCTCATGCTTTTAGTTTTCTCACTAAGCTATGATCCTATCACTTGTCTGGAACTGTTTGGAAATGAGAGGGGGGAAGAAAGGGGATGGGGTGGGGCTATCTGGGTAAATTCTACTCCGATCGCTTTGTAAATACATTAAAAGAAACCTGTTCATTTATGGCTCAAGCCTCCTTAAGGGTACTAATTCAGCTTATACTAAGTCTAAGACTGCTTAATTGATCCTTGTGGAAACTTGTTGTGATTACAAGGACTCTTTTCTCATATAAAAACAACACAACAGAAACATTCACATAAATAGAACAGACACAACATAAAGAGTTCATTCAGCGACTACACACATGCATCTTGGTCCTTTTCATGTTTCTTGATCAAGGAGTGGCGTTGATACAGTCTGACCGAGTAAGGAACGAACGAGTTTTTGTACCGCTCGGTTCTAGTTTTGATTGACAGCAGTCGCCCACTTCTCGACGACCTGGCGTAGTTCTGATGGAGCGGGTGGCTGTTGTCTTCCAAGATTTTTTTCACCACATCTGTCAAGTATGCCTTATTTCCCTTGTTCGATGCCAAACCAAAAATAATTAATTACTAATAGTTAATGAATGAATGAATATTTTTATTTCATTGCTAGTTGTTTGTGTCAGGTATTAGAAATAAGAAATAACGGAATATTTCAGCTTGATCCGAGATTTGGATGTGGGGAAAATAAGGTACACAATCTTTTGACCAGACAGAGTGAGCTTTGTAGTAAAAAAAAAATCGAAGACAATATATTAATAACTTAACATTCTCTTAAGTCAGAATGTCGGGAGGTGGACAAGTTCAAGAAGGAATGAATGGAAGGTCAAGTTAACTTACGGCCACGAGCAGAAGACTGTAAAGCTGCAAATCAAGAAGCCATTGAAAAACAATATTCACGTCAAACACTGAGCTAAGCGACTCGGCCTTTCAAGAAATATATAAATATAGCTAGATCTACATCTACAATTTTAGCTGAAGAAATCATTGAAAAATTGTCTCTACGATATTTATAGTAAAAACTCTCTCACTCTCTCACGCTCTCTCTCTCTCTGTCTGTCTCTCTCTCTCTAGCTCTCTCTCTAGCTCTCTCTCTAACTCTCTCTCTCTCTCTCTCGCTCTCTCTCTCTCTCTCTGTCTGTCTCTCTCTCTCTAGCTCTCTCTCTAGCTCTCTCTCTAACTCTCTCTCTCTCTCTCGCTCTCTCTCTCTCTCTCTGTCTGTCTGTCTGTCTCTCTCTCTCTCTAGCTCTCTCTCTAACTCTCTCTCTCTCTCTCTCGCTCTCTCTCTCTCTCTCTCTGTCTGTCTCTCTCTCTCTAGCTCTCTCTCTAACTCTCTCTCACTCTCTCACGCTCTCTCTCTCTCTCTCTCTGTCTGTCTCTCTCTCTCTAGCTCTCTCTCTAGCTCTCTCTCTAACTCTCTCTCTCTCTCTCTCTCGCTCTCTCTCTCTCTCTCTCTGTCTGTCTGTCTGTCTCTCTCTCTCTCTAGCTCTCTCTCTCTCTCACTCTCTCTCTCTCGCTCTCTCTCTCTCACCGCCTCTCTATAATGTCGTGTGTCTTATTGATATTTTGTTTTTCACATACATGGTTGACCTTGAATGACATTCACAAAGTTTGAACCCTAAGCCCTGCTTACACAGAACCAGGGACACCTAATTGTGTAATGCAGCAGCTAGGGTCGATTTTCTTGTTTCTATGAATAGTGGTCAGGGAAACTTTGGGGCAGTTCATTACAAGCTTTTGTTGTGACCTTAATGACCGCAAATGCACAATAAAATATAATTAAACACTGATTGCCCTTCCCCCGTGAAGAACTGGGCCGAGTTGTGAACCTATATATTTTGCCGGATTAACATTCTGTCGTCATCGAGAAGTACATAGAAGTCTATTTATAAAGCGCTGGCTTTGAGTGTGTATGTTGTTTTGTGTGTGAATTTTGTTCGTATGTGCATTTATATCGTGCATCTATATGTTACTGTACAGTAGTTACGCTGAGGTTATCAATTGTAGTCAAACTGAATTTGTCCATTTGATTAGATCAATAAAAATTATCTTATCTTTAAAAAAAAACAAACAAAATGTGTCACTGACATTTTATAACTGTATTCTATGTTTTGTAAACACGAGCTGACCTGAACAAAATAAACTCCACACAACTCCCCCTTTGCAGACACTGCGCCCACCCCTTTGAAACCGTAAACCATATCCTCTTTGAATGCCCCTCCCTAATCCACCTTAGGCAGACCCTACTTCCACTACAGCCCAACATAGCCAACACCCTGTACGGCAGTGCTGAACAACTGAAGAAAACAGCACACTATTTTTCCTTGGCACAGTCTGCAAAAGAGCTGACAGCTCAGCAGCAATAAAGCTGGCTAGAAGAAGAAGAAAAAGTAAACACGAGCTGATATTGCAAGACAACAAAATTAAAACAAAAAGAACACATATTAAATTAAAAAAAAAACCCACTTATTTTAGTATATTCTCTAAAATAATCATGTTGAAAAGAAAAGTAAAATAGGTTTAGTCGAATCACGGGTAGATCGTACAACATTTTATCTCTGAGCGTTGATAAACACCTCTTTGTCTTATCTTATCTTATATATAACAGACGTTAATTAGAAAAAAGAGATGATTACGCCCTACACATTTCATGTGTCAATCTAATCATGCATGTTAATCAATGACTTAAAGTCTGCTAAGTCGTTGGTTTTTCTGGCTGATTCAGGCAACCCATTTCATTCTCTAATAGCACTAGAAAAGAAGGAGCACTTGTACGAATTTGTTCTAGTATACGAAATAAGAAATGTGCCTCTATCTTTGTGTCTTTCTGAGTATTTTATTATGTTATCTTTTTATATTTGTAACTTCTGGTTCAGTGTTTTATGTATTAGAGCTACTTTCTATTCTTCTGTCTTGAAGTGTCTCTAAGTTGAGTGATTTTACTCATGGTGTTACTCTCTAATCAAATTAAAATATTTGTTCCTTATAAATCTAACTGCTCTATTTTAGTATTTGTTCTAGTTTCTTTATGTTTTCTTCAGTTGAGGAGTTCCAAACATTTTAATGGTTTTTGTTTTTTTTTTTAATTTTTTTTTTTTTAAACGAGGTTACTCCAGAAATAACTTTTTTTTCCCCCATGTATAATTAAATCCTTAATGTATATACTCGTCTGTACACAAGCTCAAAACTACGAGAAGCCATTGTATAGAAAAGCTTCCTGTTTGCACGTCTCTTGAGACATTGACGCGTACACCACCGTCCTCGTGACAATAATCTAACACATGCCCTTTATAAAAACAAATACATACATCTTTAAAACTATAATTGTCGCCATGTTTACTACTTTAATAATATAATATACTGTAATCTTTATTTTTATTACCACCAGCGTACGATCTATCTAGCTTCCTGATAGTGTCACAGGCTCTATTTTCGTACAATGACAATTTTTTTACCGTTATTCTGAGATAAAAAAACGCATGGCGGTGTTAAAGTGCATTAGTTAATATTTCATCCAGAGATTTTTAGTTAGAAACATCAACAGAGGATTTTCTTTTTCACACTGCTGCAAAGTCCGCAGTGAAACCAGGCTCAGCACACTGTTGGGGAGATGAGTCCGAAGTTTTGCCGATTCCAGCACCGATTCCAGCATCCATTTCATAATCGATACGAAAGAGTTGTCTAACTCTTCTCTTGTGTGAAATCAAATATCTCAACACGTCCCCTTTTAGCACATTTCTTTTTTAAAGCTTACTCACTCTGTCTGTCAGTTTGTCTGTCTGGGTAAAACGTGTGTACACGTTATTTCTCCGACAACAAACTCAGATCAAGTTGAAATTATGCATAATCATTTCTTTTACCTGACAACACAATCAATAAAAAAAAAATTAATTTCATTAAATTTTGGTGATAAATTATTTTGTTTGGTATATCGAACAAGGGTAAGAAAGTGTACTTGACTGAAGTGGTTGGGGTACAAAAGGATTTAGTCGCCTTTATATGTCACCACTCTCAACGGACCTCATTCACCAATCGTAAACAAACAACATTTAGCCACGTGATAAAACAATGGAAAAAAAACTGTCACGTGACCGCCTGTGTGTATAACGTAATTTGTATAGAAGAGATAGAGAATCACGTGGCTAAATGTTGTTTGTTTACGACTGGTGAATGAGGTCCGTTGAAACAAACTATATATATATATATTACTATACAATCTTCTCAAGTCACAAGTACCACACTTGCAGAGTTGTTAGCGCGTCTGCCCTAGGAGGCGTAAGCCACAAGTAAAAACTAGTTATTGGAGAGTTCCGTACCAATAAATAGTTGTTGTATTTTCTGAGTGTCAGGTGTACAGAGTATAGGATGTGTCGATAAGTAATTTTATTTTTTGGTTTCAATTACATGATAATTAGTTTGCACTTTTAATCCACAAGACTCAGATATTTTTTTTGTTTTAAGGAAATGTGTCTTACGATTTGTGCATTAAGTTGAAAAAACAACAACAAAACAGTATAATTATAAGATCACCAAAATATACATTAACTCCCGACTCAACCACAATTTACAAGTGGAATGCTTAGATCAGATAGTTGAATTGTATTTAATGATTCTATCGCCAGGGGAACAAGAGTTTTTGTGTTTGTCTTTACTATCGGCGTCTTGTGTCTCTTTTCTGATGGGAAAATCACTAAATCCTGGCCCAAATTGTGATTTTTTTTTATTGCTTGAAAGTATGCATAAATTATTGGTTATACTATTTTTTTACTTTTCTTCTATATATGTAAAACAGAGTTGTTTCCCTTACTTAATGAGAATGAGGTAGCACCAGTCTGTTCTTTTGCTAATTATTGACGGCATGTGGTGATTGCAATACAATACATTTGATTGTCTCTCGACAGGTCAACTACCTGACCTCCAGCTCCTCTGGGGTCTTCAGTGGGAACGTGTCCAGTTTGTTGTCCTACAGCAATGCGGGCACTGAGAATCTGATTATCAACAGTCCAGAATCACACGGTCAGTTCGCTGTAATGATTGGTCTGCAGTTTGTTTAATTAACTCTTTATGTCATAGTTTCATTAAAGGAATGCTTGTTGTATAGTAGACGATAGTTGATGATGTTGGCGAGGTTTACCGTAGTCTCTCAATTGAGTTGCTATCAGTAAAACGAAGCCTAACCTCTCACTTTTGTAGAACATAGCTAAAATGTGTTAATCTCTCGGATACGACTTTTCACTTCGTTTGTTCCCTTCGGATATAATGTGTGTCTGTCAGATAGTACTTAGACATAATGAGTGTCTCTCAGATAGTACTTAGACATAATGAGTGTCTCTCAGATAGTACTTAGACATAATGAGTGTCTCTCAGATAGTACTTAGACATAATGAGTATCTCTCAGATAGTACTTAGACATAATGAGTATCTCTCAGATAGTACTTAGACATAATGAGTGTCTCTCAGATAGTACTTAGACACAATGAGTGTCTCTCAGATAGTACTTAGACATAATGAGTGTCTCTCAGATAGTACTTAGACATAATGAGTGTCTCGTAGCTAGTAGTTAGACTATATCAACGCCAATCGTTGATCAGGAAACATGAAAAGGACCAAGATGCATGTGTAGTCGCTGAATGAACTCTGTATATTGTGTCTGTTTTATTTATGTGTATGTTTCTGTTGTGTTGTTTTTATATGAGAAAAGAGTCCTTGTAATCACAACAAATTCCCATAAGGATCAATAAATTAGTGTAACTCTTAGTCACAATGAGTGTCTCTCAGATAGTACTTAGTCACAATGAGTGTCTCTCAGATAGTACTTAGTCACAATGAGTGTCTATCAGATAGTACTTAGTCACAATGAGTGTCTATCAGATAGTACTTAGTCACAATGAGTGTCTCTCAGATAGTACTTAGTCACAATGTGTGTCTCTCAGATAGTACTTAGTCATAATGAGTGTCTCTCAGATAGTACTTAGACATAATGAGTGTCTCTCAGATAGTAATTAGACCTAATAAGTGTCTCTCAGATAGTACTTAGACACAATGAGTGTCTCTCAGATAGTACTTAGTCATAATGAGTGTCTATCAGATAGTACTTAGTCATAATGAGTGTCTCTCAGATAGTACTTAGACATAATGAGTGTCTCTCAGATAGTACTTAGACATAATAAGTGTCTCTCAGATAGTATTTAGACATAATAAGTGTCTTTGAGATAGTAATTAGACATGATGAATGTCTCTCAGTTAGTACTTAGACATAATAAGTGTCTCTCAGATAGTATTTAGACATAATAAGTGTCTTTGAGATAGTTATTAGACATAATGAGTGTCTCTCAGATAGTACTTAGACATAATAAGTGTCTCTCAGATAGTATTTAGACATAATAAGTGTCTTTGAGATAGTAATTAGACATGATGAGTGTCTCTCAGATAGAACTTAGACACAATGAGTGTCTCTCAGATAGTACTTAGACACAATGAGTGTCTCTCAGATAGTACTTAGACATAATTTGTGTCTGTCAGATAGTACTTAAACACACCTTATGTGTATCTTAGGTAGCTAGTTATAGATAGAGTATGTCTTTTAGTTGGTAAATATAAGTAATATATATATATAAGTAATTTATGTGCTTTACAGACAATACTTTGGGAAAATCCGCTTTTCAGATGTTATATTAAAGACTAGAAGATGGAAAAATATCTAATGTATTGCTACATAATACACATGTCTTATTGTTGAGAAGGGTGGGTAGAAGTCATGCATTCGGTTGCCTGAGCCAGCCAGGAAAACCAATGACTTGGCAGAATTTAAGTCATTCGTTAACATGCATGACTAGATGCATAACGCGTAGGTCGTAATCATCTCCTTTTTCGAAGTAACGTCTGCATTTTATAAGATAAGATAGGATATAACTATACTTATATGTCTGAGTCTGTCTGGTAGTACAAAGTTTTTACCTACGTGTGTGTGTGTGTGTGTGTGTGTTAATACGTTGTAATACTCAGTGTGTCTTTCTATAAATAGAAACGATGTGTCTAGCAGAGCAAGAGCTGCTGTCGCAGACGGTGCTTCTGTCCTACGCAAGGCAGATCGCCCTTGGAATGGTGAGACATCATCTCAAACTCTTTGCCCATTTCACATAATATATAGTCTATAATCTATTTTTGCTTCATTTCGAATATCGTAATAAGATTTGAATTAGCTAGGTCAGTAAGGAGAATATGAACAGATCTACATGTCATTTACAAAGACCTCAGCACAAATGAAGAGATTAGAAACAGGATTAATGCAACAATTGGACCCAAAGATGGCCTACTATCCACTGTCGAAAAACGGAAACTATGGCCACATCACAAGGTACCCAGGGCTCGCAAAGCCCTTCCTTCAGGGAACAGTATCGGGAAAAAGAAGACTAGGCAGACAGAGAAAGCGATGAGAAGAAAACATGAAAGAATGGACGGTCTTCTCATTATATAAAATCCTATCCAAGGCAAAAGACTGATAGGAATGGAGAAAGACGGTCGACAGATCTTGTATGGTGCCCTAACCGTTGTATAGACTAAGGTAAAGATTCGTTCACTCACAGCAAACATGGGCGCCACATACATTTAAAATGCACATACTGTAGATATCACATATACATACATTATATAAGCACGTCTTTTTATCTTATAGATTACAGACGCTACTTCAAAAGAGAAGATAATCATGCCCTCTGCATTCCATGTGTCAGTTTAGAAAAAAAAAGAGATAATGACGTCCTATATATTTCATGTGTCAATCTAGTCCTACTGAATAACCCTCTAGAATAAGATTTCACAACTCAGATTTTACTGGAGACTTGAACACAACGTGCTATCTTGGGGTTCATTCAAGTGCTGTTCTGTTTCTAAGTTTAGCTCATCGGTGATGCTGCCACGGAAGAAAGAAAAAAAAATATTTAGCGAAAAATGGACCTCATTCACCAATCGTAAACAAACAACATATAGCCACGTGATAATATTGATAAAATAACAGGAAAAAAAACTGTCACGTGACAGCCTGTGTGTATTACGTAATTTATATAGAGGAGATAGAGAATCACGTGGGTAAAATGTTGTTTGTTTACGATTGGTGAATGAGGTCCATTGTTTATCTCCAGAAAAATTGTTTATCTCCAGAAAAAAATTGTCTATCTCCAGAAAAATTGTCTGGCTCCAGAAAAATTGTCTAGCTCCAGAAAAATTGTTTAGCTCCAGAAAAATTGTTTAGCTCCAGAAAAATTGTTTAGCTCCAGAAAAATTGTTTAGCTCCAGAAAAAATTGTCTAGCTCCAGAAAAATTGTCTAGCTCCAGAAAAATTGTTTATCTCCAGAAAAAAATTGTCAATCTCCAGAAACGCACCATTCAGTGTTTCAGCACTTAGCGCCACATTTGAATTTACTGCCTCCAATTAAAATTCTTACAAACTAATTACAATTCTTTGCTTCAACATCGCCCCCCCCCCCCAACATAAACAAATTTGGCATTTTTATTACTTTTGTGAATCAAAGACTTTGGAGTAACTGCAATGGCTTTCCGAAACCTGCTAAATCTTAGCTTTTCTCCTCTCTTCAGCTTTTTTTAAAGTATAAAAACTAACTCACTTTTTTACAAAGCTTACTCACTCCGTCCGTCTGTCTGTCTGTCTGGTAAAAATTTAGTACACGATATTTCTTCATCTTCCCATTCTTGGATCAAGTTAAAACTTAGCACATATATACAAAACACGAATCAATGAAAAAAAAACAACAAATTAATTAATCAGCTTTTTTTAGCAAAGAAACTAACCCCCTTTTTTGCAAAGCTTACTCACTCCGTCCATCTGTCTGGAAAAACACTTGTTCTCGTTATTACTTAAACTTCCCATTCTTGGATCAAGTTGAAACTTAGCACATATATACAAAAATACGAATCAATGAAAAAAAACAACAAATTAATTAATTGATTAGTGATAATTAAATTAATTTTGTTAGACACAGAAAAGGGAAATAAATCTTATACTATTGAGATATATAATGTGCAGTTCTTTCTTTTATATAATCTTTGTTTTTTTTTGTTTTTTTTTTTAAGTGTTTTTGTTGCTTGTTTAACATTTACATTTTAGGCCTTCCATTTCGTTAATACCAGCCACCTTTGTTTGTCTCTAGGAGTACCTGAATCAGAACCGGTTCATCCACCGCGATCTGGCAGCACGTAACATCCTGATGGTCTCATCAAAGTGTGTCAAAATTTCGGACTTTGGCTTGTCCAGGGATGTGTACGAGACCAATGCCTACCAGCCTACTTCAGCCAGAAAACTGCCCTTCAAGTGGATGCCGATTGAGTCGATTTTTGATCAGGTTTTTACCATCAAGAGTGACGTGTGAGTGTTGTTCTTTGAGTTGGCGATACCTACAACCTAAGTGTATTAAGTATGGCTTATTTGAATTAATCCTGTGCACTCCCTGGGG
The DNA here is from genome assembly GCF_947242115.1 of Biomphalaria glabrata. Lineage (NCBI taxonomy): Eukaryota > Metazoa > Mollusca > Gastropoda > Planorbidae > Biomphalaria > Biomphalaria glabrata. The sequence continues at coordinate 87,019,947 of NC_074711.1, forward strand.
AGCATAGGGCCGCCCCTCACATCTCTACACCGAACTCGGTTCTGAGCAGCTTTCGTCCTCTGCTCCCATGTCATTCCAGTATCCTCAGCTTCACTGATGACTGACCTCTTCCAGGTTAGCTTGGGTCTGCCCACTTTCCTCTTTCCTTGTGGGTTCCAGTCAAGTGCCTGCCTTGCAACATTGGTAGCTGGATTTTTGCAGGGTCTGACCTATCCAGCTCCACTTTCGCCTTTTTTGATATCTTGGGCTATGGGCTTTTGCCTAGTACCCTCTCACAAATTGACAGTAGTTATCTTTTCTGGCCACTCTAATTCCCAATAACCGGCTGTAGGCTTCTGCTAGCAACCACATCTCCACTACATCAACCTCATATATTGCTAAGTTTTGGTGTTCATTATTGATGCTGTCGATATTAAAGAACGTAACTTTATTGTTTTTGTATGAACTACTGAGACATTAGAAACTTATACACTAACACTTTTTTTTTTGTGTGCTTTATTTTCTATTCCCCCTCTTTCTTTCTTTATTAAATTTGTACATTATGCCTCTTTTTTATAATTCTATTTTTCTTTTTTTCTCCATGAAGTATCGGTATATAAATAGCTTGACAGTGTTTTGCATATCATAACAGATAAATTGAGCTTTATCTCATCTGCACCCTTAGATCGCAAAGAGACGCTTCAATTTTACTACTTAAAATATTTTAGAGATTGTATTTAAAAAGTTACTACATTTGAACTAGGTTGTTAATTTATTTTTTAAAAATATTTTCTCCATCATGTCAGATGGTCCTACGGCATCTTACTGTGGGAGATTGTTACCCTGGGTGGCTGCCCTTACCCAGGGGTACCTAACTGTGATCTCTTTCGTCTGTTGAGTGAAGGGTACCGGTTGGAGAGACCTAACAACTGCTCAGCAGACATGTAAGTAGAACAGGAATAGTTTGTTTGTTGTTTTTTTGGAAGAGATACGTCATCATTCAAACAGATTATTTACTTGAAGCTTTTTACAACCTAACTATGAACCACCTAACTATGAACTATAAACCACCTAACTATGAACCACCTAACTATGAACAACCTAGCTATGAACAACCTAATTATGAACAACCTAACTGTGAACAACCTAATTATGAACAACCTAATTATGAACAACCTAACTATGAACCACCTAGCTATGAACCACCTAACTATGAACCACCTAACTATAAACAACCTAATTATGAACAACCTAACTATGAATTACCTAACTATGAACCACCTAACTATGAACCACCTAAATTTGAACAACCTAACTATGAACAACCTAACTATGAACCACCTAAATTTGAACAACCTTACTATGAACAACCTAAATTTGAACAACCTAACTATGAACAACCTAAATTTGAACAACCTAACTATGAACAACCTAAATTTGAACAACCTAACTATGAACAACCTAACTATGAACAACCTAAATTTGAACAACCTAACTATGAACAACCTAAATTTGAACAACCTAACTATGAACAACCTAAATTTGAACAACCTAACTATGAACAACCTAACTATGAACAACCTAAATTTGAACAACCTAACTATGAACAACCTAACTATGAACAACCTAAATTTGAACACCCTAACTATGAACAACCTAATTATGAAGCACCTAACTATGAACAACCTAACTATGAACAACCTAAATTGGAACAACCTAACTATGAACCACCTAACTATGAATTACCTAACTATGAACCACCTAACTATAAACAACCTAATTATGAACAACCTAACTATGAACCACCTAACTATGAATTACCTAACTATGAACCACCTAACTATGAACCACCTAAATTTGAACAACCTAACTATGAACAACCTAAATTTGAACAACCTAACTATGAACCACTTAAATTTGAACAACCTAACTATGAACAACCTAACTATGAACCACCTAAATTTGAACAACCTTACTATGAACAACCTAAATTTGAACAACCTAACTATGAACAACCTAAATTTGAACAACCTAACTATGAACAACCTAAATTTGAACAACCTAACTATGAACAACCTAAATTTGAACACCCTAACTATGAACAACCTTACTATGAAGCACCTAAATTTGAACAACCTAACTATGAACAACCTAAATTTGAACAACCTAACTATGAATAACCTAAATTTGAACAACCTTACTATGAACCACCTAACTATGATCCACCTAAATTTAAACAACCTAACTATGAACAAACTAAATTGGAACAACCTAACTATGAACAACCTAACTATGAACCACCTAACTATTAACCACCTAAATTTGAACAACCTAACTATGAACCACCTAAATTTGAACAACCTAACTATGAACAACCTAACTATGAAGAACCTAACTATGAATTACCTAAATATGAACAACCTAACTATGAATTACCTAAATATGAACAACCTATGAACAACCTTTGAACAATCTAACTATAAACAACCTAACTATGAACAACATATGAACAACCTTTGAACAACCTAACTACGAACAACCTAACTATAAACAACCAAACTAGGACCAATCTAACAATGTACAGCCTAACTATCCATGTATAAATCGATTAATTGCATAAAACAGTTACTTGTGAATATCTCATATCAGGTTTTATTTTGAGTTTATACATTGCATATCGTAACAATGTTACATTATAATATAAAGTTAACTAAACTCGATAATACATCCATTTCACTGGATCTCAAGCGTTGCACTTAATTGAATATAGCAGTTGGCAGAGTTCTAGGTATTATCATTAATTTTAATTAATTTAAAAATTCCTCCATTGAAAAAGAAAAACGACTCTAAACATTTTCCTAGAAATTTAGCTAGCTAGCTAGCCAGGAAAACCAGTGACTTGGCTGAATTTAAGTCATTGGTTAATATGCATGACTAAATGCATGACGCGTGGGACGTAATCATATTCTTTTTTGAAGTAACGTCTGTATTATATAAGATAAGATAAGATAATTTGACAGTTTGTGTTAATCTTTAAGAACATAATTTCTAGCTAATATTCCACACAGTTATAATAATAAATAAAAAAGAATAAGAAAATATTATAAACAAACAAATCAGGCTTATACGAAGTGTAGTTGTTTCAAGCATTGAGTAATCTTGTCGCGTCCATTGTCTTTCGACACGGAAGGAGCCATACATTGATCATGATTTTTTAAAACTTGGGAATACTTCTCTGACACAAAGACATCGACTAAATAAACGAATAAAAAAAATCCTATATCAGATGACAAAGGTTACAATCTTCTGAAGTACTCTATACATGAAAGATGCCTTTCCAAAACAAACACGATTTCTTAGTTACATCAGTTCTTGACAAAATGGTCGGCTCTTCTTCATTGAGGCTAAAAACTTTCTTATCCAAATGTCTGTCAGAGTGTTTCAAATGTCATTAGTTGTCACCATAAGTACATAGAGAAGCATTATTCATAAAGCTGTAATTGTGTGTATATTCCTTCCATGTGAATGCTGTTCGTGTTTGCAGCTATATTGTTATTGTTATAGTGGTAATGTTGAGGTATACAATGAAGTCTTTTTAGCTCTCTTTCTTGTCTGTTATCTATCTATCTATCTATCTATCTATCTATCTATCGATCTATCGATCGATCTATCTATCTATCTATATCTATCTATCTACCTACATACCTACCTACCTACCTACCTATCTATCTATCTCTCTATCTCTCTATCTATCTATCTATCTCTCTATCTATCTATCTATCTCTCTATCTCTCTATCTATCTATCTATCTATCTATCTATCTATCTATCTCTCTATCTATCTATCTATCTATCTATCTATCTATCTATCTATCTATCTGTATTCTAATATATATTCTCATAGTGCCTTGAGGTGTTCATAGCGCTCTAAGAATGCATGTATTGGTTTGAATGTCTCCAGATATAAGATCATGCTGGCTTGCTGGCATCCCTGCATTGACGACAGACCTACGTTCACGCAGCTCAAGAAGAAGATTGAGAGCCTCCTGGAGGCGTCCTGCTCTTATATTGATTTGTCCACAGAGGTCAGTGCGGACTACTATCGGAGTGACAGCAGCGATGACCAGTAAGTGCTCATTCCCCTTTTAGCCGAACTAGCGATAAATCATTGCGTCTTGATGACACACGTATTATAGAAAATAGAAAATTATTTTCTTGTTATCTCCCCTTTAAATTCTCTGAAGTGTTTTATGCCAAACTTTATTCTTAACATTTCTCCTTTGAGACCAAGCTGTCTATAAGACGGGTGATGTTAAGGTCGTCTGTTTCTTTGGCCAGGGGTTAACAACCTCGGTGTCATTTGGCCAGCACAACGACCTAAGGCTTTTTAGACCATAGGGTAGATGATGTAATGGTCATCTTTTTCTGCGGCCCACGGTTAATGAGTGTGTCATGTGACCAGCACAACAATTAAACCTCTTTATTTTTTCCCCAACTAAATTCAGGTGCCCATTTGAGTTGTGGTGGACTAAGGGCAACCTAAAAATGTCAAAGTTCAAAATCTGAGATTCAAATCCAGGACCCCTGGTTCAGAAGCCACCTCGCTCACTCTGACTTCTCTTTCTACTGCATAAATATGAATACATATAAACTGATGCATGATTGATGGCTGCCAGGTCACGTGGCATGCACTTCAGACTGTCATGGTGGTCCAAAGTTCGAGTCCTGCCTGCTCTCATCCCCTTCTACCCTACTGAGCTAGGACAATAGTATAATCTCCATTTCTGAAGGAATTTTTAAATCTGTATAGAAACAAATCGATAGAGGCCAAGATTACTTCAGTTCTTTCACAAAGTTCTCTTTCTATAGCAACACTAGTAGGGACAAAATGCCATTACTTTTGTGCTGTCCGTTTGTCTATTGTCATTGTGCTGTCCGTTTGTCTATTTTCATTGTGCTGTCCGTTTGTCTTTTTTTCATTGTGCTGTCTGTTTGTCTATTTTCATTGTGATGTCTGTTTGTCTATTTTCAGTTATAAAAAACAAACTTCTGTCCTCCTTCAAATATTTAAGAATATTGAAATTTGATAGATGTCTAGATCTTAGCATTCTCAATATTATTACTTTTTAAAATTACTTTTTGAAATTACTATGAAAAAATGCATTTCTTTGAAATTTAAAATGAATGTTTTCTTATCCTCCATGCAGAGAGAGTGATTTTATGTCCGGCAGAAGTGTCAGGAGAAAGATGTCGGAACAAGCCGCCAATTCCTCATTAGATGGATCAGTAAGCCATGTCTTGCGCAATAGCAAAAGATACTCTCGGTTTGATTCGTCCTCCATCCATGAAGATGGCATCGGCAAGATTTGTCCATTTTATCCGGTGTCTAAAGGGCCTTTCGTTTTGGAAACCAACGGCCCCATCCCTGGACTTTCAGAGGAGCTTCTGCACAAAGCTCTGTCTTCTGTGGATCTAGCTAAAAACAGATTGAGCGGGAATTCCCGTTATGAAGACAACTCACAGTTATCGTGTGACACAAACGCGAATACCATTCAGACCATTTCCCAAATAGTGGATGAAGCAGCCTCAGAACAATCAGCTGAATCAGAGCCACGTAACAAAACCTCCCATCTTCCTGTCCCACACCGTCCAGCAGCGATACGACCAGAGCATTCTTCTAAAGCAAAGACTTCTAGTGCCCCACGAAAGTGGGACATGTACGGAATGGACTTTGTGTACCCTAATCCCCAACAGACATTGTCATTCGGGGAGAGCGCAGAGAAGCCAAAGAATGGCAGCCCATGTAGGTCAACTTAAACCTGTTACCATGCATAGTTCATCCGTGGGGCACTCTGCAAGAGAATGCAGCTGTCCATCCAACTAAGCCAACAGTCTTTTGTAGACAACAAATATTAATGTACAATTTATTATATCTAGTCCCTTGATATTACTCATTGCTCTAGTCTAATTCGGTTTCGTTTCTTTTGTTCCGGACACAATTCTAAAGTAAAAGAAAAAACGTGACCCTTTTTGCCCTTTATGTGTTTAAGCGCCCTCTCCCTGTGCTTTGAGATAGACGGCTCATCTAAATCCTTATAGATCAGGGGTTCTCAACCTGTGGGTCGCGACCCCTTTGGGGGTCGATTGACGATTTGCCAGGGGTCGCCTAAGACCATCGAAAAAATGAATTGTTTTTGTCTATTCTTCTATTACTGTATGTGTGAGTGGGGGGGGGTCGCGGCAGAGTGGGGTATTGTAAAAAGGGGTCGCCAAGCCTAAAAGGTTGAGAACCGCTGTTATAGATGGTCTATCTGAACTTTTTTACAAGGTACACGTTTTGTTTATTATATTTGATAATGTGATTCAAAGAATGTGCTCCATGACAATGTGAGATTCACTTTCTTTGTCAGTGACTTCATTTGACTTACTCTGTGATACTAGTGAATTTTTATTTTGTTTTTCAACATACCGTTACTTATTGGATTCACTCGACCAGACCCCAACCATTTTGGACCCCGATCATTTTGGACCCCAACCATTTTGGACCCCGATCATTTTGGACCCCAATCATATTGAACCCCAACAATTTTGGACCCTGATCATTTTGGACCCTGATCATTTTGGACCCCGATCATTTTGGACCCCAATCATTTTGGACCCCAACAATTTTGGACCCTGATCATTTTGGATCCTGATCATTTTGGACCCTGATCATTTTGGATCCCAATCATTTTGGACCCCGATCATTTTGGACCCCAACCATTTCGGACCCCAACCATTTCGGACCCCAACCATTAAGGTTTTCCATTCATTTAAAAAATAAACTCGGAGTGACTAACTGCTTTTATTGCTGCTTTCTTATTGGCATTGGTGGCTTCTCTAATATGTTTTCAAATGTTGGGTTACTAATGCTTTATGACATTTCGAGGAAGCCTTGAGACGGGGCCCTCCATTGCAGAAAAAAATGTGCAGCAATATGAGTCAGATGTCATTAATCATCTAAACATTTTGTGCATCTCTAATGAGTTCATATAATGTCGGCTACACCTTGCTCATGAAAGGAAGCAATGTTGCCAAGTCAGCAGTTTACACAGTATTATGTTGACATGTCTTGTTTTTTTAAGGTCATTTACCCCCCCCCCCCCCCCCCCGTTCAGATGGTGTCTTACTTCCATAATTAGAGTCGGTCGTTATTGCTTCTGTCAATTTAAGAAAGTAAGTCATCTGTGTGTGTGTGTGTGTGAAACTATACAAACTGTTAAGTTTTTACTTCCTTTCCTTTCTACGCCCTTATTCTCTCTCTCTTAGCCTTTATTCATTGTATAATCCTCTATTCACTTTCTGCGTCGTAACTTCACGTACTAACTACTTCTTTAGCACCCTTTATTTCCTTTCTACGCCCTTATATCCTTTCTAAGCCCTTATTTACTTCTACGCCCTTATTTTCTCTTAATGCCCTTTTTCTCTCAATGCCCTTATTTCCTTTTTAAGCCCTTATTTACTCCTAAGCCCTTATTTTCTCTCAATGCCCTTATTTTCTTTCTACGCCCTTTTTTCTCTCTCAATGCCCTTATTTTCTTTCTAAGCCCTTATTTACTTCTATGCCCTTATTTTCTCTCAATGCCCTTATTTCCTTCTATGCCCTTATTTCATTTCTACGCCCTTATTTCCTTCTACGCCCTTATTTCACTCAATGCCCTTATTTCCTTTCAATGCCCTTTTTTTCTCTCAATGCCCTTATGTTCTTTCTACGCCCCTATTTTCTCTCTAAGCCCACACTCCCACTCTACGCCATTTCTTTTTTAAACAAAAGCCAGGCCTCGGGATTTGAACCCTGGACAATCAAGTTAACAGACGAGGGCTTTACCGTTTGCACTAACACTTGATGTGTTTTTACACAAACACCTTGAAGTCATACAGCTAAATATATTTAAGTTATTCCAGTAAGATATTTATATTTTAACTTTTATTATGATATTAAAGGGAATTAAGTTTCCCGTAAATACAATCCATATGGATGCCACTGTGCAGGTTTTATCAAAGTCTAAATAAAATTATTCATTCTCCTATACACCAAATTGACGGATTTAGGTTAACATCTAGCAATATAAACGAAAGAAACAGACATCATTTTGCAGGCTATATTTAGATTCGTTCCTGCACATTAAGTAATTCGGTGTCACACTTTTTTTTTTCTAAATGTTTGACACAGAAATGTTCAACATGTTAAATTCGAAAAGAAAGAGTTATACCATTGGGGTAAAAAAAAAACAACAACTTCAAACTAAGTTCTGAAACAATGAGTGATGGCATATAAGTTATACCTCGTCCCGCCCCCATCTCGCCGTGTCCACCTTCACCAACTGTCAAGTTTAGCTAGGTGGGTTTGTAGGGTCGGAGTGTCCATGGTTTGTGCCTTGGCCTGGCCTGTCTATTTATGTTTACGTTTATTAACTTCCTGTTGCTTCCAAATGAGGTGTACACGCGCTGTCTGATTGTTCTGCTGAGAGATATAGAGCCATTGTTTGTCTAAAAAGCTCATTTATTAGGGAATTTTGGGCGGTCGAGTGGTTTGTTCGCTGGGTCTTTTTATTGCTGCGGCCGTGGTTCAAAAACACATCTAGGTCACCGCTGTCCTTCGCAGTGCCACGCATGTCCCTTATAATTCTTAGATAGATTTATATGGTAACTGTAATGCTTAAGATATATGGATACGCTGATATATGTAGTAACTGTAGGATATATGTATAAACTGTATATGGTCACTGTAATGTTTAAGATATATATATAAACTGAAATTTATAGTAACTTTACTGTTTAGGATATGTACAAACTGATATAGATATGGTAATTCTAATATTGAAGATGTATGTAAAACGTATCGCGTTGGTGGGTTTATGTTTCATATTGTTACACTTCTCTTATGTGCCTCAGTTTCTAAATGGCATTGTTTCATTGGAATTACTCTTGCCTGTCTGTCGTTTAGGTAAAACTAACTCGCCTGTCTGTTGTGTAGGTCAGAATTTCTCGACTGTTTATCATCTGGATCAAACTTACTAGCCTGTCTGTCGTGCAGATCAGACTTACTAGCCTGTCTGTCGTGTAGGTCAAACTTACTAGCCTGTCTGTCGTGTGGGTCAAACTTACTAGCCTGTCTGTCGTGTAGGTCAAACTTACTAGCCTGTCTGTCGTGTAGGTCAAACTTACTAGCCTGTCTGTCGTGCAGATCAATCTTACTAGCTTGTCTGTCGTGCAGATCAGACTTACTAGCTTGTCTGTCGTGTAGGTCAGACTTACTAGCCTGTCTGTCGTGTAGGTCAAACTTACTAGCCTGTCTGTCGTGCAGATCAGACTTACTAGCTTGTCTGTCGTGTAGGTCAAACTTACTAGCCTGTCTGTCGTGCAGGTCAAACTTACTAACCTGTCTGTCGTGTAGGTCAAACTTACTAGCCTGTCTGTCGTGCAGATCAGACTTACTAGCTTGTCTGTCGTGTAGGTCAAACTTACTAGCCTGTCTGTCGTGTAGGTCAAACTTACTAGCCTGTCTGTCGTGTAGGTCAAACTTACTAGCCTGTCTGTCGTGCAGATCAGACTTACTAGCTTGTCTGTCGTGAAGATCAGACTTACTAGCTTGTCTGTCGTGTAGGTCAGACTTACTAGCCTGTCTGTCGTGTAGGTCAAACTTACTAGCCTGTCTGTCGTGCAGATCAGACTTACTATCTTGTCTGTCGTGTAGGTCAAACTTACTAGCCTGTCTGTCGTGCAGGTCAAACTTAATAGCCTGTCTGTCGTGTAGGTCAAACTTACTAGCCTGTCTGTCGTGCAGATCAGACTTACTAGCTTGTCTGTCGTGTAGGTCAAACTTACTAGCCTGTCTGTCGTGTAGGTCAAACTTACTAGCCTGTCTGTCGTGTAGGTCAAACCTACTAGCCTGTCTGTCGTGCAGGTCAGACTTACTAGCCTGTCTGTCGTGTAGGTCAAACTTACTAGCCTGTCTGTCGTGTAGGTCAAACTTACTAGCCTGTCTGTCGTGTAGGTCAAACTTACTAGCCTGTCTGTCGTGCAGGTCAGACTTACTAGCCTGTCTGTCGTGTAGGTCAAACTTACTAGCCTGTCTGTCGTGCAGGTCAGACTTACTAGCCTGTCTGTCGTGTAGGTCAAACTTACTAGCCTGTCTGTCGTATATGTCATGCTAGGTTAAGAAGGTCCATTATATTTACAAACGCTAAAAAATTACAGCTTTTGAAGATGGAGCGATAAGCCCGCGTTCAATAAGCCCGTGTTCACATTGACACACATTTGTGTTCAAACATAATCGCACAAACCATTCGTCATACAGAATATATCACTTGACATGCATCATATATCTCCTGACATGCATTATATATCTTCTGACATAGTCATGTTTCGGCTGTCACGGGACATGCTATGTATATATCTCTCTCTCTCACACACACACACACACACACACCCTCAAATACACTTTCTCACACAACACATTCTCTCTCACAGTCATAACCAAACACTAGCACACACTCACCCAGGCATGACTACACGCGTACGCACGAACAGACGTCCATACTAACAGGGATAAACGCACATATGCATTGAAATCTACACTCTCAAGCAAATGGCATTCCTGTATTTAATTTAAAAATCATAAAAGTTATACTCGTACAAGTTCAAAGTTCATGTTGTTTATAAAATAGTGTTGGTTTTTTTAACTGACCACGTGACCTTCTCAAGTTTATATATATATATTTTTGATTTAACCTTTTTTCCCCTTTTTGTTTGCATTAAATAGATGAAAAATGTCCGGTGAATTATATATGTATATAGATCTATATATTGTGCCTAAACTTATACTTTTATACACCCTTGTCATAAATGCTTTTATTATGAACCTGTTTGTCTGTATCAGTATAAATGTTTATATCATAAACCATATCACTATTTCTATTAATATACAATAGGTCGACGTAAACGCCATTTTTGTAAGCCTCTACTGATTAACTCATTTGTTATAAACCTTATTGTATATAAGCCCTCATTTTTTTTATCAACATAATTGTATGAAACACATAATTAAGAACTTATGATATAAGCTGGGAGCTCTAATGATTATGGGTATGATTATGACTATGATTATGGCTATGTTTATGACTATGATTATGGCTATGATTATGACTATGATTATGGCTATGATTATGACTATGATTATGGCTATTATTATGATTATGGCTATGATTATGACTATGATTATGACTATGATTATGGCTATGATTATGACTATGATTATGGCTATGATTATGATTATGACTATGATTATGACTATGATTATGGCTATCATTATGACTATGATTATGGCTATCATTATGACTATGATTATGACTATGATTATGGCTATGATTATGACTATGATTATGACTATGATTATGGCTATGATTATGACTATGATTATGGCTATGATTATGACTATGATTATGGTGTTTATTTATTTGCTTGTTCACATTCATTCCTCATGTTCTTTGCTTGTATTGTGTATTTTGATTGATGCTATACCATTTCAACAAGTTCATACGATGAGTGATGCACAGCTTACAGATTATCTAGTCAAATAAATGTCCGGAATACGTGCACTGTGTTACATGGCTTTTATTCTTGCGACTTGTTGAAGTAACTAAATGAAGGAGTCAAATATGAAAGAGAGAGAGAGAGAGGCAGTGGAACGGAATGAAAGAGGGAGTAAAAGAGAGAGGGAGGAGGAGAAAGAGGAAGGGGAAGTGAAAGAGAGAGACAGGGAGAAAAAGAGGGATGGGGAGAAAGAGAGGAAGCGGAGTAAAAAAGATAAGGAGGGGGAGCAAAAGAGAGAGGAGGAGAAAGAGGGGGGTTCAGTAAGAGAGAGGGAGGGAGTGTAAAAAAGAGAGAGACTGCAAACAGTAGAAATACAACAACAGTGAAAGCCCTTGAGCGTATGTGTGCGTGTGATAAGAGTGAGTAGTGATGCGTCCGGAGGGCAGAAATAGCTTTGAAAGCGAGTGCAATCATTTGTTATGTTGAGCGGAGAGAGAGAGACAAGATATTGAAAAGGGAGACAACAAGAGGGAGAGAGAGAGCCGATGATCCCAGGGAGTACAGCGTATCAAACTAGCAGATAATCTAAGTAGGTCTGTTGAAGGTTCAAAAAACGCCGCCGACTCTTTATCTTGGTAAATCCATGACAGTCGCAGCGACACGTAAATAAGGCATTGCTGTCCTAAATGGAATTTATGTTGAGAAGAAAAAGAAACACAACTCTTCATCAAACAAGGGCAAAGATATCTAAATATGCTAATAACGATTGTCAAATTTCTCTTCTGTTGAGCCAGTTGTCAGAGAGCTATGACCTCACGTGGGGGCGTGAGTGTGTGGCGTAGTAACCTTTAACCCTTCAGCTGAGACGCGCTGGTTAAACGAGTGACTTCCGGTCAAGAAAGTCTGTCGTGTACACGCACGGGGCCACATCACACTCCATCGTAGATCTCCTCGATCCAGGAGCCGCGCTTCCGGTGACGCAGGCGATGAGCTTAAAGTTGACAAAGCAGCCGACTCGACCAGTGAGACCTCTCTTGCCCTGAAAACCAATAAAGTCAGCAGGTGAATGTAGGTCTAACACAAGAAAGTGACTCGATGCTTTTGTTAGTGAGTTAAATCTATTTGAAAAAGATATGTAAGGCACGGCGTTAAAATCCCGATCTAAATAATAATAATAATAATAATAATAATAATAATAATAATCTTTATTATCCGTAAGGAAATTTGTCTTACAATTTGTGCATTACACCAAACAAAAAACATTATAACTATAAGAAACCAAAGTGTACATTCACACCAGACTCACTCATAATTTACATGTGACAAAGTTTATAACAGATTGTTCTTATTTAATGATTTGATTGCCAGGGGAACAAAAGAGTGTTTGTGTCTGTTTGTCTTTGCTATCGGTGTCTTGTATCTCTTTTGTGATGGTAAAATCACAAAGTCCTGACACAAAGGGTGATTCTTTATTTCGAGGATCTTGTTAGCTTTTTTATAGATGTTTGTCTCAAACAACTGCCCAAATGGGGTTTGTTTTTTGCCAATGATTTTGCCAGCAGCATTTAGGATTCTATTAAGTTTATTTTTATTTTTAATGCTCAGATTGCCATACCAGGCAGTGATATTGAAACTTAAAATATTGCAGATGTGAGCGTGATAAAACATAGCCAAGGCCTTTTCGCTAACATTAAACAATGTGTGCATTGCTTGACCTGACCACGTAAATCTTGTTGCGAATGGCATATTTTGCAGATTCTGCTGCAGACAAAGCCGTTGACCGCTATCTAAGTTAGATCAAGTGTATATGGCAATAAGCATTTGGGCATTCTTGGCTGCATTTCTTGCAGACAGAAAGTTTTACTAGAAATCTGCACACCCAAAGAAAGACAGAAGGAAGGACAAAATATTACAAAGGAGGACGGAAGACAGGATAAGGTATTACAAAGGAGGACGGAAGACAGAACAAGGTATTACAAAGGAGGACGGAAGAGAGGACAAGGTATTACAAAGGAGGACGGAAGACAGGACAAGGTATTACAAAGGAGGACGGAAGACAGGATAAAGTATTACAAAGGAGGACGGAAGACAGAACAAGGTATTATAAAGGAGGACGGAATAGTGGACAAGGTATTACAAAGGAGGACGGAATAGTGGACAAGGTATTACAAAGGAGGACGGAATAGTGGACACGGTATTACAAAGGAGGACGGAATAGTGGACAAGGTATTACAAAGGAGGACGGAATAGTGGACAAGGTATTACAAAGGATGACGGAATAGTAGACAATGTATTACAAAGGAGGACGGAATAGTGGACAAGGTATTTCAAGGGATGTAAAAACATAACAAACTAATATTGAACAGAATCAGAGTATGTCATTCATTTCAATTTCATATTTTTTTAGACCTCAAATTTTTTGTTGTTATGATTCCTCTCATTAACATATTAAACTCTTCACAGATTGTTGGACGTGAGTTTCGAAAACGGTTCTAACGATTTTCCTAGAAATTTGATAGTTTTTTTGTTTTTTTTTACATCTCTGACAAAACAAACAATTACTATCTAATTGGCAAAACAATGAAAACAGCGTACGGCCATTATGGAGTGCAGGTACTTTGTTGGAAGCATTCAAAGAGACTCTTAAATCCGTCTTTAGATATTTCTATCTTCTTCTTCTAACAAGCTTTTTGCTGCTAAACTTTAAGCTCTTTTCTTACTTCCAAATATGTTTATAATTAGTTAAACAAATTCATTTAATCGCCAAGTTGTCGAAAGTCTATAAAAAAATCTCACCAGACCATTAATTCTTTGGCATGTTGGTGTCCTGGTCACTTTGTCGAACAGAGGCTCCAGAAAACTCCGCCCTTTACAGACGTGGAGGAAATCAATGACGCCACACATGGGGTACATCTTCCTCTTGAAGATGCTTGAACTCCGTCTGTTGTACACTAACCGATTCCCTGTTAATGTCGGTTCCATTTTGTAACGCCTGTACAAGTAGTTTGTGTATTCTGAGAAAGATCAGGGAACATGGCATTTCATTCGGAATGTTTCTATCTATCTATCTATCTATCTATCTATCTATCTATCTATCTATCTGTATGTCTGTCTATCAGAGGCGCGGTGGCTTAGCCGCAAAGCTCTTGGCTTCCTAACCGGGGTACGGGTTTCGAATCCTGGTGAAGAATGAGATTTTAAATTTTGGGATCTTTGGGCGCCTCTGAGTCCACCCAAATCTAATGGATACATGACATTAGTTGGGGAAAAGTAAAAGCGGTTGGTCGTTGTGCTGGCCACATGACAACCTCGTTAACCGTAGGACAAAGAAACAGATGACCTTTATGTCATCTGCCTTTTAGACCACAAGGTTTGAAAGGGGATCTATCTATCTATCTATCTAACTATCTACCTACCTACCTACCTACATACCTACCTACCTACCTACCTACCTACCTATCTACCTACCTACCTATCTACATATCTATCTATCTATCTATCATCTATCTATCTATCTATCTATCTATCTATCTATCTATCTATCTATCTATCTATCTACCTACCTACCTTCTATCTATCTATCTATCTATCTATCTATCTATCTATCTATCTATCTATCTATCTATCTATCTGTATGTCTGTAACTCTTCCTGCCTACCTATCTACCAACCATTCAGTTTAGTCTGTAGGACTGTCTATTTATGTATTCGTATATCGGGAGATAATGTGTTACCGCATCAATTGCGCTTTTTTCTAAAGGCCAGGATATAGACGCAAACAAGACCGTCTTGTACAACATGGTTATGCACCTTCATTACAGACTTGAAAGCAGGGGAAACCACTATGAAGAAGTCTAGCGGCTCTGTCAATAACAACGTGCACTGAATGGCCCGGGAGTACCTAGGTAAGGCTACACAAAATCTTAAAGTCTCTTCTGGATCCAGATCAGTGGCGTAACTAAGGGGGGGGAGGGGGGGGAGAATTTTAAAATCCCCCCGGGCCCCCACATAGGGGGGGCCCCCAAATGGGTGTCCGAAATTTATTTGTAAATACATAAATTAATATACTGATTGACAAATAGTGTCAAAGGGTGTCTTTTTTTTTCAACATTTATGGATTAAATTTTTCACAAAGACCAAACCTAGATCTAGGTCTATCAGTACGTTGACTTTGTTGACATTTTAAAAATATTTTTTCCCACAGAGATCAAATTTTTTTTTAAAGTTAGTTTTACATTTTAAACTTTGTTGCCACGAATAAAACTGCATAACATACAGCGAATTCCAGGTATCTTGTTACCTTTACTAATAATAGATCTAAATGGCGAGTATTTTATGGCTACACTAATTAACCTTGAAGCAAAATTTAGAGAATCGAGTATAACAGATCCAAAAGTTATTCTTAATAATTCTAGAATAGTCCATTATTCGGGTGTGGCGTCTATAATTTCAGAATTAAACTTCACACTCGAGTTATTATCCCTCTATTCATCTTTCCTCAATCCAATGGAAACTCTATTTTTATTTCCATCTAATCCTTTTGCTTTCGCACAAAACATAAACAACAAACAATGACGTAATATCATATAATATTAGCACATTCTTCCTTTTGAAGTTATTATCACACCCTTCCTTTTAAAGTTCTTAAATTTGCGGGGCCCTATGCGAAACGGATCGAGCGGGGCCTAGTCTGGGTAGGGATGAGCATAATGTCAATATTTTTTTTTTTTTTTTTTGAATTAGAAAATAGGCCTAATTTCGTCTTTGCAATACATTTTTATCAAATGAAAGCTCGCAATGCCACTTTTTTTTTATAGGCAGCCCAAAATGTCAATTTCTTCTATTCTTCAGGAGATTTGAATAAATTCAAAAAAAGTTCAGGACTTTATCGTATATTTTGACTTTTCATGAGATTTCCTGGAGGCCCTGGAAAATCAGGAGGTCGCGAAAACCCTGTTTTTTATATACGTTATAGTGGTTTAATTTAATAATGTACACTTAGAATTAGCGCGGGTCCTATGAAAGCGCGGGGCCCACTGCGACCGCTTAGGCTGCAGTGGCCTAAGGCCGGCCCTGTCTACTAGGAACTTTAACAATTCGTCCACTCCTGGTTGTCTTGACTGGCACAACAAGTTCTCTAGACGTTGGTCTATAACTGTCTGTTTCGTTTGTTCCAACAGTTTGCAGTTCATAGTCTTAATCGGTATCATAGTACCCAGAGATGTCTTCATCGAAACTCTTATTCAAAAAGCGTTGATTTCTTCTGTATGTTTTTCCGTTTGTCCGTTTGTCTTTATGATGTAAGATCTGGGTGCTGAATGTTTTTTATGACAACTGCTTTCTGCCATGTTTGACCTAGACGAACTCTCCGACAGAATAATCTTTAGGTAGTCTTGCTTTTGCATTGTAATTCACTTTGCTTTTCATCTGTCGTTCGTTGAGTAATGTCTCTGCATTTTCAGCTACCGATTCAGTTGGAATGATTCCCTGAGTTTTCTACTCGTCAGCAGTTGTGATGGTGAATATGGCAGTCCACTTTTCGGAGTATTTCTATACTCGAGAATAACGAGATATGGATCTTTCCCACTTTTGTATGCTCTGAATCCTTTTGCTTGCGCACAAAACATAAACAACCAACAATGACGTAATACCATATAATATTAGCACAGAATCTTCTTCATGCAGTGGAAAATTAAGAATTTTTTGCCTATCTTGAATTCTGGTCAAAGCTCTTGCGCCCAATTAATATAGTTCAGAAGAAACTACAAAAGTCTGGACTGCATATACGGGAAGCTGCTAAAGAAATTAGTACCCATTCATGCTTTCTGCAGAATGATGAGAAATTGACAAAAACCCAATCCATCGAAAAAGCAAAAGAAGGTAGTGAATACTATGGATTCCCTGTAATCAAAACAACCAGAAGAAAGAAAAGACTTAATGGGAAGTTGAGTTCTAATGTAGGACTGTCAATAGAACTGCAATTCAAACGTGTTGCGACAGAAGTGCTGGACAGATTTCATATGGAGATGAAGGGCAGATTCCAAAGGCTGGAAAGAAAATGGATACCTTTGGGTTTCTTCTTGAACCTAGACACCTGTTAGATGAAGACCCGCTTATGACAAACTGTGCTACTTTTCCCTTTTTTGTATGATGAAATAAATGGCAAATCGCTTTTTTCAATGATGTCATTGATGCACGAGCACTTTTCATCAACAAACCAGTAATACAATCACCAATAGACATATTGAAGAAACAGGCTTCATATGGTAATTACGTGTGCTCAGACTTTGCAACCTCCTCCGATTACTGCTAACTCAGGCCACTTCCATTACGTCATGTGAGAGATCATTCTCAAAGCTCAAGTTCATCAAAAGCTATCTCAGGAGCACAATGACACAAGAAAGGCTTATCATGGCTTTAATGTCAGTGAAGTCACAAATACTAGAAAGTATCGATGTAGTTGATGTTATAGATGTCTTTGCTGCACAGAATGCACGACGTGAAGCGATATCAATTTAGATTTGTCACTTGTGCATTATTTAACTAATAAACAAAGGTATTATTCATTAAAAGAGTCTTGATTACTTTTTGTTAAATTTACTGATATACTGAACCAATTTGATTTGGGGCTTATATATTTTTGCGTACATTATTCCATGTCATATGTCGAATGTTAAAATGCAAGGGGCCCCCAAAGAGGTCAATCCCCCCGGGCCCCCAAATCCCTAGTTACGCCCCTGATCCAGATGCATAGACCTAAATTAAGGCTCTTTTTTACCACCGTTATAAGGAAAAATTAATTTCTGTTTTGTTGTGAATTACAGAATGGTTAAAATATTTGAAACTCCGCCTGAAAAAGGAGGAGGGTTTGCCGTGGGCCTACCCTACCTTGTTAAAAAAAAAAAACACCAGCTACAGAAATGCACAAGGGCAAAGTGGACTTGGGAGAGGAAGGATGGCTGCCTGGTCGTGCGGTATGTGCGCTGGACTGTCGTTCAGTCATCTCGATGGTCCAAGATTCAACCCTGCCCACTGCCATCCCTTGTCGTCCTTCGGGAGGTTTGGACTAGGAAGCAGATTATCTTCCGAAACATCCGAAACATGTAACACATTTTGAAGCATTAGAAGAATCAAAAACCCCATTAGTAACGAACCATGCTGAGATTACTCCCTCAGAGAGCGTGAAAGAAAGCGGGCAGTGAGTTTTAAGGTGGCCTTGCCCCCGTAGAAGGACAGCCCTAATGCCGCACGCGAACCAGTTCTCTCTCTTTTAAATCCTTGTCCTGAACGCCCTTAACACTGAACGCGACATTCATAAAGAGTGTGGTCTATTGTTTCTACGTCCTCGATGCAGAGGCTACACCGTGTGTCGTAGGTTTCTCGAAACCGTCCGAAGTAAACATCTATTGGACAGTGACTGACTCGGAATTGGGCTAGGACGGCCTGCTCCGCACGATTAAGCTGTCACCACGCATCCTTTCGGTCTGGTCTACTGAGCTGCCTATAGAGCTCCACGGAAGAGTCCCAACAGTCGTACCAAAGTGTCAACAATTGGGTGTCGACTAGGCATCACACACTCTCGTAAGTGCACGGTTCATCATGTAGGGTTGCCGTTTGCGCCGAGGTTTTCGCTAAAAGGTTAGCCCTCTCAAGACTGACCAGCCTACATTAGAAGAAGGACCATCATAAAGTTGTATGACACAAGTCGATAAAAGTAACTTCAAAACCAACAGGCTGACCAGTCAGATAGCAGAGTACTTTAGACTTCAGGTTTTAGCAGTGGAAGTAAAAAGATCAAAGCTAATGTAAATCTAGATTATCTAAGAGCTAGATCAAACTCTTTATCTAAAACTAGGCTAATTCAGTATTGAAAATCTGATGTAAATATAGACTTTTAAAAAAATTGTACAAACCAAAAAGAATAAAAAGAAAGCAAGGAGTCTAGTTCACATCTATTTTTGATCTCCGTTGAATGTTTATGTGTTGATTTATGTTGATTAAAAGAAATTACTGCTACCCTTATGACGCCATTTTTATGTGTGTGCTAACAGGAAATATATATTTTTTTTACTAAAGAAAAACGCGGAAAAAACATCCTGAAACAAAACCTTTATATATTTCTCAGCGTTAAACTGAGAATCTGACATTTGTTCCATTGAAAGTTGAAGCGTATTTGAAAATTGCCATCTACTTGTTACGTGATAAAGAAGGGCTGGGTACTTACAAAAAAAAAAAATATATATAGTTTTAGGAAAAAGATTGGCCTCCTTCATTTCTTAAACGACTATGGTTCATATGTCAAACAGCTATGGTTCATCTCCTCAAACGGCTAATAAAAAGGTAATAGTTTATAATGTCAAACGGCTATGGTTCATCTAATGAAAAGGCTATGGTTCATATGTCAAACAGCTATGGTTCATCTAATGAAAAGGTTATGGTTCATACATCAAACAGCTATGGTTCATCTAATGAAAAGTTTATGGTTCATACGTCAAACAGCTATGGTTCATCTAATGAAAAGGCTATGGTTCATCTAATGAAAAGGCTATGGTTCATACATCAAACAGCTATGGTTCATCTAATGAAAAGGCTATGGTTCATACGTCAAACAGCTATGGTTCATCTAATGAAAAGGCTATGGTTCATCTAATGAAAAGGTTATGGTTCATACTTCAAACAGCTATGGTTCGTCTAATGAAAAGGTTATGGTTCGTCTAATGAAAAGGTTATGGTTCATCTAATGAAAAGGCTATGGTTCATCTCGTCAAACAGATAAGGTTTATCTCGTCAAACGGCTATGGTTCATATCGTCAAACAGCTATGGTTTACCTCGTCAAACAGCTATGGTTCACCTCGTCAAACAGCTATGGTTCACCTCGTCAAACAGCTATGGTTCATCTCGTCAAACGGCAATGGTTCATCTCGTGGGTCACTTTTCCTTGAGATTTGTCTAGCCGTATATTCTGTAGAGACAGTCCCCAACTGGTGTCGTTTGATGCTAGGGGAGAATGTCATGAAATAACCCAATGTTAAACTTTATGTGATACCCAATGTTACACCCAATGTTACATTAAATGTTTAACCCTGTGTTTAAGTTAAGTCTTCCTTCGAACAGTGGAGGGCGGCGAAAAGGAAAAGGTCGTCCGGAGAAAAGTTGTCCGGACCGGACTGTCTCTTTATATTCTGCTAAGACCGGCCGCTGTCGGGAAACGTGGAGGGCTGTGCTTATCCTTACCTAACCGTTACAGCACCACGTAAGTCAAGGGGCAGATAATAATGAAAACATCTGTGTGTGCATTGGTCTGTCTGCTCTGGCTTTAATGCTTTTAGCTTTTAACTCTTCCTCTCCTAACTGACGATACCAACGTTGATTCCACCAGAATTTGGTAAATAATTACGGAGAGAAAGAGTTAAGACGTAAACGCGGCTGACGCTCAGACTATCATGCAAAAAAAGTACAGAACCAAAGGCTACGTGTTCCCACGGAGGCCGGTTAAAAATAGTTCGTCTGGAACATAAAGAGAGATAATCATTAGAAATGATCACTAAAAGGCATTATACTTGATTGTTTCCCTTGCCTCTATCGCATCGTCAGCTGAAATTTTGCTGTTATTTCTGACAACCCAGGAATCAATAAAAAAAATAAAAAATTATCAGTTAGTTAATTAACTATTGGATTTTTTTTTGGTATATCGAACAAGGGAAAGAAATCGTACTAGACAATTGTGGTTGAAATAATCCCTTTGAGGTCTCGAGCCCTGAGTGAACAATTTTTGTATGCATAAAAAAAACGTTCATATAAACATCTTCCTATCTTATCTTATATATTACAGACGTTACTTCAAAATAATAATAATAATAATAATAACGCCCTACGCATTTTATGTGTCAATATAGTCACACCCTTCTCATTTAACCCATTCCCAACTGGTCCAGACAAGTGATATTATCATTAGCGCATTGGAAAGCTAAAAGCTAAACAAAAACAACTGGTAAAAATATTTCCAATCGCAAAGATGTATTGTACCCATTAAAGTCCCTACATAATCAAATGACAAATCTCCATTCTACTTGACCTAACACTTAGTATGAGCTTTTTTTTTTAAAAAAATATTTTTCTTTTAAATGTTTTTCTTGTTTAAATTTGGTATGGGCGATTTCTTTAATTGTTCTAATCGAGTTTTGTAACATATTTTATTCGTAAAGAAGCAGCTAAGAAAACTCTTTTATAAGCTTCAACGCTTTTTAGAACCTAAACCATTCGTCAGTCAAAACGTACATTGTACATGATTCTACTTGTTCATTAGAGTAGGCTACAATGAAATACTCATTCCGAAATTAAAAATCCCAGTCTTCATAAGGATTCTAGCCTTGTACCTCTTGGTTCAGAAGCCAAGCGATTTAACGCCTTTACCGCCAGCAATCAGTAGCTAGTTTTGACTTTAGTATGTTATCCCACGAGAATATTAATTCCAAACCTTAAAAAAGATAAATCCTTTCGTTAACTCTTTCTCTCCTAATCGACGGTACCATCGTTGATTTGACCTCATTAAATTAAACGAATGTTTAATTTTATAAACTTGAGTTTGTGTTATATAAAAAGAGCATGCATTTTCCATTAATTCTGTACCAAATACAACATTTTCTGACCACAAACAACAAAGCTATTGAAGCCTAAATCATAACAGGGGAGTTAAACAGTAACGAGCAAAATGAAGAAAATGAAGAATTCCTTCGAAACGCGGAAAAATAATAAAGGAGAGAAAGAGTTATGTGAATAAAGACAAGAAAACAACATTGGCAGAAGAAAAGCGTCACAGGAGAAAATCAAGGCAACTCAAGCTCCAGCTGGAATAGTCTGCCCAGTACATTCCAACATTCCAGGTTCTTAACTCTTTCTCTCCTAACTGACGATACCAGCGTTGATTCCACCAGAATGTGGTAAATAATTACGGAGAGAAAGTGTTAACGCGTTTACCGCCACCAATCAGTAGCTAGTTTTGACTTTAGTATGTTATCCCAGCAGAATATTAAGGCAGCTATCAACAGATACAGAAAAGTTTGGCACAGCCTCAGCCCTTAAAGAAAATTAATTATATTTGTCAGTGTTATTGAGTTGGAGTTGAAATAAGTCACATGATCTTGATGTTACCGAGTCACGTGACAAACAAAAAATAATGTCAAAATATACTTATTAATAACTGTATAACCTCTTAATAGGTGAAGGTCAAGGTACAATCTCGCCTTTGAGGATTAGCTAAACCCAGGTTCGTTTTGATGTAACTAGACCCCAGGTCTAGGGATAGTTTCAATTAGCTTAATACCTAGTCCCAAGTTTTTATTTGCTATAATACTAAAACTACAATGATCTATTTGAACATTTTTAATGTCAGCTCTTTGCAATTATATATATTAATTATGTATATATGTATATATATTTGATTGGTTGGTTGGTTGGAGTCCAAATATAATGAATGATTGTCATATATCATGTTACTAAGCAGTCCTAGATGTGACCTACTTATTGTGCAGAAAAGTATGAAATACCGTTGCCTGACTTAGTCCGATTTAAGTTCTCTTTTTGCTGTCTACGCCTTCCTTTGGCAATTATATAACAAACAAACTTGCAGATCTCAAGCTGTTTCCGCTTTGTGCAAATAAATAGATATCTCTAGTCTCGAAAAGCTAGAGATCTGTAAGGGGCTTTGTGAGGGGCTTTGTGAGGGGCTTTGTGAGGGGCTTTTTGAGGGGCTTTGTGAGGGGCTTTGTGAGGGGCTTTGTGAGGGGCTTTGTGAGGGGCTTGACTCCCTCCTCCAATTCTCCTATGCTTCAGGCAGAGGTGGAAAATAAAAAAAAAAAACATAATCAAAGACTTGAACCACATACCTACATAGTGATCTAAATCTAGTTTTAAATCATACGCAGACTTCCACTACTCTTATAGAAATCCCTTTGTAGGGCGATGCGTTTTTGCTAGCGCTGTGGAAGAACAAAACCAAAAGGAAACATAACTCTTCATAAAACAAGACTTGGAAATCAATGTGTGATAGAGATTTTTTTTACCCAGCATTCTCTTTTACAGCGTTGGCTAGGCGCGCGCTCAGTTTTATTTAAAATCGGAATCCCCTCGCCACGGACTTGCGCTCACTTTCTTTGTGTCATTGTGACTTAAAATTGTGACTTATAAAGTTCTGAATGCAAACACTATTATCTAGTAGTTCTTCATTATAAGGACATTTTAAAACAACTTCTTATATATCTTCAACATCGGAAAAAAATCTGTACTACATTCCAAAACGATTCTATCATTTGAGGAATATGTCGGCCTAGCAAATTAATTATACTACTTTGTATGAATTAATTATTCGATTTTTTAAATCTTTTTAAGGAGTTTAGCCGTAAATATTAATTATTATTTTTATCAGGATGTATTAACGAGTACCAAGGCGTATTGAGATGTAGCAAGATGTAGCGAATTTGATGTCGTTCTAGTGTCAAGCGTTGAAGTAGAGATTTAAAGAATCCAGAAAACTAGTTTGTTGATGTGATTGACTTTAAGACCGCTTACCACTACATGGGGTTGTGATTTGGGCCGCTGACCCAAATATTGTGATTGATATTAGAATCACGTAGTCAATATGTGCATTTGACTTTGAAACTACTCACCACTAAAGGTGTTTGCGTTGAGGAAAAGTGACGTGTGTTTGAGTTTAGGACTTCTGATCACTGTCCGGTATTTGAGGACTGCTGATCACTGTCCGGTATTTGAGGACTGCTGATCACTACCTCATGTTTAAGGACTTCTGATGCTGCCTGAAAATTGAGGACTACTGACCACTGCCTGGTGTATGAGGACTACTGGCCACTTCCCGGTGATTGAAGACTACTGACCACTGCCTGGTGATTGAAGACTACTGACCACTGCTAGGTGATTATTGACTACTCATCCTTACCTGGTGATTTAGGACTACTCACCATTACCTGGTGATTGAGGACTACCGACAACTGTCTGGTGATTGATGACTACTGACCACTGCTTGAGGATTAAGCAATACTGACCATTGCATTGTGTTTCTGGACTACTCACCACTGCCTGGTATATGAGAAATATTGACCACTCCTTTGTGATTGGGGGATACTGACAATTACCTTGTGATTGAGGACTACTGACCATTACCTTGTGATTGAGGACTACTGACCACTGCCTGCTGATTGAGCACTACTGACCACTACCTAGAGATTGAGGACTACTGACCGTCATGTCAGGACAGCAGGAGGACACGAGAAGGTTACTCAAAGAACTGGAGCACAAATGTCTTGTGGCTAAAAATGAAAGTTTACAGCACGCAGGTAAGTCAACTCTTTCTTAAAACCTGCCCCACCCCCCATCCACTCTTATTGGCTTCACACTTATATTAGTACACGATCTTGATATCTGACTTAATATTGATTCACATCATTCTGATAAATGAAATTGCATAATCAACATAAGTTGTTCGCTTCCCTCTCTATATATATACGTTTAAACTTTCTATAGTTCTCCACAAATAATTCTATTACAATTACATTTGTGGTCAGACGTATTGAGATTGTCTGTCAATTCTGAAAGTTGTATTCGAGTACGTAACATTTGCAGCTCATTAAATACATTTTCAGTTGCCTACATTTGAATAATTTTTAACTTAATGACAGTAAAAATCATTACTTTTATTTTTTTCCCCCTAGCCATGAATAGTGTCGTCTAAATGTTTATGTTGAATAATTTATGAAGAAAGCCGAATCTAAGTTTCACAGAAAGTAATGCCCAGATTTTGTTTTAATATGAGCAACCAATACTGGAATTAATGAGAGAAAAAAAGGTTTGAAACTAAATTACACAATAGAATAATCACAGCCAGCAGAAAAACGTCAGAGCTTATAAATTCATCTCTGGAATATCGGTTCATGACGTTTAAGCTTTCGAATCGTTTCGCATGGCTGATCAAGCTTGAAGTTTCACGCCCACACGTCAAACATCCCGTCAAGTGTGACCAGGACAGGCACCAGGCCTAGAGTCTGGCATCATCAGGTTTATTCATTAACGTCTATCAAATAGCTGCAGCACTCTGACAGGACAAACACCGCCTGACATTTTGCAGACCGCAACATTTTAAACAATAATCTATAGAAAGTTGGCTCTCAAATAAAACTAAAAGCAGTTGTTAAAACTGGTCTCAACAAGAAGTGATCGGTTGCATAGAACTTAGGTTAAGCATATTAGAAACATATTTTCTTTTGTTTTATTTGTTTTATATATTTTGGATGTTCAGAAATGATTATTACATTTTAGCTCACACATCCTGTAAGGGATGTCAGCGGGCAAGTTCCGAGATCAGGAGTATCGTTACGACATATCGCAAAGCATTCAAACATAAACATATCACGTATTTGGGAATGGCAAGTGATTTCTAATAGTAAAGTCTCCTTTCAGACCATGCTATCTATAGGACAGATGGCATAATAATCATATGAGATAATCATAATCTCATGTAGCTAGCACAACCATCTACCGGCTTTACTTTTTCCCAACTAATTAGAGCTGGGTGAACTCAGAGGCGCCCGAAAGATCCCGAAAATAAAAATCCTAGTCTTCCGGGACCCCTAGTTCAGAAGCAAAGTGCCTTACCACTCAGCCACCTCTATATATCAACTTACCCAAAAAGTAAGCAGACAGCTGCAGAGTGAATACATAAACAATGTATAACAACAATAACAGTCTTAGGTCCATTACAATTTTTAATTTACATAAATGATTCACCAAATTGCATTAGTTCAGCAACAAATGTCAGATTATTTGAAGACGATTGCATAATATATAGAACAATAAACACAACACAAGATACAGATATTTTACAAAGAGAATTAGATGAATTACAGAAATGGGAATCTAGTTGAAGCATGTCTTTCCAGCTAGAAAATCAAATACGAACTTTAAAAAAATGTTATTTAACCTTGGTTAGGCCAATAATAGAATATGCATCCTCTGTTTGGGACCCCTCAACTCAAGAAAACATTAAGAAACTGGAACAGACTCAAAATAGAGCAGTAAGATTCATAACAAACGAATATTCACATTTGACTAGAGCAGCGGTTCTCAACCTTTTATACTCGGCGACCCCTTTTTATAATCCCCCACTCTGCCGCGACCCCCCTCCCCGCACACACACATACAGCAATAGATGAGTAGTCAATAACAATCCATATTTTGGATCGTCTTAGGCGACCCCTGGCAAATCGTCAATCGACCCCCAAGGGGGTCGCGATCCACAGGTTGAGAACCCCTGGACTAGAGTAACACCTTTAGTAAAATCATTCAATTTAGAAAGCCTTCAGGATATAAGACTCAAAAGTAAAGTAGCGATTTTACATAAAATAGTGAACCATTATCTTCAAATACAAAATCAAAATTTAATAAAATACTCAGAAAGACACAAAGATAAAGGCACATTCCTCGTTCCATATGCTAGGACAAATTTGTACAAGTGCTCCTTCTTTCCTAGTGCTATTAGAGCATGGAATGGGTTGCCTGAGCTAGCAAGAAAAACCAGTGACTTGGCAGAATTTAGGTCATTGGTTAATATGCACAACTAAATGCATGACGCGTAGGACGTACTCATCTACTTTTTTGAAGAAACGTCTGTACTATATAAGATATATATGTCAAGCATCCCATTTGTAAATCAATGCATCAGTTGAAGTATACAAAAGTCTTGAGCACGTCTATCTTGTTAATTGTAATGTCCATTTGCTAATTTAGACTAGTTGTTGAAGTATTGTTGGATTTGCACAGCACACAATATCCTAGCCAGAACATTATATAAGTTACTCCCGTATGTGTCCAACTAGTAACTAACTCTTCTGGAATTGAAAACAGAAAAAAAAACTGGCCTAGTGTTTCTGTTACCTTTAATATTTCATTCTCTTCTTTATGTTTCTATAATATAAAGCAGAAAGTAAGTCGTATGCATGCGTGCATGTATGTCCCTCATAAACATTAAAACCGTTAGCTCAATCTTGATAAAACTTGGCTTCACTGTTCCTTAGATTATAGCGGAGACCGTAGTATATGTTTAATGTCCCTACCACTAAAGGAGGGCCCTAAAAGTAGACAAAGGGCAACTAATTTTACCTCTATTAAAAAACTAAAACCTTTTTAACGAATCGGGTAAACCCATTTTCACAGTATTTTATATGTGATATGAATATGTCGGCTGAACGGGTAAACCCGTTTTCACACTCCACTTTTATTTTTCGTAACAAAATAACAAAAATGTGAAGGGGAACATTCTCCCTAGATCACATAGATCTAAATTCAAACCAGTAGATCTGTAATACCATAACTAAGGCCCGCAGGCCGTGGGATATATCCGGCTAGTATATATATAAAATGAGAACCTCAGTTTGTACATTCTAGAGATTGTTTAGTCGACATCGCTTATAATCAGCTGAAACAGTATAAATGTGACGGACACTTGACACTAAGCAATTACTTTCCACTTTGCGTCCTAAACGCCAACCTCAAGACTCGCTTGATTCAATCCCATCTTCAAGGCTGCTAGTTACAAGACAAATTACTGACACCAGAATTGGAACCACTCGGGATATTTATAGCGACTCGAGACATTGATTGACCAAAAAAAATAGTGCGACTAGATAGTACCATGTTACAAGTGGCAGGTATTAGTTGTGCGTTTTAGCAACGGATCTCTTAGATCTACGACGGCATGCTGGGAAAACAATCTCAGAAAGATTCATGCGCCTAGAACAAGCCTCAAGCCAACTGACAATAGGAAATGTGCATAGTTAATTTGACAATCGAATCGGGTAGCTCACACTTCTTGGCATTTTTCTGAAATTATGTCTGATGACCCGAAGTCCGCCGGGTGGCCGGAGATAGTTAATTAGGAGAAGAAATGCTATTTACGAAATATAAATTAAATTCCTCAAGGGTTTGACCACATCAACACTCGATATGACTTCAATTTAATTATAAATTCTGAAAAATAGTTTTAAAATAAAGTCTTAGAGAAATGAATAAAATACTGTAGACATTAATAATAACAATTGATGAACAGAGACTTTGTGTTGATATAAGTAGACATTGAAGACTCTCCTTTTTTTTTATTACGTCACATCCTTTTTAAACGTAGTTTCTCACAAAAACATTCACAACAAACAATGAGGCAATACAAATATATTAGCATATCCTTCCTTTTAAAGCTGTTATCTCAGGCATTAGCATCATCCCTTGTTGTATATATACTCACATGGGCGTAGCCAGGATTTTTTTTCGGGGGGGGTTTTGGGGGGGATTTTTTTCTCCGCCCCCCCCCCTTCCCCCGCGAAAAAAAATTATATGTATTTATGTGTGTGTGTGTGTGTGTACATAATCTATATTACATTTTGACCCTTCATTCTTTCGCTTTCAGAAGACGTTTATTGTGCCCTAGAATAGGTTCTTCCATGAGTTAGTAGAAAAATTCCCCGCCATTACTATCAAGGGGGTCTGGGGGAGCGCTAGGAGCTCCCCCAGCGCGGGGCGAAGCCCCGCCGCCAAGCACTATTTCTGATATTGAAAGCCAACAAAATGCATATTCTGAGGTATCTACACTGCATTTTCCTGCTATTAAAAAGTTTTATTTCAAAAACCTAATGTGATATTCTTACTGACTTAGATCCTCCTGCGCCGTTCGGAGGATTTGACGTCAAGCTGTTTCCATAAAAATATGTCACTGGTAATGTCTGAAGCCTCTTCCCACCTGCCATGAGGACCTCCATGAATGAGTGGAGTCAAGATGTACTAGGATATCATTGCAACTCTTCTTATGCGTAATTCATTTTGTTGTAGAACATGTCCCGCAAATCTCATGCGTCGCTCTCTCACAATCTTACTAAGGGGTCAACTCCCAGTTCGGCATAGGATTTCCTTGATTTAGACCTGATCTCTATAACTGACTCCTAAAATCTGTATTAGCCATCTTTGTTGAGCCATATTTAGTGTTTTTCAATTTCGGCAGATGACTATTCACTGCAGTTTATTAATAGAGCCCTGCCACTGGTAAAAATGTGTAACCTCTCTTGAATACGCTCTTGGAATTAAGTGACTGTAGTTTGCTTTAGATTTTATATCGAAAAGAGAAGTTTTATCGTCAAAATAATCTGTTGGGGGTTTTCCACCTAAAAATGCTCTGTAGGGGGATCTTAAACTCGAAACCATCTGGAGGGGTTTTAAACTTTAAAAAAATGCCATCTGTAGAAGAGGGGTTTAAACTCAAAATCCCCGATTGGATTGGCTACGCTCAAATAATTTTAGTTTGTAATTTGCTTTTTTTTTATATTGAAGAGGTATTTTTAGCATCTAACCCCTCTGAATGGGGGCTTAAACCCAAAACCCCTTTTGGCAACGCTCATAGCATTTTGAGTGCGTAATTTACTTTTTTTCTTACACTGAAGATGTATTTTTTAGCTTCAAAACCCCCTGGCGGGGTGTTAAACTCAAAACCCCTTTGACTACACTCATAACATTTTAAGTGTATAATTTGCTTTGTTTTTATTATTAAAGAGGTATTTTTTACCTTCAAACCCCGCTGAAATGGGGTTTAAACTCAAAACTGAGTCAAAACCCATTTAGCTACGCTCATAACATTTTGAGTGCGTAATTAGCTTTTTTTTATATTGAAGAGGGGGTTTATCGTAAATTTTAGATGGGGTTTTAAAATCAAAATCTTCCTTAACTGTGCTCTTGGAATTAGGGGATTTTCGTTTGCATTTTTTTTGTTTTCTTTTGTATTAGAGGGGGAGTTAACTGCAAAAATCCAACCTAGAGGGTTTAAAAGTGAAAACCCCTGGAAGGGGTTTTTAAACTCGAAACCCTCTGGTAGGGGTTTTAAACTCGAACCCCCCTGGTAGGGGTTTTTAAACTCGAACCCCCTGGTAGGGGGTTTTAAACTCAAAACCCTTTTGGTTGTGCTGGGGCAAGTGATGGTTTAGTATTAAAATCTCAACTAAAATAAACAAAATCAAAGCAAAAATCAGTCACTAAATTCCGACTCCCCCCCTTCGAGGGGGGGGGATTTCATTTCGGGGGGGGGGGGTTGAACCCCAAAAACCCCCCCCTGGCTACGCCCATGTATACTCACATACCCTTTAGTCTGTTGGGCCGTTGGTGCACTACACACCGGAGGAATTCCAGCTCCCGTCGCCTCTACGTGGCCCTCCGGAGGAAACGTCCGCCAAGGGAGTCGGATAGGCTAAGAATGGTAGCGCACATAGCTCTCAGTGGGCTACCACACATATGGTAGAGAGATTGTACACTGCACGTGGTAGGGATGTAACAAAGGCTCGCTAACCCGTCCAACCCCCCCATCGATTCGTTCCCTAACGGGGGCCATACGCGCTGTGATGGACCCTTGCACCGGTTCGGTGGGACATTATAGGCATACGAAAGGCCCCCACTCGGCTCGGCCTCCGGCCTCGCACGGGAGAGGGAACTCGTGCGGGGCTCAAGGGGGTCGTGTCCAGCGACATACCGGACGTGAATATATGATCGTTTCGGATAAGGCGGGATTTCGGACAGAGGGATTGGTGAAAAGCCGATGCCTCATCCTGGCCATGGATAAAAGCCTTTCCTTGGTCAAGAGGTCCTTTAATATGGAACTGGACATTCTCGGACCTTCAGGACATCTGAATCAGGTGCACTACACAGCCGTCTTTCACCATTCCTCTTTTCCTTGGATAGAGCCTCTTTCAAAGGCAGGCCCGTCTCTTCTTTTCTGTTGTCTTCCAATCGCTTTCTCAGTCAGCCTTTTCTTCTTTTTTCCTGATGCTGTTCCCTTAAGGAAGGTCTCTGCGAGCCCCGAAGACCTTGTAATATGGGCATAGAGTTTTAGTTAGCGTTTTATTTTTTACAATAGTTAGCAGGTCTTCGTGGGTCTAATCGCTGATTTCACCCTAATCTCTTCGTTTGCGATGCGGTATATATATATATATATATATATATATATATATTATAAAGTAGAATGTGTGGAGTATGTATGTATGTATGTATGTATGTTACTTATAGACATCAAAACCGCTTGACCAATCTTGATAAAACTAGGCAGGAATGTTCCTTGGGTACCAACTTAGACCGTAGTGTATGTATTGTAGCCCTAAAACAAACTTAAGACCCTCAAAAAAAATAAAGTTGTCCGACTCTATTACAGCTATAGTATTTTATGGATCTAGGCCATGTCTACAATGTTGACATGAGAAAAGATAGAAAGGATTTAGACCTAGATCTAATTTTAAGAAATACACTTTGCGCAGATAGTTTTTTACTTTGACACATGAAAAGACAAAAGAAGATCCATTGATTTCATTATATAATAAAATTAACCTTCAATTTTGTGTTTCAACAGCATTTTTTACATTAATTAGTTCCTTATATCTGTGATCAAATAAACATTCAAATTTGGTTTTCTAAAGCTACATTCGTTTACGAAAGCTGCGAAGCCGAGTTAAAGGCCTAGATCTATATTCATTCATGAATCGCGTACTAAAAATTATTTCGTTTTATTGTTACTTTATAATCCCATCCCTAGATCTAAAACTCTAATTCAACACTAAGATGATAAAACTTCTCTTCGCACAGATAGTCTTATACTTTAACACATAAACATATTAATTAAAGTCCATTCATTTCATATTTTGATCAAATAAACATTCAAATTTGGTTTTCTAAAGCTACATTTGTTTACGAAAGCTGCGAAGCCGAGTTAAAGGCCTAGATCTATATTCATTCATGACTCGCGTACTAAAAATTATTTCGTTTAATTGTTCACTTTATAATCCCATTTATTTAACAAAGCTATCGCTCTTTTCGTTTTTAATAGATAAGAATGTATCGACTTCGGGTAAACCATTTTCGCAAAACTAATTTTATTTTCGTAGCGAAACAGAAATAACGTGAAAGGATCATTAGCTACGTTTAACATACATCTAAATCCAATCCACTAGATTATTCAAAAGCAAATGTTTTAATTTAAAAAAAATGGATTTAAGCCTATTAGCTATTTTGATTTGATAGCTTCATTCACACTATTTTTACATTGACACATTCGCTTTACTTATTACATTATTATTTCGTTTAATTGTTTACAAAACACTCTCAGTGACTATATCGAAAGTAATGCGCAAATAAAGACCCGCGGGTCGCGGGTAACATATGTCTAGTATATATATATATATATTGTTGTAAACTTGTTCCCCCAGACTGACCATTTTTTCCACGCAGAAAATAAAATGTTTGTGTTTTGTTTATGTTTGGAGGCGAAACTGACCTGAGCGAGTGTGTTGATGTGTAAAGTAACTGGACTGATGATCTCGAATTGTTTACGACGGAGGATAGTTTTTCTTGAATCGGTGTTTGTGAATAGGGGTATGTACATTTTATTAGGAGAACTGTGAAATTATTTCTATTACTTGGAGAATTGACTTTTATAGTGGATTGTGCTTCTGCAATCAGAAGGATATCGGCGACCTGACAATCGGTGAGTTATCTTTCTTTAGTGTACTATAAAGTCGTAACAATTTAGTAACAATACATCTATACTATAAAGCAGAATGTTTGGCGTACGTATGTATGTCCCCGTATAGAAATAAAAAACCGCTTGACCAATCTTAATAAAACTTGGCAGAAATGTTCCTTGGGTACCAACTTAGACCGTAGTGTATGCATTGTGGCTTAAAACAAACTTAAGACCCTCAAAAACAAAAAAAAAAACGCGAACTCTATTACAGCTATAGTGTTTTATGGCCATGTTTACAATGTTGACATGAGAAAAGATCGAAAGGATTTAGATCTACATCTAATTTAAAGAACTAAAATTTGCAGTTATAGTGTGTTTTTTTTGACACATGAAAATACAATATATAGTTTATTGATTTCATTATTTAATAAAATTAACCTTTAAATTTGTGTTTCAAAAGCATTTTTACATTAATTCGTTATTTATATCTGCGAATTTAGAAATACCGATGCACATTCTTTCATTAGACATTACACATTAACACATCTCTCTACTAAGTTTATTCCTAGGCCTAGGTCTAAAACTCTTATTGAACTCTAAGATGATAAAACTTCTTTTCGCAAAGATAGTTGTATGCTTTAACACATGAACATACTAATTATAGTCCATTCATTTCAAATTTTAATCAAATTAACATTCAATTTTTTTTTCTAAAGCATTTTTAATACATTCGTTCGCTGTTCGCTAAAGCTGCGTAGCCGTGTCGAGATAGGCCTAGATCTATATTCATTCATGAAAACAAGGTCACGCATGCGCAGAGCAAAGCCTTCACCTTCACTACGTCTACCTCAAGATCTACTTTATATTTTAACACATGAACATACAAAATTAAGTCTATTCATTTCACATTTTAATCAAATATATGTAGGCCTACAAGCAAATGTTTTAATTTGAAAAAAAAAATGGATTAGCTATTTTGATTTGATGGCTTCATTCATACTATTTTTACATTGACACATTCGCTTTATTTATTACATTATTATTTCGTTTAAAAATGTTTAAAAAAACACTCCCAGTGACTATATAGACATTAATACGCAAATAAAGACCCGCGGGTAAAATATGTCTAGTATATATATAAAACCTGTCTAAAATTAGTTTCCATCGTAACAGAAGGGGCGGTAACACTCTTTTTACCTTTCTTGGCCATTTTTAGTGGCCAACACGACGACCAGCCGCCTTAAATAGAGTCAAATATAATAATGTCAGTCTCTTCGATTCCGAATATGAAGGATCAGATCGAATCAAGTACGATTCTTTGTCATTATTATTATTATTATTTTTGCTTAAACATTCGCAGAAGAGATTTGTTTTTCGTAGTACAAAAAAATCTAACAGAATAAAAATTCGCAAAACGAGATAGCAGTAAGTTTGAAATTTATGGTGAAATTCTCGAATGTTAAATTGATTTCATGTGGTTGTTTATTTTATATTTCTAAACGGTAGACCGCATCAAACCCCCCTCCCCCCCACCCCAAAAAAAAATCTAACTCGCACATATAGGATGAATCTTTTTGGTGAGTTACAAGGGGACTGGCCTAACAGAGGTCCACCTCACTACAATTTTAGAAGACCGTAAACACCATGGTAAGCTTCGGGCAGGATGGGCTCGTTAGCCTTGGTTGGCTACCCATCTAGGAGAAGGAAAACTGTGAATCCAAACCTCCGCTGCCCTGCGGCTATACCCAAACACGGGAAAGGCTTCAGGAGACAACCCTGGGGAAAAAATCAGGAGCAGGTAATCCCTTAGGCAGATTGTGACACACTGTGCTACAGCCTGCCAGAACCTGCGGCGCTACTGATGCCGAACTGTATCGGATATTCTGTTCCTTTGGTCACATCAGCTTCGTGGAGAGGTGTTGGGGGGGGGATGCTGTGTGGGCGACATCGTTCCTAGCATAAACAATGCCCAGGCTTTCACAGCCACACAAGGATGTGTGCTTTAAGATGAACCATAATCGTTCTACGACTGAAGGAGGCCAATGATGAATGAATGGATTCAATGAATGACACACACTGCACCAAAAAGAAATCTACTGCAGAGGACGGATTTAGGCAGCGGATAGAAAACCTAAACCGAAAACGAAAAACGGCAGACAACAATTTTGTCTGCTCTGGATGGGGGCAAAATATGTAGGTCACAGCTAGGACTGCGTAGCCACGCGAAATCCTGCAATCCTCCTAAATCTTCGGACTTGAAGACAAAGTTTTGTTCTTCCATTCTCAACGTTTTCAATTCAATTCTTACTTTATCCATGTTACAGTAAACAAGAAAAGTAAAGTTTCCCCCCCTCAGGCCATGCGATCTATAGGGCGGGTGATGTAAGGTTCATCTGTTTCTGTGGTCCACTGTTAATGAGGTTGCCATGTGGCAAGCACAACCACCAACCACCTTTACGCTTACACATTAAAGCTGAGCAGACTCCGAAGAATCCCAAATTAAAAAATCTCAGTATTTACCAGGATTCGAAATCAGGAACCCTCAGGTCTGGAAGAACAACCACCAACAACCTTTACGCTTACACATTAAAGCTGAGCAGACTCTGAAGAATCCCAAAATTAAAAATCCCAGTATTTACCAGGATTCGAAATCAGGGACCCTCAGGTCTGGAAGAACAACCACCAACAACCTTTACGCTTACACATTAAAGCTGAGCAGACTCTGAAGAAACCCAAAATTAAAAATCCCAGTATTTACCAGGATTCGAAATCAGGGACCCTCAGGTCTGGAAGAACAACCACCAACAACCTTTACGCTTACACATTAAAGCTGAGCAGACTCTGAAGAAACCCAAAATTAAAAATCCCAGTATTTACCAGGATTCGAAATCAGGGACCCTCAGGTCTGGAAGAACAACCACCAACAACCTTTACGCTTACACATTAAAGCTGAGCAGACTCTGAAGAATCCCAAAATTAAAAATCCCAGTATTTACCAGGATTCGAAATCAGGGACCCTCAGGTCTGGAAGAACAACCACCAACAACCTTTACGCTTACACATTAAAGCTGAGCAGACTCTGAAGAATCCCAAAATTAAAAATCCCAGTATTTACCAGGATTCGAAATCAGGGACCCTTAGGTCTGGAAGAACAACCACCAACAACCTTTACGCTTACACATTAAAGCTGAGTAGATTCCGAAGAATCTCAAAATTAAAAATCCCAGTATTTACCAGGATTCGAAATCAGGGACCCTCAGGTCTGGAAGAACAACCACCAACAACCTTTACGCTTACACATTAAAGCTGAGTAGATTCCGAAGAATCTCAAAATTAAAAATCCCAGTATTTACCAGGATTCGAAACCAGGGACCCTCAGGTTTGGAAGCCAAGCATTTACCAATCAGCCACAGCGCCTCCTCATCCATGTTATAGGAGTCATAAAATTTATATTTATAGAAAAAAGTTGGCTTTAAAAAATTATGCACATAAAAATTTTTTACAGAATAATAATCTTCAAACTTGAATTATTTTTTTTTTTAATGTTTTGGCTATGATTGCTTCACTATGATTGCTTCACTATGATTGCTTCACTATGATTGCTTCACTATGATTATCTCACTAAAATAACCTTACTTCCCTTGGCCTGGTCCTCCTCCATCTGATGTGGTACCAACGTGTGACAGACTTTCTCAACATTGTCCATGCCAGCTTTTTATTCCCGCAGATTTTCCTTCAGAGTTTCCTTCCTAGTCCACACCTCCCGCAGGGCGACTGGGGGATGGCAGCGGGCAGGATTTGAACCCAGGGCCATCGATAAATCCGAACGACAGCCCAGCGCGCAAACCGCACAACCAGGCAGTGTCCTTGTCATCTAAGCTTAAAACTAATCTCATATGAAGTTAATCATCTTGTTAATCATCTTGTTTGTCCCAGACATTGTTCTTTAGTTCATTTATCAGTTCCTTTGTACTAGTCTGAAAGTTTTTCTTGCGATAATTAATTAATTTGTTAGATGCTTGGACTCAGTGAGAACGCATTAATCAAGGGTCCAAGCCCTATACGTTTTAATGTCTTGTAGCAGGATCAAAGAAGCATGATGGGGGGGGGGGGGAGGTAGAGGTGTGTAACCAACCTTAGGGTATTTACATTTTAAAACGTTTGTGTCGATTTAATTTTTTTTTTAAAGTAGACAAAAATATTGACAGTCCGATCTGGAAATTATTAATTACGCATAGAATCTAATTATAAAGGCATTGTCTTTGATTCCGAAGTTTAAGGATGAGTTAAGGATGAGTTAAGGATGAGTTAAGGATGATTGCAGTGTTTCACGAGACAGAGCAAAACCCAGTTTACCCAGTTGAGACCTGCATATTTTTTCCGAATCTTTCGCAAAAAAAGCCGTTGTCCGGCGGCAGTCTAATGATATCTAATTATTGTATTCTGCGCATGTCTTCAATAAGAGCTTTTTTTAGAGTCTTTAATGTCAATATAGATCTAATTACTTTGTTTGAAAAGATGAAAGAAAGCAGTCTCTTTCTTTATGAGGAGGTTACGTAAAGACTTTTCATCTACAGGCGCCATATAAAATGTTGATTAATAAAATGTAACAACACAACAGGTGGCCATGTTTCAAGAAGATAGCTTCTTTTATTCCATACTTTGAATCACACTTCATGATTTATCTCATCTGATGATTTATCTCACCTGGTGAATATCTCACCAAATGATTTAACTCATCTGATGATTAATCTCATCTGGTGAATATCTCACCGAATGATCTATCTAACTGATGATTTATCTCAACTAATGATTTATCTCACCTGGTGAATATCTCACCGAATGATTTGTCTCATCTGATGATTTATCTCATCTGGTGAATATCTCACCGAATGATTTATCTCATCTGATGATTTATCTCATGTAATGATTTATCTCATTTGATGATTGATCTCATTTGATGATTTATCTCATCTGATGATTTGACTCACCTGGTGAGAATTTCACTGAATGATTTATCTCATCTGATGATTTATCTCATCTAATGATTTGTCTCATCTGATGATTTATCTCATCTGGTGAATATCTCACCGAATGATTTATCTCATCTGATGATTTATATCATCTAATGATTTATCTCATTTGATGATTTATCTCATCTGATGATTTATCTCATCTAATGATTTATCTCATTTGATGATTTATCTCATCTGATGATTTGACTCACCTGGTGAGAATTTCACTGAATGATTTATCTCATCTGATGATTTATCTCACCTGATGAATATCTCACCGAATGATTTGTCTCATCTGATGATTTATCTCATCTGGTGAATATCTCACCGAATGATTTATCTCATCTGATGATTTATCTCATCTGGTGATTTATCTCATTTAATGATTTATCTCATCTGATGATTTATCTCACCTGGTGAATATCTCACCGAAGGATTTATCTCATCTGGTGATTTATCTCATCTAATGATTTATCTCATTTGATGATTTATTTCATTTGATGATTTATCTCATCTGATGATTTATTTCACCTGGTGATTTATCTCGCATGGTGAGAATTTCACTGAATGATTTATCTCATCTGATGATTTATCTCACCTGGTGAATATCTCACCTATCTCAGATGATCTAACCATCTAGCCATTACATTTATCTAACCATAGGTGGTTTCCTTCACAGGAATGTTTGTCTCTTCTACCATGTCTTGTCCATCTCATAGCTCTAATAGACAAATCGACTTTTTCATTGTTATGAACCAATCTGGGCACTTCTTTAACTTGTCAAATGTCCGTACTTGACTTGTGACTTGTCAAATGTCCGTACTTGACTTGTGACTTGTCAAATGTCCGTACTTGACTTGTGACTTGTCAAACGTCCGTACTTGACTTGTGACTTGTCAAATGTCCGTACTTGACTTGTGACTTGTCAAATGTCCGTACTTGACTTGTGACTTGTCAAACGTCCGTACTTGACTTGTGACTTGTCAAATGTCCGTACTTGACTTGTGACTTGTCAAACGTCCGTACTTGACTTGTGACTTGTCTAACGTCCGTACTTGACTTGTGACTTGTCTAACGTCCGTACTTGACTTGTGACTTGTCAAATGTCTGTACTTGACTTGTGACTTGTCAAACGTCCTTACTTGACTTGTGACTTGTAAAGAACTGAATCACCGGCGTCCCTCTATCCGCTGCAGAACCTCAAGCTAGGACACAGCCAGCTGCGACCCCAAGCAGGACGACCAGCTAAGTTCAGAAGACTGCCTGCACCCGATTTATATGCTGATGGATCAGTGTGTGATAACTTCAAAAATAATCATCCCCTAGACGTTAAACAAGCCAAACACACGTCACACACGAAAACCTGTCACACACTCTACTTTTATTTTCTGAACAAAATGAAATAAAAATGTGAAGGGAACATTCTCCATTTTCGACATAGGTCTAAATTCAATCCAGTTGGTCAGTTATACCCAAACAAAGGCCCGTAGACGCGGGACATATTCGGCTTGTCTAAGAATAAATTAACAATTATATTTATATAAATGAAGTTAAATTCTTTATAAAGATGTGTCGAGTTTATCCTCACATAATTGTAATGACTAATTATATGCGTGACTGAATGCATGGCGCGTAGGACGTCATCATCTTCTTTTTTGAAGTAACGTCTGTATTATATAAGATAAGATAAGATAATACACAAAAGTAATAAAGTTCCATTAAAAAAAAATATTACTTTGCCCTGAATAAGATCTAATAGCGTTTCACCTAGACCCATGCACTTCCGGTTTTATTTTCACCATCTTATTTCCGGACTGTAAGGCCTAAAGTGACGTCACCTCTATCTTCGGAATTTTAAGTTTTGTGATTTAGGGTAACTCGACGCAAGCGTGGGCAACACAATCTTATGCAGATGATATATTAGGAAACTTAGTTGCTTCCCTTGGGCACAGAAGGGGAAGTAACAAAAGAGTCATAAACATAATTATTATTTTTTAACTCCCCTGCATTCCTTTTGTTTCTTATTGAACACATCTGTTCCCATAGACAAATTTTAAAAAAACTTGCACCGTAAGAGATTGTGGACTTAATATTGGTGAAGTTCGAGTACCCAAAAAATGAACTGTTTTATTCTCTGTAACAAAGCATCTATGCGTTTTTTGATTTTATTCAGTGCTGTGAATCAAATCTTAGGGGTACGGTCATTCAGTACTGAACAACTGCAGAAAGTTCTCCAAGATTAAGAGCTTAATAAACTGACCCAGAAACAAAGAAGCCTCGAAAGGAGATTGATAAATAACTTTGCTTTTTTTTTGTTCACTGCTATGTTTTGATAATATTGAGTGATTGAACTTTCGTCTGATTGAATGGTGGTTTGATTGTGCTATTTTTTGATTGTGCTAAGGACTGTGTTTTTGAGTGTGCTATTATCGGATTGTGTAACTGGCGATTTTATCTGATTAAGGCATTTTTATTTAAGCTTAGACCTCATATGTAATAATCGTGTATAAAGAAAGTACAGAGTGGCTGTGTCTTGAATAAAACTTTTTTGTCTGCTTTGAAAATTTAGGTTTGACTATCACATACACATGTTTGACAGTCTCGAAAACCTTGGTTTAACTGTCTTGAAAATATTATTTTGTTTGTCTTAAAAAAATCTTTTTTGTTGTCTTGGAAAAAATTCTTTTCTCTGTTCTGAAGACCTTGGTTTGACAATAACAGAAAAACCTGGGTTTGACAGCATTGATAAACGTCTTTTTGTCTTTCGAGATTTTATAGAGGCTGTGCCTTTCGATATCTTCTTATACTCACACATCTTAGTGACGTGGAAACACTGGGCAGTATATCGCGTTTGTTGGTCTAGTCATCTGAACCCTCCAACATAAGAATGAGAAGGAGGAAGAAGAAGAAGAGGAACTCACCTGAATAAATATCATGATTTCCTTCTTTTCAAAAAGTGAATCAGATAAAGGCACATTCTTCGTCCCATATGCTAGGACAAATTTGTACAAACACTGCTTCTTCCCTAGTGCTATTAGAGCAAGGAATGGGTTGCCTGAGCTAACCAGGAAAACCAGTGACTTGGCAGAATTTAAGTCATTGGTTAATATGCATGGCTCAATGCATGACGCGTAGGACGTAATCATCTTCTTTTTTTTTTTTGAAGTAACGTCTGCATTATATAAGATAAGATAAGATAGTGATCTGGGTAAATAGAATAAAAGAAAACACTTAACGAAAAAGTGTAGCATTCATAATTAGAGATTTTCACGGTAAGTTCTCAATTCTATACAATGGCATGGACAATGCTTTAAAAGATCACTGTTGCATACGCTGCAGAGCTAAGAGCCAAAGAGCTAAACCGTGCTACGTGTGAAAAAAGCTATGAAATTTGTTTTTGCAGTGGAAACAAAAAAAGATGCATACAATTTATCGTATACCTTCTAAACTAGAGAGCTGAAACTATTCTCTGTACACCGGATGTAGCAAATAGTTAGCTATTTTAAAGTTATCTTCCTTAGATGAAGAGCTTCAATACAATGTGCGATATACAAGAAATAAAAATATTCCATATAAATCTATATATTCTATCGTCTGCTACTGTAGTAACCAGCGATCTGAGTGATTTCCCTTTACATATCTTATAAATTACAGACATCCCTTTAAAATATATACAATTATGGTCTACGAGTATTTAGTTATGAAATTAATTAGGTCAAATAGCTCTACGTGAGAAAATGTGTTTTTTTTTATTTTATAAATATTTTGTAAGCTTTGTTCTGTGAAAGACAGGGCATACAAATTGAACTTTTTTTTCTCTTTTTTTAGTTCATTTTTTACTTTTTTTTTTTTCCTCTTTCTTTAGTTCATTTTTTACATTTTTCTTTTTTTTTCTCTTTCTTTAGTTCATTTTTTACATTTTTCTTTTTCTTTTCTCTTTCTTTAGTTCATTTTTTACATTTTTCTTTTTTTTTTTTTCTCTTTCTTTAGTTCATTTTTTACATTTTTCTTTTTTTTTTTCTCTTTCTTTAGTTCATTTTTTACATTTTTCTTTTTTTTTTTTCTCTTTCTTTAGTTCATTTTTTTACATTTTTCTTTTTTTTTTCCTTCTCTTTCTTTAGTTCATTTTTTACATTTTTTCTTTTTTTTTCTCTTTCTCTTTCCGTGTCCTTTTTTTTTCATTCTCTGTTTCTTGCACTCTCAAATTACTGAAAAATTGAGAATCCCTGACATCAGAGAAAAGAAAAATGTCAATATGTATTGACACCGTCGCGTGATAGCCAAAGTGTTGCCAGAAATCAAACTCAATTTTTTTTTTTAAAATGCTGTTACAATTTGGTTAATATATTCCAATATGTGGACTTTGAGTTGATTTTATGTGGGTGCGTGCCTTGTTTCTGATGTAACCATAAGTACAATTATGGCAGATAATTTGTTGTGTATTAGCGAAATAGATTCTGATGTAACCACGAGGCAGTTTTTCGTTCTTGATTATGTAAATAGGGGAGCGAGAGTTGAAATGAAAGTTCAGTGACAGAAAAACTTTTGAGTTTGTAGAGGGAGTAGAAGTTTGTTACAAAGCTTATATGAACCCACTCTGTCTGTCAAAAAGTTTGTACACGTTATTTCTCTCATACCCATTCTCGGATCAAGTTGAAACTTTGCACAATTATTCCATAGCATTGAAAAGACACGAGGCAATAAGAAAAACAAAACTGACCTATTAGTTATGGAAAGATCCTTTAAAAAACAACAACAACAAAAAGACACAACATAATATCTAAGGGAAATAACTCCTTATTTAAAACAATATGTCTCCATAATGTTGAAGTTATTTTCCTTATTCGATATCAAACGAAATAATTAGTTAACAATAATTAACTTATTGTTTATTCTTTTACTTGAGTCATGTTTTGATTAGTAAAATAAATAATTATTTTAAGTTTCAACATGATCGTAGAATGGATGGGGGAAAAGTTTACGTTTTCCATTATTTAAGGGAACAAACCCCTAAATATTTAGCATTTATTTCCTTTGTTGGCATTGAATGAAATTAATTACAAATAATTAGTTAAATAATTTTTTGTTTGTTTTAAATTCATTTATAT
The DNA here is from genome assembly GCF_947242115.1 of Biomphalaria glabrata. Taxonomy (NCBI): domain Eukaryota; kingdom Metazoa; phylum Mollusca; class Gastropoda; family Planorbidae; genus Biomphalaria; species Biomphalaria glabrata. Next base: position 87,063,169 of record NC_074711.1, read on the forward strand.
TTTGCTTATGCCAATGAATATTTGTGCAAAGTTTCAATTTGATCCGTGAATGGGTCTGGGAGAAACAAAATGTACAAACCTTTTGCCAGACAGACAGACAGACAGACAGACAGACGCAGTGAGTTGACATAAGCGTTGTAAAAACTAACAAAGTTATCTGAATTGACAGCAAATAATGAACAAAGGCTGGGTTATCATTCTTTGGGCCCAACCGGAAGAGCTGTCATCGGTAAAACAGGAACAGTTGTCTCACTTCCTGTTATAGTTTCCCTTTCTAATAGTCGATTACATCCCCTTGTCAGTCACCAAGTCATTATCGCACTGCAGACAGTCCTTATCGCCGAGGCCTTGTACCACAGAAAGACGAATTAGTTTGAATTCCTTGTAGAGCTTTGAATTTTTACGCAATAAGAACTTACGGATTGTAGAATGTTACGTAGTGTATTTTTGTTTGACATAAAGTTTTGAATATTTGCATGATTTCTACATGAAGGCTTATATGTTTTATTTTTTTTGCAAATAATTATTCTATCATTTCTTCATATAAAACAATTATTTCCATTTATGAAATTTACTTCTGAATATGTCTAGACGCACTAACTACCCTACTCATTGTAACAGTTGCTATTAATAACGTCATACTGCTTTTTGCATTAATTCAAACTATTCATATTTTACAAACCTCAATGAATAACGCAAGATTAACATTGAAATGGGAATCGAACCTATCTTAAAGTTTCGTAACCCGCAATAGGAAGTTCAGCATCGGTTCGATGTTATGAGATTCGACAATAAAAAAAAAAACTATGATCGTGCAATAATGTTCAATTCAATTTATTACATAAAATAGACAACGGGCCATTTTAAATTCCGACACTTGTGTAGTGGGCTACATAACAGAAAGGAGACAAAATATATTAAATAAAAGTAAAGCACTTTCATGAGAAACCCTTGGATATATTGTATTGAGACTAATACATAGGATGTAGGAAGTTTATCCGAAACAAAATTCTGTAAATCCCCCTGCATATTGTGGTACAACTTAACCAGCTCCGCACTTTACTGTAAAAGACAAAGTCTTCATATACAGACTCTATGTCTGACAGAACATTCTTAGAAATTGTACAGTCGAAATGATATAAAATGGACAGTGCTGATCACATCATCACATGGTCCTGATTCAACACCTTGCGGCAAAGGTTTTGTATCACTTCACATTTTTGACATCCTGCCCAGCCATACTTCTGGTGGTATCAGTAGTCACGCCAACTCATTTCTCACAAAAGATGTGAGACATCCTTCATGATGTCTGAAACTTCTATGAACAGGTCTTTGCCAGCAGTGGTCCCATGCGCGCTCCTCATAGCAACTATCTCTTCTGCGATTTTTAAATTTTATTTTTGTACCGCGAATAAGTACTATGAGTTGAGCGGTATCAGATAAGTGCTAAGAGTTGAGTGGTATCAGATAAGTACTAAGAGTTGAGTGGTATCAGATAAGTGCTAAGAGTTGAGTGGTATCAGATAAGTGCTAAGAGTTGAGTGGTATCAGATAAGTACTAAGAGTTGATTGTTATCAGATAAGTACTAAGAGTTGAGTGGTATCAGATAAGTACTAAGAGTTGAGTGGTATCAGATAAGTACTAAGAGTTGAGTGGTATCAGATAAGTGCTAAGAGTTGAGTGGTATCAGATAAGTGCTAAGAGTTGAGTGGTATCAGATAAGTACTAAGAGTTGATTGTTATCAGATAAGTACTAAGAGTTGAGTGGTATCAGATAAGTACTAAGAGTTGAGTGGTATCAGATAAGTGCTAAGAGTTGAGTGGTATCAGATAAGTGCTAAGAGTTGAGCGGTATCAGATAAGTGCTAAGAGTTGAGTGGTATCAGATAAGTACTATGAGTTGAGCGGTATCAGATAAGTACTAAGAGTTGAGTGGTATCAGATAAGTGCTAAGAGTTTAGTGGTATCAGATAAGTGCTAAGAGTTGAGTGGTATCAGATAAGTACTAAGAGTTGAGTGGTATCAGATAAGTGCTAAGAGTTGAGTGGTATCAGATAAGTACTATGAGTTGAGCGGTATCAGATAAGTACTAAGAGTTGAGTGGTATCAGATAAGTACTAAGAGTTGAGTGGTATCAGATAAGTGCTAAGAGTTGAGTGGTATCAGATAAGTACTAAGAGTTGAGCGGTATCAGATAAGTGCTAAGAGTTGAGTGGTATCAGATAAGTGCTAAGAGTTGAGTGGTATCAGATAAGTGCTAAGAGTTGAGTGGTATCAGATAAGTGCTAAGAGTTGAGTGGTATCAGATAAGTGCTAAGAGTTGAGTGGTATCAGATAAGTGCTAAGAGTTGAGTGGTATCAGATAAGTCGGCGGCAATAGAAAATATTTCGAACTCAGTTCTATTAGTCATGGGAATCAGGGTGTCGGCTTCAAGTGCATTTTTCTTTTCATGGCACATTTCTTCCATCATTGATAGTACCCCTCCCCATTTTACGCATTCGTCGTTGAAAAAAAAATGGCTTCATTTATTACTTAAAATGTGAGCAAAAACTCTGTAGCCTGTCCTTACCTTGCCTGTTCTCTCTTGGTAAATATTCTCATCAATCCTCTAATCTCTAGACGTAACTTATAAGATAGTATCTTCGCGGCTCGTACTACGAGTGTCGTCATACGTGTTTATGTTTTCGATTTCATACTGCTGTTTAACGCCACGTTCTATAGAAACAGCCACAAACAGCTCTATACAAATCAAACTTGATGGCATATTTTGATGCTACACAAACAGTTAAAGATCTGTCCACTTTCCCTGGAAGTTTCTACATTCAGAGTCTACTTTTTGTTTCTTTAACGCTCCCATTAAAACAATAAGGAGTACGTCACCCTTCTTGTCAATACCAAAGGAAAACAACCCATATTGACTCAGGGAAGATGCAGACGCAAGATGTCAAGGACACGCGGCCAGCTCAAGAATGCAGAACAATTTACTGAGCATTAAAAATAACTGTCAAATCAAGCCGCTGAAAACTTTTTTTCCCAAGTAGAATATTGCAAAATCATGATTCAGTTCGGTAAAGACGGTTCGTTCGGTTTGGTTCGCACCGATCAGTTATTAAGTTCGGGTTCGGTTAGGTTCGTCGTAATAATGTTTCGAGTTCAGTTCGGTTTCAGTTCGTTTCCCATGTCTAGATTAACTCTACAATGTTTTTCTAGACAATATGTTATTTTGTTCGCAATAAGGTATAAATATCTTTTTTTAGAATAGGTTCAGTATAGAGTTTTTTATTCAATAAAAAATAAACATTTTATTAGACAGATCTGTCACGACATATAAAATGATTAGGGGAAATAAAAAACCCTGATCATTCGATATGCCACGACCAACCAATCAACGAAACAAATATCAGTTTAAATTTTTGGCGGGAAAATTAGTCAGTAAATAAAACAACAGAAATGTAATCCTTTTCTAAAAAAAAAAAAGTCAATGCAGGGTTGAGAGACTCGTGTTGCATTTTCTGATCTAACTATTGAATCTGACATCAAGACTAAAGCCAGTTGACATAGGGATGACTTTGAGAGTCACGTTGACAGAGGAAACTCTCTCTAACATCCACATAATGATGGTCACACTAAACCAACGGGTGTTATCTTGTGTCAAGCCATTGTGGTCATTGCGGTCAGCACTACTGGAATATCTTTTCATCTTGTCAATGTATTTTTGTTCCTGCCTTTCGTTATAACGTGTTTACTTGTCGGCGTTTATGACATTGAACAGGGGCGTCTCCATGAGGGGTGTGGGAGGGGTAGCTAATAGTTGTTTTTTTTTATATCTTATCTTATATAATACAGACGTTACCTCAAAAAAGAAGATTACGCTATATTCCAGTTCCGGTTTGGAATTTCAATAGTAGTGACGCTTCCGTGGGGTTGCTAGACATCTTTTCGATTAAAAGAGTCTAGTAAAGTTAGGTGCCCTTTTCAGACCTTGTAATTTGTTATACAAACGTCTTCTGTTTTCTTAGGCACACTGGTGTCATGTGACCAGTACAACGACCAATCGTCTTTCCTTGTTTTCCTTATTTAATGTCCTGTACCGATTAGAGCTGCATCGAGTTGCCATAAGAATCCTGAAATTTAAAATCCAAGTCTTAACAGGTTTTCGACACCGAGACCACCGGAAGTCAAGCGCTCTACTCTCAAGCTTCAGAACTGGCTTAAAACTTGATGAAATGTACACAATTAAAGGGAGTCGAGCTGCTCTCTAGAGAAATGTTCACAGGTGAACAAGTCTCCATGATAGTCGTCTGCCTGTGGAGTGTTACGTCTCGAGACACGACCATTTCCGTCTGCAACGTATCACGTGACTAAAGAGGCCAATCACGGACGGCTGCCTGGTCGTGCTGTTTGCGCGCTAGACTTGTCGTTTGGATTTATCGATGGTCCTGGGTTTAAACCCTACCCGCTCCCATCCTCCGTCGTCCTGCGGGATGTTTGGACTAGGAAGTATCTTAAACTCTGAAGGAACATCCGAAACATGTAAAACATTTTACAAGCATCATTGATACACAGCCTGCAGTCACAGGTTGAACATCTGAAATCAACAGACCCTGTTGCACTTTCACTCTCCTTTCTACTACTGGTGTGCATGCCTGCTGCATTCATAATACGATGAGAATCACGCTTGTCATCCAGGGGCGCGAGGGCTTTAGTGAAGTCTCGTGCCTTCCTCGTGTTATCTGCAAGACAATTAACTCTTTCTCTCCGTAATTATTTACCACATTCTGGTGGAATCAACGCTGGTATCGTCAGTTAGGAGAGAAAGAGTTAAGAACCTGGAATGTTGGACTGTACCGGGCAGACTATTCCAGCTGGAGCTTGAGTTGCCTTTGATTTTCTTCTCTGACGCTTTTCTTCTGCCAAATGTTGTTTTCTTGTCTTTATTGACAGGGCAGCCATAACGCTCTGTTAATTACGCCCGTCTCCAGGGGATTCTTGTCGACGCTTGAAGTTATAAATATATAATAGATGTCACTTATTAGAAGAGACGTATTTTGTTTTGTGTAAAATGTATGGACCACAGACCTATATATATATATTATATCTAGACTGGACATGGAGATCTTTTAACACTACAAAAAAATGTCGTGAAAATCTTTTAAAAAGATGAAACAAGGCGTAGTTTTGTAGAGTAATTATTAGAAATACGATTTTTTTCAACCCTAATCTATGTAATGTTATGACTTTGCCATGCGCACCGCCATCCAAGATAGTGCAGAAAGAAGGTGCGCACTATCTGTGACTAGACAAGTCGGGTGTTGACATGAAAAAACTATTTCCGCCCAAGAGAGAGGGCCAATATGGAGATGTTGTACTCAAGGCAGACGTTACTAAGTGTTTGTGATGTCCTCGTGTAAATAAACATCTATGTCCTCGTTGAGTTGCCTCCCTTCAGTTATTACAGTAATATATAATTTAATGTTTAGATCTATATCTAGTAATTAAACATCGAAAAAAAAAGTGCACTTTCGTCTGATAATTATTATTTAGCAATTTTTAGATACATAAAAACTCAATCAATCTATTTAAATGTACATAAGATGACTAAAAATCAATAGACGTGAATTACTTCGATCTAGGATTATCTATGAATTATCTTAATGGAAACAAACAAGAAATGGCTTTGTTTCATGAATTTTCATGATTATACAGTTCTGTGACACGTGTATATTGTTAACGATTTTCTCTACCAGGCCTTCTGTAAACACTGCTAAACACAACAGCACATCTAACACAAGAACTTGACAACAAGAGCTTCAATAAACAATGCGGCGGTTTAATAACAAATACATCAACAACAGCCGATAAACATAATTGGCTACACTAACTTCAAATGCTTTGATACACTACAGAACTGCCTAGCTAATCACTGCAAGTTGTACAGCTACATTTTCGAGGACTCACAGGTTACAGCACAGTCCTTCTCTTGCTGTCCTGGACTTGACTCCTTTCTTACACATTGTCTCTCGACTGTGAAGGCTCTAGATCACATGTACGCAACACAGGTCATAATTGAGGTTCTTAGCAGCACTGTCCCTTGTCTATTGACACTTTAACCCTTTCATAGGTCTGTGAATTGATCAATCGCGGATAAGAATTTATTTCTGGTTTCCAGTCTATATATATATATATGGTTCCCGGTCATTTCATCCCCGGTCATTTCATCCCCGGTCATTTCATCTCCTGGTCATTTCATCCCCTAGTCATTTCATACCCTGGCTATTTCATCCCCTGGTCATTTCATCTCCTGGTCATTTCATCCCCTAGTCATTTCATCCCCTGGTCATTTCATCCCCGGTAATTTCATCCCCGGTCATTTCATCCCCGGTCATTTCATCCCCTAGTCATTTCATCCCCTGGTCATTTCATCACCCGGTTATTTTATCCCCTGGTCATTTCATCCCCTGGTCATTTCATCCTTCGGTCATTTCATCTCCCGGTCATTTCATCCCCTGGTCATTTCATCACCCGGTCATTTCATTCCCTGATCATTTCATCCTCTGTTATTTTCAACATCTGATCATTTTATCTAACACATAGTTATTGTAAAAATCATGAAATGAGCAACATTTAATATATTCATTTTTTATTTAAATGACAAAAAGTGTGACATATTAGATTGTAATATAGTTAAAATTAAATGCCATTGGAAGACTATAAAAATTTAACATGTATAAATGTAGAGGTAATGTAAAAAAAAAAGTGTTATCCTGATATGGGTGAAGTCAGCCTTTATTAGAAATCAAAATAAAACCTTATTTCAAGGCTAGAAATTTCAAGAAAGAGCGATTGAAAATAAAAGTGAAACATGGTCGTACTTCCACCACACCTTGGCTTATGGTGATAACTTATCAGCGGCACGGTCATATTTATTGTAATCGCACTTCTATCTCTCAAAATGATTTTCACTACTTCCACCACACCTTGGCTTATGGTGATAACTTATCAGCGGCACGGTCATATTTATTGTAATCGCACTTCTATCTCTCAAAATGATTTTCACTACTTCCACCACACCTTGGCTTATGGTGATAACTTATCAGCGGCACGGTCATATTTATTGTAATCGCACTTCTATCTCTCAAAATGATTTTCACTACTTCCACCACACCTTGGCCTTTGATCATTACGTCATGCGCAGGATAATATTATGATATTACAACCCCCACATCCAATAGAAGCGCTATAGCTAAGTACACACCCAGATTTACAATATTAGATTTCTCATTAAGAAAACAAAGTGGAAGAGGAATCACAATAAACGCATTAGTAACATGTCAAAAAATATCAACCAGCATTCTACATAAACATATTTATATATAAGATGAAATGAGGACTTAAAGTCAAAGCCTTAACAGCACAATTAAACAATGAAAAAAGAAAAATCTTTAATTGGGGATGAAATGACCGGGGGATGGAATGACCAGAGGATGAAGTGACTGGGGGATGAAATAACACGGGGATGAAATAACCAGGGATGAAGTGGCCGGGTATGAAATGACCGGTCACCATATATATATATGGTTTGCCTTATATATATATATGGTTTGGAGTTTTTTAATTTCTAAAAGAGTTCCTATGAAAGTAAAGCATTGTGGGATAGAAAAGATTGCAGACTTAAGAAAAATTAAAACAAGATGGGGACACAAATGTAGAGACCATCTTGTTTTTCAAGCCCCTTGACTCCGATAGCACTACGTAAAAATAAAAAAAAGAAAACAAATTTGAAGCCCTATGAAACAGTCTAGGTCTGGAAGACGTGGGGGGGGGGGGGCAGAATATGGCCCACAGGCCTTAGTTTACTTCTTTTTTTCCAGTTAGACAAGTGAACTTTTTGTTGTTATTTAATAAACTTTGTTAAGGATTTAAATATCTTCTAATCCATAGCGCGGTGTTTTCATTAAACCGGTGGTTCAGGATTTAAACTGTGGAACTGATTTCATTATTGGATATTGAACTGAATTAAGATCTGTGTTAATTGGATACTAGCGTCCTTGTATGAAAACTAAACATTATTCTGAATAGTAATAACGTAATGATACGATCTTAAAGGTAACAGACTAAAGTAACATAGCTTATTAAAGTAACGACCAATCACCTTGGATAGAATATAACGATTATAAAAGTCTAAGAGCCTCTGATACATAATTGAACTGAAACTTTGTCCGTACTAAGTAACCGAGCTACTTAAGCATACCTAATTACCCCCCTCCCCCGCCAACTATCTCACTCCAGTCTCACTTTAAGTCCTCATCATTCTTACACTACTAAGTCCAATTAGTTTGTTTCATAAACCACGTGCTAGGTTTGGTCACACACTCCAACACACACACACATTAGATTGGTTGAAACAAAGCTGCTAACTAGGGCAATTTTTTCAAAATTTTCTCATTTAATAATGTATGAAGATAATTATCTAGTCTAGACCAACACTAGTACGACAAAAAAAAATCGAATCTTAGGAATAGATTAAAAAGTCATAACTTTTGTCGCAAAGCTAGAACAAAGCAGTCAGAAATACATATTAAGATAAAAATATTTATACCTTTTATACGTTTCGGATGTTTCTTCAGAGTAAAAGATAATCTCCATCCTAGTCCAAACTTCCCGCAGGACGGCGGCAGTTGGCAGCGGGCTGGGTATGAACCCGACACCATGGTGACTACCGAAAGACAGTCCAGTGCGCATGCAGCACGGCCAGGCAGTCATCATAATCCGATCCAAAACACCGATAAATGATTCACACTTTTGAGACAAAGGTTTTTATTAAACCTTTTTTTAAACTATAATTTTGAAGGTATAGAGCAGGGGTTCTCAACCTGTGGGTCGCGACCCCTTTGGGGGTCGATTGACGATTTACCAGGGGTCGCCTAAGACCATCGAAAATATGTATTGTTTTTGTCTCTTCTTCTATAGCTGCGCATGTGTGAGGGTGGGGGGTGGGTCGAGGCAGAGTGGGGGAATATAAAAGGGGTCGCCGAGCTTTAAAGTTTGAGAGCCGCTGGTTTAGAGGGAATTTAATTGGAAGAAACTTGTACAATGAATGATTGATCGATTTTCTTTATGGCAGTGGGGGGGAAAAAGCGTCTCTTAGGATCCCTGATGTGGTTCAATCATGTTTTATTATGAGATGAGACTAACTACAAAATTGGTTTCTGTTGTCCCGAGACTAATCATTATAGAAGGCCTCAACTATTGACCTGCGACGTAGAAACCTGTGGGCTGTGGAGACCAATAGCTCGTTGCTACGTCCGTGACTTCAAGATTAGTTAACTGATTGTCTCTGTATGACCAGTGAGTGACCTACTGTGGTAATAGGTATCCCTTTCAGACCATGCAATCTTTGTGGACAGATAGATTTAAACAATATTAGTTTCTATTGTCGACGGAACGAGGGTGTCATGTCGCCAGCGCAACGACCAACCGCCTGTACTTTCCCATCGTTGGCCAGGTATCCTAGAGAGTTGATGGCCCTTAAAATCCAGAAATTACAAATCTTAATCTTCAGCGAGACTTGAGGTACCTAGGTTCCCGGGTACGAGATTTAAACGGGACGAACGGACGGACAGACGGACAAACCGCACAAAACTAATAGCGTCTTTTCCCCTTCCTTGGCCGCTAAAAATAATTCTTGTTCTTCCCCTAAACAAACTTGTTTTAACACAAACACACAAGCCAAAAATTAGAATTATGTGTTTAAATCTTTAAACGCAATAACGACCAACGGCGGCGTCAATACGACCGGGGCACAAAAAACGACGGCGTCAAAACGACCAGGGAGCCTAAAACGGTGGCGTCAAAACGACTAGGGCGCTAAAACGGCCGTTTCCATAGCGTTGGGTACTGCTAGATATCTCGAATAGGATTAATGCTGCTTCATTTGTTAGCGTGGCGCTTCCATCGTGATAGGAAACCGGGTGCTGTCCCCTTCCTGCGTACACATCAACCCAGCCTCTAAACCAAGCGACGTCTTCGAAAAAAAAAAAAAACAGCAACCAACTCTGAGGTCAGGCGCTGATATGTTTGAGAGAAATGACAAGTCCTCTTTCGTATGATCTTGTCAAAGAGACCCGTGTGCCGATGTAATGGGGGGTTGGGGGGGGGGGAGAGAGCGAGGGGGACACCTTCACTAAAGCCTATTTATCATTGGACGGTTCTAGTCCGCGCCCTTTTCACTTCGTCCATCACGAGGTCACAGTGACCTAGCCGCTGCCCGTTAACCAACGCAAGTGAAAGTGCCAGGCTGTGTTTTAAATAGAGACAAGCGACAGGAGATACTAGAGACCCAGACTGTATACGCATATTTGTCATAACTAAATAGTTATATCAAACAGGCTGTCCAAAAAAAAAAACAACAACTATCGCTTCATTTTGTATGGTTTCACATTTTGCTGATGTTTCTTTAGATTCCAAAACTATTACAAAATAGCCCAAACCTCCCGCAGGACGGAGGGAGGCGGCGGCGTGCGGGGATAGAACTCTTAACAAGGAAAAATAATTATTCTCCTTGCAAGAGAATTAAAGTCTTGTATTTTCAAAATTTTAACGGTCAAACTAGATATTGCTTTCTCGATGAGGAGGACAAGTGACGATGAAATACAATGACTGAAAGAGGATGACATGAGTTTTAAACTCTTTTTCCTAATTGAAGGTGCCAACGTTGATTTGACCCCCAATTAAACTAAATTGGTTTTTGAATTTATAAACTTTAATTTTTGTTGCGTAAAAAGAGCATGCTTTCTTTTACATTTAGATACAAATATAACATTTTCTGATAACAAACAAAAAAAGTTATTGAAGTTTATTAATTACAGGTTAGTGCAATACCAAAAAGCAAGACGAATAATACCATCGAAACGACCAAAATAATTACGAAGAGAAAGAGTTAAATCTTTCTGTTCTAGCTTTAATAATGGAAGTAATTGAGAGGAGCCGACCACCTCGTCCAGATCTGATATAACTGTAGTTCAATGGGAGCTGAGTGTCTTTAGGTATTTTGTGTGTTTTGGAAAGGCTTCATTCGTGAAATAGTTCTTCAAGAGGCGATAGCTGTGCTACAAAGAATATCTGACACCATGCGACCGGGCCGCTTCACTAGATCTCATCGAGTCCAATGGAGCCAAGCCATTTCATATTCATTTTTTCGCTGTGAATAGAAGACTCCACGCGCCTGATAGCATCGCATCACATGCCGGATATGGCCTGCGGGACTTAGTTTGGACATCACTACTTTATGGGAAACTGTCCACCTAGACAAACGATCATTTTAATTCGACTCCTAACTTTCCCTTGTTGCCTCGCTTCCTGTGAGAGCAAGAATCGCCTTCAAGGTGACCACACTTTGCCATCAGTGTATCTACAATCTAGAAATGCCCTTGTACATTAACGGAATGATCACTCCATATGTCCCTCAAAGAGCCCTGCCTTCAATTGACTCAACGCTTCTGGTGGTGCCACGTCTCTCCCTCAAACGTTACGGTCTGCTGGCTTTTTCAGTGCACGGACCAAAGGTTTGGAACTCACTCCCTATTGATCTCAGACAAAGTGCTTAGCTACATTCAAGAAGAACTCTTTCTCTCCGTAATTATTTACCACATTCTTGTGGAATCAACGCTGGTATCGTCAGTTCGGAGAGAAAGAGTTAAGAACCTGTTTAAAACTTTTTTTTGTCATAATAGCTCTCGTGTTTATGTTTGTAATGTTATCACAGCGCCTTGAGCCTGCATTATGTTTGTCAACAGCGCTGCAGAAATTCAAGGCTACATTATTAATTATTATTTTAGCTGCCCAATCAGAATACTTCTGACTTTTGACGAACACAAGAGAGGTAACCGAGAAAACAACATAGAAAATCTATCCAATTTGAAACAGCAAACAGATAATTAAAGGACTCTATTTTTTTTTTTACCAGTGGCGTGCCTCAGCACTAGTCAAATGGGCCTAACTTTCTAAAACAACTATTAAAATCACTAGACGTTGAAAGAAATAGTTCAACTTTGCTACACAAACACAACGATTACAGACGAATATTCATAAGCCTATTAACTTAGATTACATAATGTTTATATCATAATAATAAAGCTATTTATTTAGTGAAAGTAAAGTGCAAGCAAGCGTATGTCATGCACATTTGTACATAAATAAACGCTGCACCACACAATAATACCAGAAAATAACTATATTTTCAAGATTTGTGTTAATGCTAAAATTACTGAATGTGAAATACTGATAGATTTAGGCTAAGATCTCTGATTTCACTGATGTAAACATGCAATATCAATTTCCTCAAACAAAAAAAAAACAAACCCATTATATTTTTTATACATATCCAATGTTATCATTGCCATCATTGGCATATCAGTCCAATATAACTAATTGTATTGAATTTGTTTTTTTTTATTGCACAAAAACAAGTTTTTCTAAAATGCATTTGTACACGGAGGAGGGGTGGGCTGGGACGGATCACATCCAAGCGACGAGAAATGAGTTATAGGACAAGGCTAAGTAGCCAATGGCCCAGCACGGATATGCACGCGCATAGGAAATAGACCAGCATGCCGTTGAAGGAAGGAGCTGTAACACGCAATTTTTTTTAATGCTGTAATACAGATATGGACATGTTTGTCTGATGGACACTGATACTGTAGGGCGCAGGTTTTTTTTTTTTAAATAACTGGGCCAAAAATATTAATACAAAAATTGTTTCTAAAGTGCAAATGTTTATTGAAGGCCTAAACTTTGAAGGATATGCTGTTGGTCTGTTAGCCGGGTGTGTATCCATAATTGTTGCCCTTGGCATGGGCAGCTAACCCAGTACTGGGTTTTCATTAATTCAACCCACGACGCATTCTACTGATCTAGGTCAGGAATTTCTGACCTAGTTTACAAACCATAAGTTTAGCACCCAACGGATTTACCTGGTCAGTGTGTGACAAAACCAGATATTCGAGTACACGAGGTCAGCAAGAAAATATGACTCACGTTGTTGAGCTAGCCTTTTGCTTTTACATTTGCCCGGACTAACCTTAATTAACCGTGACTCGCGACTACTATAGCCCTGATCACTGACTTGTGGCTTGGCCACCTGTGGTAATGGAGACCAATAGCTCAATGCCATGTCACAGGTCAGAGTTTAGGTCTGTTTCCACTATTGCTCTCTCCTTAACGAGTAGATTCTCTCTATTCACCTGAGGATATTTAAGTAGACATGACCTAACGACCGACATTTACAAGATGTGTTTTGATTCATTTATTTAGACCTTTCCTGTAAATCTTTTTTTTTTCTATCAAAATTTTTAGCGTTTTGGCTACATGTATTAATATAATTATATTAATTTAATTTTTGTTAGCCAAGATACAACCAAGATACAAGTATTTACACGATTAATCCATTTAAAGGAATATTAAGATATTATAAAATAATCCTCTGCACATACACTGCGCATATATTGGATACATTTGTCTCATTTTACATTCCATAGCCAAATTAAAAAAAAAGCCGATCCATCGTTCACGCTGCCTCCCTCCGAATTAAACAAAATGTCAGCCATTTTACGTATGTGCAGGCTTATAAAGAAAAAAGATTGAGCCTCGTGCATGTCTCAGAGGAGGACGTCGCGTGCAGCAACTAGCTGAGATTTCCCGCGAGTCTTGATTTGCAAGACGAGACTTCATGGATTTTCAATTTGAAAATGTTTTCTGATGCCCCCATCAACGTTCGCCAAGCCCCACCCAGGCCCTCCCCTTCCTTAATTCCACTTGTGTAATTTCATTTGACGTATCGCACATGAGAAACTCGGGGCTGATAGATGACGCAGGCTGCGGGATATGCGGGGGGGGGGGGCGTACGCATATAGGCCGAAACATGCACGTCTTTTAAGAAACGCACTGGCAGCGAATTATTCCAACACCCAAAAGCTAAAACAACATGCATATAAATTTAAGATTAGACTTCTTAGAGCCAAGTTAATTTTTAGGTTGATAAAGGAAGAACTAATTTGAATTTACCTTTCAGACCTTGTTTCAACGAGGCGGCTGACGTAAAGCACATTTGTTTTAATGGCCGATGTTGTGACGAGGATGTCGTGTGGCCAGGACTATAATCCCCCACATCTATCTTCACCAAAATATGTCAGGTACCTTTCGGACCGGGAGCTTTTCTTCTTGAGCTCTAGACGCCTCGCCTTGTAAGCTTAGAAATTTAACGCAATGCTATTATACAACAAGTTTAATGTTGCTATCAAACTAAATTAAAAAATAATACCTTCTAAAAGATTCACCCTTTCAGACCTTGCGATTTAATGCGCAGATGATTTAAAGATCATCTATGTCCAATATTAACGAGGGTGTAACGTGGCCAGAATAACGACCAACCGTTTTGCTTTCAACAACTAATATCAGTAACCCATTAGAAATCCTAGTCTTCACCCAGATCCGAACCCGGGACTCCTAGGTTCGGAAGTCAAGCACTTTACCAACCGTCTATCTCGCCCACCTTGATTCCTTTTAGATGCCACAACTCACATAACCGCTTTCTTTTAGTTCTATGGAAGTATGAAAATTGAGAATGGAAATTTTACGGAGGCAACAGGGGATGTAACTCTGACAGTATTGATTGCAAACTTCATAGATCAATCAATTTTAACTTCGTATGAAGTAGTAGGACAGTATGTGGTCATAAGACAGTATGTGGTAACAAGACAGTATGTGGTAACAAGACAGTATGTGGTAACAAAACAGTATGTGGTAACAAGACAATATGTGGTAACAAGACAGTATTTTTGATAGCAGGACATTATGTGGTAACAAGACAGTATGTGGTAACAAAACAGTATGTGGTAACAAGACAGTATGTGTTAACAAGACAGTATGTGGTAGCAAGACAGTATGTGGTAATAAGACAGTATGTGGTATCAAGCCAGTATGTGGTAACAAGACAGTATGTGGTAACAAGACAGTATGTGGTAGCAAGACAATATGTGGTAACCAGACAGTATGTGGTAACAAGAAAGTATGTGGTAACAAGACAGTATGTGGTAACAAGAAAGTATGTGGTAACAAGGAAGTAGGTGGTAACAAGAAAGTATGTGGTAACAAGGAAGTAGGTGGTAACAGGACAGTATGTGGTAACAGGACAGTATGTGGCAACAAGACATGTGGTAACAAGACAGTAGGTGGTAACAGGACAGTAGGTGGTAACAGGACAGTAAGTGGTAACAAGAAAGTATGTGGTAACAAGACAGTATGTGGTAACAAGACAGTATGTGGTAGCTAGACAGTATGTGGTCATAAGACAGTATGTGGTAACAAGACAGTATTTTTGATAGCAGGACATTATGTGGTAACAAGACAGTATGTGGTAACAAGACAGTAGGTGGTAACAGGACAGTAGGTGGTAAAAGGACAGTATGTGGTAACAAGACAGTATGTGGTAACAAGAAAGTAGGTGGTAACAGGACAGTATGTGGTAACAAGACAGTATGTGGTAACAAAACAGTATGTGGTAACAAGAAAGTAGGTTGTAACAAGACAGTATGTGGTAACAAGAAAGTAGGTGGTAACAGGACAGTAAGTGGTAACAGGACAGTAAGTGGTAACAGGACAGTAAGTGGTAACAGGACAGTATGTTGTAGCAGGACAGTAGGTAACAACTTTTTGTGTCAAGTTGCTATATGTCAATTGTAAGAAGATGACATCAAGTAGTTTGTATTGATGACACACGTCTATGTCAAGTCATGTGACTTAGTGAAAGGAACGTATTTGATGTGAAGCTAGAAAGTTATCATATTCATAGAAGTTTGATTTAAGACTTGTAAAAAAAAACCCTCATATTTTGTCCGCAAGTAGTTCCCAGTTCCTGTAACTATTGTTAGCCTAGTCTCAGTACTGTAAGACTGCGTATGAACAATATGCCTACTAAAGTGATCATCCTACTACAATCTCGTCATAAAAGTCGCATCCAATCTTGTCTGTGCAATTAGATACTTTTTACATATTGAGTGTTTCTAACAGCGCTCCAGAAGAGCAGATGCCCTTTCCTTGTACTAGTGTCCTGGCTAGGATTTTGTGTGTTGTGTGTTTGATACTATTTCACTAATATAAACGCGAGTTCAAACACACCCAAGGGACACAACAATTAAATATACCTAATAAAACTTGTAAAGACTTCAACTGATGTTTATTTACAGGTGGGGATGATCGTCTTGTCATTTTAATTAGCAGTCTATTCAATATACATCTATCTACAAGCCCTAGCCAGATTCTTCTCCTATCATGTATTCGTATTCTGCAACGTCCTTGGTCTGTCTTACTACGTCACTACTTTTGCCGTGGCTAAAACCAATGCACAATATATTTATTTACTTAACTAACATAATCTTTAAACTAAACTAGGTCACTACACTAGTTATTATTCTCAAACAACATGCTTCTTATCTAGCTATTATCTCTGCACATAAAGATCAACTCTGCTGCTATGTCCTCCTCTCTGGCAGCAGTTCGCCCTAGTTGAAGACAGACGCAGAGGACGATAAGAAAACTTAAGTAGACCTCTAGCGGACAACCGCTTTGTGTGCGTTAGGGGCGAAAAATTATGCAGGTCGCAACTGGGTTTGCGTAGTCATGTGAAACACTGAACTCTAAAGAATTCTTAATCTTCGGAATCGTAGACCTTGCCATTATTATTATCATCATTATTTTCTCTGTAATTGACATCTTTATTTGGCAACTATGACTTTTTTTTTCAGTGGATCTGTTCAATTTATCTGATTAATTGATCTATTTAGTTAATCAACATGTTTTGATTATACGCTGGTTATAGCACCCATTCAAAAGGTAAAGAAAACAATAATTCACAACAGTAAACAATTTCCGTCACGTGACGTATTCCTCTCCCACCCCCCACCCCCTTTTTACAAAAGTTATGACTCAAAAAACATCCCGAATGAAATGTGCATCCATAAATCAAGGCCGGATTTTGTATTTGAGAGAGCCCTGCCATTGACACACGCACCCAAAGCTAAGCAGAAACACAAGACTTATTTCATTGATATCTAAAAGTTCATCTTGTTAAGCCCTTAGATTTATATCTAAAGAACAACATCCCTGAATAATGTGCTTTCTAACATCTTTCTTGCAATAGGCACAACATACATCTGTTCATCAGATCAAACACAAATCAATGGATCAGAAACACTTTCACGCACCTCTAACTTTAATTTTGATTTAAGAAAAACAGAGCTTGTAGCCTTATTTTGAAGAATGTTTGAACTCATTTATTGAGGATTATCATGATAAATGTTAAACATTGAAATCTTTTGTATCTAAAACTAGAGGTTTTTTATATGTCGATATGGAGAAATGTGGAGGCGATATAAGGTAACTGTAAAAAAAAAAACCTGATAGAATGCTTGGGAAACATTTTGAAATAAAAAAAACCCAACTTAGCAATGTCAAGGACGTTTATTAAATGATCACTTCTGCTAAATGATCAATGTAAACCACTTTGCGATTTAAGGGAATGGTTTTAAAAAAGTTGGATTTGCAGTTCTCGGAAACGGCACAAAAATGATCATACATATACTTAGCGTTTTGAATCCAACATTCGTATTTGATCTACACCTGTTGATTTATTCTATTGAATGTTATCACAATGTATGTGTCATGATCTGTAAGTCTTTCAATAAGATAATAATACGCGTACAGAAACACTAAAGCAATCTTCTGATCAGCACAAACTCTACAGAACCAGATCAGACCTATTACAATAGAATTCAAGACCTGATTATCCTCCTTTAGATTGAAAAAAAAAATTAAATTAAAAAAAATAATGCCCTGCTTGTTTGTGAAGTACCTTAGTAGATAGGTATTATTTAGGCCTTATTCTACATTCTAAAACTAGTTCGAATATGTACACTTTTTTTTCTTTGTAATATTAAGATAATGGAACAGCCATTAAAACCAATGATTTGTAGAATGAAGTATGTCATTTAACAATTAGATGACAGTAGATCATAATAATTTCGTAAGGAAAGAATGCAATTTATTTATGGCAGAGTGGTTAGGCGCTTGGCTTCCGAAACTGGGGTCCTGGGTTCGAATCCTGGTTAAGACAGGAATTTTTAATTTCGGGATCTTCGGGCCCGAGTCCACCCGACTCTAATGGGTACCTGAAATTACTTAGGAAAAAGTTGAGGCGGTTGGTCGTTATGTTGGTCACATGACACCCTCGTTAACCATAGGCCACAGTAATAGATGATCTTTACATCGTCTGCCCTATAGACCACAAGAACTGAAAGGAGAACTTTACTTTCTGTGTAGTGAGTGGCTTGCTCTGTAGCAGTGAATGATATATAATATTAATATTCTATGCAACTTGACATATAAGGAAGATGATATCAGAGATGCCTGAGTGCTAGACCTCGATTTATGAAAAATTAGCTGCTCTTGTATACATTGAGAACCATTGAGTCATAGAAGACATGGTGGTGTTTTCATTTGGTTCTCGGTCTTACGAAGTGTTATTCAACTACAAAATTATTTTCCTATTAGTCTAAAAGAGAATGGGGATTTCAAACTCATCTCTGGAGCGTTCATCAGATGTCAGCTTCTCATACAGCCTGTTTTTGTAACATTTGCTCTAATATCAACTGATAATGACTGATATGAATATTAACGAGTAGGCCTTATATCTCTGCGTCTCAAAACCATCATAAAAAAGTCTAATCATTTACGCTTGAGTGAAATTCCTGACAAATAGTAACCAGACTTTGATTAGTTCTCTCTACTGGGGGGCCTCTTCTAGTTCCGTCACCAAGCAACTATTCCCACCAGAGGGGGTGCCAAAGTCGTCTGGTGACCTAATGGTTGTTCCAGCACTATAGAAGCGAAAAGTACTCAAGTCTTTTTCTGAAAGCAAGATCTGTACTAAGTTATATTTAAATCAAAAGACTGGAATGAATCTATGTTCTAAAAATATTTCTTCTTGTTAAAAAGTTCATTAAAAAATGTCTCGTCTAGACTGGCATTTTACGTCTCGAGAAATGATTTATTCTATTTGCAACTTCTTGTGTGACTAAAGAGGCCAATCCTTGATACACAGCTTCAGTAACATGGAACTCTGTAATCAACAGGTGCTGTTGCACTTTCACCCTTCTTTCAACTTCTGGTGTGTACGGCATCTGCAATCCAGCACCCATCCTTAAGGTTTGCTCTCCATGTGGATCTGTTAGTGGCTATACTGAAGAGCTTCATGTTGTGTCTGCCTACATCAGTATACCTTAAAAGTGAAAGATCAACAGCTCTCCTGCCTTCTGTTAGATCACCATGCAGAGTGCCCTGTGAATGTTAACCTTGTGGCATTCTGTGAACATATCCAAGCCTACCAAGCCTACCAAGCCCAGAAAGGCTACCAAGCCTACCAAACCCACCAAGCCCACCAAGCCTACCAAGCCTACCAAACCTACCAAGCCTACCAAACCTACTAAGCCTACTAAGCCTACCAAGCCTACCAAGCCTACCAAGCCTACCAAACCTACTAAGCCTACTAAGCCTACCAAGCCTACCAAACCTACTAAGCCCACCAAACCTACCAAACCCACCAAACCTACTAAGCCCACCAAGCCCACCAAGCCCACCAAGCCCACCAAACCTACCAAACCTACCAAACCTACTAAGCCCACCAAACCTACCAAGCCTACCAAACCTACTAAGCCCACCAAACCTACCAAACCTACTAAGCCCACCAAACCTACCAAACCTACTAAGCCCACCAAGCCTACCAAACCTACTAAGCCCACCAAACCTACCAAACCTACTAAGCCCACCAAGCCTACCAAACCTACCAAACCTACCAAACCTACTAAGCCCACCAAGCCCACCAAGCCTACCAAGGCGTTGGCAACTGATAACAGCACGGATATCTTGGCGCCCTGGAAGATATATAGCTTTAGTTTTTACTGCCATGTCTACCATATAGCAAAGTGCTCATCATACAGTACCGGAGGACTAGGGCTTTGGTATTGTAAGTCAGCAAGGTATTGTCCTTCATTGAATTCTGAAGCCGTGACACGGTGCCCATTGGCTATCTTGTTATTGATGTCTTCAGATGATGGAGCCAAGTTAACAGAAATGGTCAGCTTCTAGAAGTTGCAATAACTGCAATAACAGCCGAAACAAATTGTCAACAATAAATACGTTTTTTCATTTTCAACTTAACGTTTTCAGCTGTTATGTATAAGCGTCAGATTTCCCACTACTAATAAGATAAAAAGACTGTCAAGGTCTAGTAGCTACTATAGTTATAAACTTACAATCTATTTGAAAAAGCAGCGAGCCGGTAGAGCGATGGCTCCCTCTTGTTTCTCACTGGCATTTTGTGGCATTTTACGTCTCGAGAGACGATCTTTTCCCTTTGCAACTTCCTGTGTGACTAAAGAGGCCAATCCTTGTTACACAGCTGCGATCGCAGGTTGGGCATATGTAATCACCACGCGCCGTTGCATTTTCACGCTTCTTTCTGATTCTGTTGTGTATGACATCTGCAATCCGTGACCCTTCCTTTATGCTCTCTCTCTCCATGTGGATCACTCCCGTCTCAGAACTCAATAAAAGTATTATCTTTGTGTATTGAATATAACATGTTTTAATAAGCAGTTTATTAAATTTATTTTTGCTAGTCCGTCCACCTGGAGGCATTTCTTTTCAATCGTCTGCTCCACACTTTTGTGAGACTTGCGCAATGAGCTGCTTTTCAAACATCTGATATGAACGTCGGTATTCTAAGAAGATTTCTATGGAGCTCATACAATTCTAGCACTTTCTATTATCATCGTAGAGTATTATGTCATCCAATTCTATACCAATAAGATTCTTTTAAATCTACAAATATCTCATAAAGCTAAAAGATTTTCTTCAAGCGGCATTCATTTTTCTTGAAAGTAATTTGCTTTAAAGGTAGGAAACTCCGATGGTTTTGAGAATTTTTTTTATATATAATATATGTTTTGATTTACATGTAGAGAATGAAATAACATTCTTTTTATTTAAAAAAAAACCCCACAAAAACGTAGTAAATTTATGTTTATCTGACGGAATTTTTCTGCGAATTAAAAACAGATTTTCACCTGGTTTCTATGTGACGTTAGAAATGTTGATTACACACTTTAGAGTCTAGATCTAGATCGTTGTCTATTTGTATCGATTTTAAAAAAGTGTGTGAGTGTGTGAGTCAATATCAATGTGTATACAAATGATTTTTAGAACGAATGGTGGCGGCTAGACAGAAAGTGTCAAGCAATTGTGACACGGTTTCGTACTGGACATTGTCCAATAGGAGCCTACTTCACTTGGATACGAGAGAATCAAAATCCCAGATGTCGACACTGTCACACGGAAGACGAGACAGTGAAACACATTCTCTACGAAGGCAGGGTGCCTCAGAAACACAATCGAAGATAGAACTAGTCGTGAAACAGATAGAACTGGTGCATGCGGGGGTCTCGCCCTGTACGGAGACAGACCCTACAGAACAACAATGGCAGATAGCTGGACCGTGCTGTAAGGGATTAATCCCAGTACGGAGCCATAGTGCATGAAGGCTTACAAATACCAATGTTTGTCACAGCCTATGGGCTAGGCCTAGCAGTTACTGTAAGAATGAAGCGATCTTATCTTATCTTATAAAATACAGTTCGCAAGCTTCGTGACCCATTTCGAAGATACCGAACGATTTCATTGGTTAGATCTGGAGGGGAGTGACGTAGGCAATGGCTAAAACCGAAATGAGATATTATTATTTTCTATTTAGATGTCAGGAATTTACTAATTTATTCAATATAAATGTTTCTAAGCATCTAAATAAGAAATGGTATCATGCTTACAATTATAACTTTTTACGCAGAGCTAAAATATATCAATAACTTATATTTGAAAAAAAAAAACATCCTAGTTTCCCTTTCGACTTTTTTAAAAGTATTTATTTTTCTTAACTCTACACTTTCTTCCTAGATCTACAAAAAGTTGAAACCAAAATTTCATTACCATAAAAAACATGAATCCCATACCTCTGTACCCTATATATATATGATTGACATATGTTTCACTTAGAATGTCAAACAACCCACCCATCCCTGTTTCTCCACGCTCCCTCCCCAAGGAACGTATCTGTCTTAACATCGAATTAAAAGAAAAGAGAAAGCCTGACCAGTAACAAAGAATGTATTATCTACAATTCAGTAGGTCAAAAACTAAAATAATCTTATTACGTTTCATAAACTAATGACTGTCTTTTCAAATCTTTATGTTCAGTGTGCATCGACTTACAGAACAGGGAACTCCCCTCTCTTTTACTCTCATCAATTAATGAGGGATAATCTGATCTCAAAAAGAAATGGCGAGCATTAGTGTATGTACTATGTTGTTTTTCTTGGACAGAGAAGAGTTCCTTTGACGGATTTCATGTCAGAGTCCGTTGAAGAGTTCGATTCAGTTTTACATGAAGATTGGGACACAATATATGTTTGAAGTAGAGCATATAGAAGTGGACAGTCATATCGATATTTCAATACAAATACACAGAGACACACACTAAATAAACACACATTTAAAAAATGTAAAACTCATGTGCCGATTTTTAAATTAAAAAATCTGCAGGACTTGTGCTATCTAACGAAACAAGATTCTTCATCATTTATGGTGCTACCATACGAAACTAAATTTTCACAAGAAACTTTATGACTTGTACTACCTTACGAAACAAGAACCTTCATGGCTTATGCAACCTTTCGAAAAAAGATCCCGCATGACTAATGCTACCTTATGAAACAATAACCTTCATCTATTGTGCTACCTTACGAAATAATAATTTTCATGACTTGTGCTACCTTAAGAAACAGTAACCATATAAATTGTGCTACATTGCGAAACAAGAACCTTCGTGACTAATGCTACCTTATTAAACAAGAATGGCGTGTGCTACTCATGACTTTACGTGCTACCTTTCGAAACTAAAACTTTTCACAAGAAACATCATGACTTTTGCTACCTTACTAAACAAGAACGTTTATGACTAGTGCTACCTTACGAAACAATAACCTTTATGACTTATGCTACCTTGCGAAACATGGACCTTCATGACTTATACTACTTTATTAAACAAGAATGACGTATGCTTCTTTGCAAAACAAGATTCCTCATGACTTACGGTGCTATCTTACAAACTTATGAAACAAGAACCTTCATGAACTTTGCTAACTTACGAAACAAAAATTTTCATGAATTTTGCTACCTTAGGAAACCAGATTCTTCATGGCCTGTGCTTCTTTAAGAAACAAGAACGTTCTTGACTCGTGCTACCTTACAAAACCTGAAAGATTTATTTATAAATTTTACACATTGAAACCAAACCACAACCTTGTCAACTCTAAACTAAATCAACACCATTGACAATATCCAAACTATTGACACTAACAACTTCTCCATCGGTACTACCATCAATACCAACACTATCGACATATCAACAAAATGAAAGATATAAAACATAAACACTTGTCCACTTAGCCTTCCAGTAGGTTTCTTAAGATTAGTCTTATCACAAGGTCCTCACGGCTCGCAAAGACCTTCCTTCTGGAAACAGCACCAGGAAAAAGAAAACGAGACGGACACAGAAAGCGATGGGAAGACAACATAAAAATTTGGATTGGCTTGTCATTGAAGTAGCGATTATACATAAAAATACTGAACCATAATCTTCAAATACAAAAACAAAATTTAATAAAATACTCAGAAAGACACAAAGATAAAGGCACATTCCTCGTTCCATATGCTAGGACAAATTTGTACAAATACTCCTTCTTCCCCAGTGCTATTGGAGCATGCAATGGGTTGCCTGAGCTAGCCAGGAAAACCAGTGAAACCAGTGACTATGCAGAATTTAGGTCATTGGTTAGCATGCATGACTAAATGCATGACGCGTAGGACGTAATCACCTTCTTTTTTTGAAGTAACGTCTGAATTATATAAGATAAGATAATGAAAGTCTATCCAAGGCAAAAGACAGAGAGGAATGGAGAAAGACGGTCAACAGATCTTATGTGGTGCCCCAAACAGTTCAACAGACAAAGGGATAGGTAAAGCTGAAGGTGAGTCTACGAGAACAGCAAATGCAGAAAATAAAAATGATATATACATTAAAGACACGATTCAGTGGACTGTCCTAGAAGAGAGCCAAATAGATATCTGTCAATCGTGTATCAGGCCGCTAGATATTCGTGGACCTCACGACAAAATGTCTTCTTCGTCTCCTGATTGTTCGACGGACATCTTTCAACAGATAGAAATAATAACAAAGAGTTCTTGAGAGGTGGAAAGGAGAAAAAAGAAGAAGAAGAAAAAAAAAAGAAAGTTTCAAGCGAATTAGTTCTGAATCACAAGCCTGCCTTCAAGGGACAGTAATCAATAGTTAGACCAGACAGAGTATCTGCCCTTGTCTTACGTTTATAAACAGACTGGAAATCCTCTGGTCTCGAATGTGGGGGACACCGAGATACAGACAAGGTGGACGACAGGGGAGGGAAATGGACAGGATGGCCAGGGAGTTGTTATTGTGTTTGTGTACCGAGATGGAAAGTGTTTAAAGACAAAATACTCCATTGACGCATAGTGACTCTTAGTGACTTGCACGAGTTACAATTGATATTGTTTTATTATAAAATGGGAGTTATTATTGGATGATAGCATGAAAGCTTAAACGAGTTATTTACAATTTTTCTATTTATTGATTGATATATCATTTTGTTATGGTATGTACAGACACAAATAAATTAAAATAAGTAATAAAAATCTTAATAATGAATATATATATACATATCTTCCGGTGCATTGGATATAGGGCCATACATTAGCTCAGACTGTCTTCACCAACATCTACCTACACAATGACTCCTTACTCTAAGCTAATAAAATGACATTTCATATCTTAGTCATATGATGTTTTTCTGTCCTCAATCAGGAAACAAACTTTTATTTTCTAGGCGCTACCCAAATATTTTTTGTCTATCCTTTGCTAGCCAAAGATCATATTCCCCTTGCTCTATCCAAAGATCCCATTCCCCATTTGGCCCATCAAAGATTGTATTCCCCTTTGCTCTATCCAAAGATCCCATTCCCCATTTGGCCCATCAAAGATTGTATTTCCCTTTGCTCTATCCAAAGATCCCATTCCCCATTGTGCCCATCAAAGATTGTATTCCATTTGCTCTATCCAAAGATCGTATTCCCTGTTATGCTAGCCAAAGATATTATTCTCCATTGTGCCACCCAAAGATCCTATTCCCTGTTATGCTAGCCAAAGATATTATTCCCCATTGTGCCTACCAAATATTTTATTCCCCTTGTACTATCGAAATATTTTATACTCTATTGTGCCCAAAGATCCTTTGTCTGTTGTGATACACACAAATCTTATTCCCTGTTATGCTAGCCAAAGATATTACCCCCCATTGTGCCACCCAAAGATCCTATTCCCTGTTATGCTAGCCAAAGATATTATTCCCCATTGTGCCTACCAAATATTTTATTCTCCTTGTACTATCGAAAGATTTTATACCTTGTTGTGCCCAAAGACTTTTGCCTGTTGTGATACCCAAATATCTTATTTCCCTGTAGTTTTAACCCAAATATCTTATTTCCCTGTAGTTTTATCCAAAGATGTTATTCCCTGCTACCCAGAGCCTTATACCCCTGACAGACCCTAAAAAATTTGTTAACGACTCGATAACCCTGTTCTGTAAAAAAAAAAAAAAAAGTTATCAACGAAATAGCTACGCCAATGACATTGTTTCGCCCGTGACATGGGATATATTTCTATATCGTCTGTTGATCCATCTACGTCATCCTGTAGACTGTATCCATGACATGCTCCATTCCAAGGCAGTCAGCACACAAGCCCTGTTCCGAGGAAGAAAATTGCCTGTCAATTAGTGCTGAGCCCCAAACGTCTTTGTGCCGTATTGATTAGGACTCTGGAAATATGTTGTTTTGTTGATTTGAACAACGCTGTGGCGTAAATGATGACGTGATACTCATTTGGGACGCTCGTTTTACGACTTCGAAAATAGTAGGGCAGAAAACTTCATTACATTACTAAACATCTTGTTCGCGGATAAATACATTGATTTGTTTTTGTCTTGCGCATCATTCCACCTTCCGTTGATATAAACGACGTGTTTGTTATCAATGTGTGTAGTGTTGAAGAATGCTGGGTTCCTGTGTCCTGGAGCTACACTTGATACGTAACAAACACAAATAGTATTGACTTCTAATGTAACTTTATCAGACAAATATGATGCTTATTCTAAAATAACATTATACTGCAACTTCTTGGTAGTTACACAAATATAATCCAATTTGAAATATAATTACATCCGCATTACACATGTTGAAGAATTCTGAGTTCGTGTGTCCTGGACCTACACTTCACACGTAACAAACATAAATAGTATTGGCTTTCGTTTAGCAATAGCAGACAAATATGATGCTTATTCAATAATAACAATATACTGCAACTTTTTGGTAGTTACGCAAATATAATCCAATTTGAAATATAATTACATCCGCATTATAGCGGTATCAAATATATCAATTATACTAAGTTCTCTAGTATACAAATAACGTCCGCATCACAGCGGGTAACAGAATAACTTCAATAACATGTATCTAGCTCTAAGCACTAAAAACAACTACAAAAAAATGGGTATTGGTTCTAATTACTTCAAATGACTACCCAACCCAACTGACCTCAAGTTACTACTGACTTAAAGTCAATTTAGTCATTCTTACCACCTCTTTCTATGTCCGAGGTTTCTCGTGCTTTTGCCCCTCTTGACCAGAGATGAACATATAACAGGCAAAGTCTAGCGAGATGGTGACAGTTGAAAAGAAATGTAGATCTAGTTTACGAAACGAAAATACTGTTTATAGTATTGGTGGTTTTCGCAATAAATTTTAAACACAGTTATCACATTTTCGAATGCATGTTAATGTTTAAGATCCGGTTTAACTTTATTTGTGTGGAAATCAAATTCGGCCCCCGAAGTGGTCCACCCAGATAGGTAAAAAGGCAGGTTTCAATATTTTCAGAAGTAACATAAGAATGAAATTCTATCAAAGACAAAGGACAAAAAATAATGGTGAATGTAGGTACACAGATCTTATGGAGTGCCCCAGCGGTCCAGTACACTATGATCTACCCCATATTAACTACGCGATAATTATGAGATACCACTTATTAATTGTTGTTTTTAAATTATGTCCAACTTATATGCATACTAAATAGTTTTTTCTCTTTAAGAAAAACAAAAACATTTTTATGTGTGTAAATGTAGTAGTAAGTATGACAGAACTTACTTAACTTAGCAATAAAAACATAATAAAAAACAATTTTTGAGAAAAAATCTAAAACCATTTGCATAAATATGTTAAAGATATCTTTTAACTGTCATCTCCCCTTCTTAAGTGCCTCCTGTGAATGTTACTATTCATAGTGAATAGTTGTAAAAGTGGTATATTTTTATGAAAAAAACTGCTTGCATAAGTGTCAGATTTTCACTATCTTATCTAGTTTACGAGATCTAAACGGGACGGACGGACAGACTGACAGACATTCCACACAAAACTAATAGCGTCTTTTCCCCTTTCGGGGGCCGCACAAATGTGTAGTCAATAGACAAACTAGACAATGTCCAGTGTGTCATAGTGAAAGATAACTCTTGCCAACTAAATAGTACAAATGTATTTGTGCTACTAACGGAAGATTTTAGAAATGTGAATTTTTCAGTGCTAAAATGGTGCCCCAAAAGTATTCATCCCCTTTTAAATACAGGGAGGCGAGGCAACGGAGTTGTTAAGGGCTTAGCTTCCGAAGCGAGGCATTCCGGGTTCAAATCCTGATAAAGTTTGGGATATTAAATTTTGGGATCTTCAATGTGCCTTTGAGTCCAACAATCTCTAATGGGTACCTGACATCAGTTGGGTAAAAGTTCTGCTGGCCATACATATGACACCCTCGTTAACCGTGGGGCGAAAGAAACAGTTGCCCTTTACATCATCTGCCCCATTGATCACAAGGTCTGAAAAACACTTTCGGTATACACACACCAAAAAAAATATTTATAATTATACGCCATAGATGAAAAACTAAAAATGGACCTCGTTTTAAATATACAAGCTCATCAGACGTAGCTCTACGCTCTACACCGGCTACACTGAATGTATCCCGCTTTCATTCCTCTGTAATATTTCTGGGAAAATTATTCCTTGTCAAACCAGCCGACATTCTCTACTGATTGACCCATGTCCGCCATTTAAATCTGAAAGCCCGCCAAGCGCCAGGGATCATTTATTATTGTCTACCAGAGACGAGGCTGTTTTCCTTTTCCCCGAGACGTTGGGGTGAGATTTAACAGCGCCCCAATACCCCGCTATACAACGTATACATAAACATCACACACCCAGGAAACTGGCGTTTAAAGAGTTCTATATATTTATTTATTCAGATGGACGCATGCGATATGCTGATGGTAGTACTAGCCCTTTAAGATGTTTATTCCATTGACCTTGGCGAATGTTGGCCAGGCTTAGTTATTACCACTTTGACTAATGCCTTCATTTGTTAATATGAATAATAAATTAATAAGAAATGAATAATAATATATGCGACGTTCCCATTTTGACAATCCTTAAGATATTTTGTATAATAATAGTAATAAAAATAATAATAATAATTATAATAATAATAACAATAATACTAAGGCTAGTCTTCGAGTCCGAAGATTAGTAAGGAATGAAGTATTTCTGATGACTACGCAAATATAAATCTATATTCCACATAAAGGTCCCGGGTACGAGGCATGCCTGTCTATATTATCAGTAACTGAGTTAAATTTCGACTAATTCAAAAGTGTAGCCATGTGAGAGAAACGGGTGGGCTATGGAGGGGGGGGGGGGGAGGACTGACTGTAAGACTAAAGCTACAAAATGGTGGCTGCGTGGTCGTACAAAATACGACGGTCGTCACAACGGTTCCGGTTTAGACCTGCCACTATCCCTGCAGGACATCGAAACGATGCCACCCCCCACATCAAACTCCCCCCCCCCCCCAAATTCATTTACACATCAGCGGCATCGCAGGCATCGCAGGCTCTGCCAGGATGTAGCACTGTGTGCTGCACGATTCCTAAAGATCTCCGGCTCCAGATGTTTCTCTCCGAAGACTTTCCGGCAGGAGCTTGAATTCCGTTTTTCTTCTCCTGGGTGGGCAGCCAAACAAAGCTAAAGAACCCTTCTTGCCCTGTTGGGCGTAATGGTCTTCTTTTGTGAAGGTACGTCTGAAACTTATAAGATAATTAGACGTCATGCAACTGGCTTACAATAAGGAGATTCATCAATGATTTACTTACTAATACTAGTCATCTTGGACGCGCGGTGGCTGGTTGGTAAAGCGCTTGGCTTCGGAACCGAGGTCCCTGGTTCGCATCCTGGTGAAGACTAAGATTTTTAATTACGGATCTTTTGGGCGCCTTTGAGTCCACCTGACATTAGTTGAGGAAAGGTGAATGCGGCTGGTCGTTGTGCTGGCGACATAGCACCCTCGTTAACCGGGATCTGAAAGGGGAAAATTTACTAGTTATGTTATAGATTATTGACGCTCCTTTATAAAAGGATATGATTGCGTCATATGCCTTTTCACGTCACGAGTTCTTCCAAAAGTAAGTAATTTTCTCTAATGTACTCTAATTAAGTTCCTGCACTCCCTGATCCTACAAGTGGACAGAATCCAGGACAACTACTGACCTTCACATGAGATGTCCACTACATCTAAATGTCATCATGACTCAGAGGTCACTAAGATCGTAATGACCGAAAAATCTCCCCCTTCCTTAATTCCGGCCTATACAAAAAAAACCCGCCTTGTCACAGCATCAGTCTTGTCCTTTTGGGCCAATCAGCTGAAAGCTGGGAGCCTTAATTGCCATAGTAGTATCTGGACAGTTTGGGACTGGGAAGGAATGCCGTCGGTCGAAGGATTCGTTTAGACATTTGGGCATCTCTTTGGGCAAGTTTTTTTTTTATTTCTTTCTCTCACTGAAATGACCAGGGACTATTAGTGACCCGGAAACTTGACCCGACAGACGAAATAAAAAGGGTTACATTTGTTGGGGTTAGAATGAAATAGGAACAGAAAATGTTTAGAAAGAAATGAAGTGATACTATCAAAATAATTATTATGAAACTTATAATATCATAATCTATAAATAATTTATTTTCAATATTAAAATCATATAGACCTTTTAAAAAGATATCAAATATTTATATTTAGAACAGTGTGTTTTAAATAGTTGTTACATGCAATACGTCTAGTAATATTTTAATTTTCTTTGAAATAGAACAGCTTTGAAGTGAATGAATAGTTTTAATGTGTAGGCGTGTAATAAATAGGCTGTGTTTGACAGCTTTATCTTTTTGTATGTTTAAAGTAATTATAAAATAATGCGTATTATTTCCCTAAATAAACTTCTGCAATTATCTTTTTGAATGTAACAACCTTCCCCCCCCCCCCCCCTTCATGCTGCAGGATACTCAGATCAAATTAGACTATGCTAAAAAATATAAATATACAATTCCTAAACTTCAGACACCGAAATAGCATTAGCTTTTTTTCTCTTGTTTCCTATAATTATATAATAAATCAATTGCTCGTTTTCTCTGTCAGTTCATTAAAAATGTGTGTTTTGTGTTTTTACCATTTTTCTCTCCCCTTGTCTACTTGCCGGTATCGTCTTTCTAAAAATAAATTGCCCTCGGGATGACAGTGTAGTATTCTGGTGATTGGTATCCAACGAGTTCCCAATTTATATAAGCGTCGTTTTGGTTTTGTTATAGTTCCCTCCTCCATGGGCGTCGTTTCGGCGCCTCAGTGGTAGGCGGTAAATTGCGACGACTGTGATTGTTACTTTGGCGCCTTTTCTGACGTCTCGCACTTTCACCATCGCTTGGGTGTCAACGTCGTCTGCTATCGTGGCCGTCCTTGGCCTTTCCGAACAAAGAAAGGCTGAAATAATTGTAGGCGTCGTAATACAAACGATCATGGGCGTAGCCAGGGGGGGGTTCTTGGGGTTCAAACCCCCCCCCGAAATGAAATCCCCCCCTGCGGGGGGGGGGGAACGGAATTAAGTGAATGATTTTTGCTTTCATTTTGTTTATTTTAGGTGAGATTTTAATACTAAATCATCACTTACCACAGCACAGCCGAGGCAGTTTTGAGTTAAAAACCCTCTACCAGGAAGTTTTGAGTTTAAATCCCAATACCAGGGGGTTTTGAGATTTAAAAAACCCCTATCAGGGGGTTTTGAGATACAAATCCCTCTACCAGGGGGCTTTAAGTTTAAAACCCACTACAGGGGGTTTTGAATTTTAAACCCCCTACCAGAGGTTTTAGCAGTTAAATCCCCCTCTTCTATAAAACAAAACAAAAAAATGCAAACAACAATCCCCAAATTCCAACAGCACAGTTGAGGAAGATTTTGATTTTAAAACCCCCTCCAAAATTTACGATAAACCCCATCTTCAAAATAAAAAAAGCAAATTACACACTCAAAATTCTATGAGCGTAGTCAAAGGGGTTTTGAGTTTCAACCCCTCCCCCCTCCAGTTGGGGTTTGAAGCTAAAAAGTACCTCTTCAATATAAAAAAAAAGCAAATTACACACTATAAAATCTATGAGCGTAGCCAAAGGGGTTTTGAGTGTAAATCCCCCTCCTTCATATGGCTTTTTCTTTAAAGTTTAAAACCCCCCCAGATGGTTTTGAGTTTAAAATTCCCCTACAGAGCGTTTAGAGTTGAAAACCTGTCTCTTCAATATTATTTTAAAGCAAACTATAGTGACCGAATTATTTAATCGTAGCAAAATGGGGTTTTTAAATTAAAAACAAAACAAAAAAACTCCAGAGATTTCTTAGTTTAAAACCCCTCAACAGATGATTTGACGGAAAAACTTTTCGATAAAAAATCTAAAGCGAAATACAAGCATGTAATTCCAAGAGCGTAGTCAAGAAATGTTACAAATTTCTACCAGTGGCTTGGGATCCATTAATCAAGTGTGAATAGTCTTCTGCCGAAATTGAAAATCATTAAATGTATCTCAACAAAGATGGCTATGACAGATTTTAGAGTCAGTCATAGAGATCGGGTCTAAATAAAAGAAATCATATGCCTAACTGTGAGTCGAATCCTTAGTAAGGTTGTGACAGAGCGTCGCATGAGGTTTTGCGGGACATGTTCTCACACAAAAATGAATTACGCAAAATAAGAGTTGCGGAAACAGCTTGCCGGAAAATGCGCCGAACGGCGCGAGAGGGTCTAAGTCAGTAAGAATAGCACAATAGGTTTTTGAAATAAAACTTTTTAATAGCAGGAAAATGCACTGTAGATACCTCAGAATATGCATTTTGTTGGCTTTCAATACCAGAAATAGTGCCCGGCGGCGGGGCTTCGCCCCACGCTGAGGGAGCTCTGCGAACTCCCCCATACCCCCTAGCAAGGGCGGGGAGTCTACAATAAACAATAAACGTCTTCCGAAAGGGTCAGAGTGTAATAAAGATTAATTATGTACACACACACACACACACACACATATATATATATATATATATTTATATATATATATATATATATATATATATATATATATATATATCTATAATTTTTTTCCGCGGGGGGGGGGGGGGGTCGGGGGGGGGACCCCCCAAAACCCTCCCCGAAAAAAAATCCTGGCTACGCCCATGCAAACGATATTTCAATGTTTTTATACAGTTTTAATAAACTTGTTTCGCTAATATTGAGAGCTTTTTGTGTGCGTTTCTGTAATCTTAGCTTGCCTTGGGTATCACATGGACGGCGCAAGGACCACTATTCTTCTTCTTCTAGACAGCTTTTGCCCTTGAGCTGTCAGCTCTTTTGCAGTCTGTGCCAAGGAAAAATGGTGTGCTGTTCTCTTAGTTGTTCGGCACTGCCGTACAGGGTGTTGGTTATGTTGGGCTGGAGTGGTAGTAGGGTCTGCCTAAGGTATACCATATAGTGGTATTCAAAGAGAAAATGTTTTACTGTTTTTTAAGGGTGGATTCCGTTTCTACAAAAGGTGGGTGTTGTGTGGAATTGTAATAAGAAATAAAGGAACACTGAAGAGTAACCTAAAACAAGGCTTTATTAAACTAGAACGACACATGAACTGACGAAAGAGACTTGGACTGTAGCACACTAAATCAATGTTGTGAACACATTCTCACGACGTTACACAAACATAAACAAATAGCAACTATTTCACCACATTCACCCCGCCTAGAATTAAAATAGCAAGTATAGTAATATAGTAGGCCAATAGCATAAATAAAAGAGAATGCCAGTGCCTGTAATACAATAGATCAATAAATAGTGTCGAAATATTAATTTCTCTTGTAAACATTAGTGAATGGTGATGCAAAGAAACCTAAAAACCAGTATCTGTTGTATGACTTATAAACAATTACTAGTTTCTGTTTTAAATATTAACAAATAGTGTAGTAAGTAGACATGTACGTAAGTAAGTGAAAAGTAAACTCTAATATCAGTAGCAAGAGATAAACAATGCCAGTTTATGTAGAACATATGTAGTGCAATAAAGGAACAACTCTAGACTCTATAGTTCGGTCTGGTTCTTCTCTCTCTCAAGTTGTAACGGGGTTGACTATCCTGTTCTACAGTTTGGGAGTCACTAGTGAGTTCCTGAGCGTCAAGTGGGGTATTTTCAAGAGGAAGCGCTCGGAGGTCCTCAGAGCCTACCAGGGGTTCTTTCCTTTCTTGTATCACCGTAGGGGTGTTGACTGGTACTTCCGTGTTTTGAGTTTCTGGAGGATATTCATTATCCTCACCCTGAGGGAAGAACGAAGGTTCACTTGTTGTTGTGGATGGGGAGGGGGTGGGAGCCAAGCGTCTTAGAGAGACCGTCTCCTCTTTACCGCTGGGCAACCGTACAACAGCATATTGGGGATTGCACATCAGCCATTCGACTTCCTCCGTGAGAGGATCATACTTTGAAGATCGGTTCTCTCTTCTCAGCAACACTCTACCTGGGCTAGATAGCCAAGTGGGGATAGATATCCCGAAGGAGGATTTCCGGTTGAACCGGAAAACTCTCTCATGTGGAGTTTCGTTTGTTGCCGTAGATAGTAATGATCTAATCGAGTATAGGGCCTGGTTCAAGACAAGCTCCCATCTCGAGATCGGGAGATCGAGGTCTTTCAGTGCTAAAGTAACAGCGTTCCATAGAGTTTTGTTTAGTCGTTCAATTTGTCCGTTGCCTGAAGGATTAAAGGCGGTTGTTCTACTTGTAGCTATTTCCCTCTCGTGCAGAAAGGATTGCACCTCCCTCGACATAAAGGACGTACTTTATGACAGTGGATGAGGACATATCGGGACATGGGTAGGCAAATGGGAAGCGTGAGTACTCATCCACCATTGTTAATAAGTATTTATTGTGAGTAGCAGATGGGAGTGGCCCCTTAAAATCAATGCTTACTCTCTGAAATGGTTGGGTAGCTTTGATGAGGGTGCCTGGAAACTGTTTGAAGAATCTAGGCTTCAGTTCAGCGCAAGTTTTACATTGGTTTACCACTTTGCGGACGTCCTGGCAGGAAAAAGGTAAGTTCTTGGTCCGAACGAAATGGAGGAGTCTCGTGACCCCTGGGTGACAGAGGTTGTTGTGTAACAGTTTGAGGTCTTCTCCAGTCATTGCTGACGCAAAGTGGTTCCTTGAAAAGGTATCCGCCGCAGCGTTTTGTTTCCCGGGTCGATATACGACGTCATATTGGAAACAACTAAGCTCCAGTCGCCATCTTTGAATCTTTTCGTTTTTGATCTTGCCCTTGTTCTGCTGGTCAAACATAAAAGACACTGAGCGTTGATCTGTAACCAATGTGAAGGGTCTACTGATAAGGTAATGTTGCCATTTTCTCAGGGCTTCTACGATAGCGTATGCTTCCTTTTCCACTGCTGAGTGTCTGCGTTCACTATTAGTGAGTGTTCTTGAAAAGAAGGCGACAGGACGGCCGTCTTGATTAAGAGTGGCGGCAATCGCAATGTCAGAGGCATCTGTTTCGACTGTTAGTGGTCGATTGTAGTCTATCGTCGACACAGCAGCGTTTTCAAGTTCGTGTTTTAGCTGTTTAAAAGCTTGTTGTACTTGTTCAGGGGGAGGAAAGGCTTTGTTGTTCACCAATAAATGGATCTTGTTGGAGAAATTTGGGATCCATTGAGAATAATAGGACAGTAGTCCAATCACCCGCTTTTGTGATTTCATGTCTTGTGGTGGAGGTAGGTTTCTCAATGCTTGAAATCTTTCGGGGTCTGGTCTTAATTGCCCTTGTGAGATTTCGTAGCCTAGGAGGCATACTTTATTAGTCGCAATAGCACTTTTATCATTGTTGAAGGTGATACCGTACTTTTTAGCGGCATTGAGAAATCTCTGTAGATTCTGGTCGTGGCTAATGGAGTCAAGTCCGCAGATGGTAACGTTATCCACGTAAGCGAACGTGTCCTGTAGCCCTGCCTCCTCAATTATTGTGTTGATCGTCCTTTGAAATGCGGCGACTCCGTTTGTCACTCCAAAAGGAATGCGGCAAAACTGATAAAGCTTTCCGCCAGCCTCGAACGCCGTGTACTGCTTTTCATCATCCCTGATAGGTATCTGGTGGTAAGCGCTTTTGAGGTCAAATGTACTGTACATTGAGTATTTAGATATTTCCTGCACCAGTTCATCCACTTTTGGCACGGGATACGCGTCGAGGTAAGTGAATCGATTGATGGTTTGGCTATAGTCGATAACCATTCTCTTTTTGTGCCTTTCATTCGTTGTTACAATTATCTGGGCTCGCCACGGGGACGTGGAAGGCTCAATAATTTTGTCAGATAGAAGTCTCTTGATTTCAGTTTGAATGAATTTGGAGTCAGGCATAGAATATTTTCTAGATTTAGTGGCTATGGGATGGCAGTTAGGAGCCAGATTAGCGAAGAGGCGAGGGGCTTCAACTCGTGCAGCTTTCAGCGTACAGACCTGGAGAGTGCTTCGTTTTCCTTCAAATGGGATCATCAGTTTTTCGTGCTGGCTGATGAAATCTAGCCCTAAGATTACATCAGATACTAGTCCATCTAGTAGTGAGAGCTTAACACTTTCATATTGTTCATCTTTGTACTTTATTTTAGCGAAAATATGGCCGTGAGTAGTGCGAGAAAGATGTGTAGAGGCCATGTAGATTCTGTTTCTGGACGTTTCTAATTTCCATTTGTACCTTTTAGCAATTGAAGAAGATATATAGCTTTCACTGCTCCCCGTATCTACGAGCGCCTTCAATGGTACTCCATTGACGAGTATTGAAATAGTAGATTTAGTAAGACCGGACGCTGGTGTCGATGCCCAGGAAGATCCAACGGTTGTAGTCCGAGACGTGTCATCTGCTTTCACTATGGCTGAGGTTGTAGATTTGAGTGTCTGTCTGGTCGATTTACAGACTTTCTGGAAATGGCCCCTCTTACCGCACAAGTTGCATGTAGCGTCACGGGCCGGACATCTAAAGCGTTGATGTGGGCTGTTTCCACAAAAGAAACATCTTTTACTAGTCGCCGCACTTACCTCGTGTTCTACTTTTGTGATTGGAGAAAGGCTCTCCTCGTCGGCGCTAGCTCCACAGGGAGTTTCAGAGTGGATGTTATACGCCATGGCATGGTTATAGGCATATTCGAGTTGTCTTGCCTCTTCATAGGCGCACTGTAGAGTTAGAGTAGATTTCTCTAAGAGTCGCAGCCTTATGCTGTTTGAAGCCAGTCCAGTAATGAAGGCGTCTCTTACGAAGATATCTCTGTGTTCTTCAGCGGTGACAGCTTTGAAGTCACAGTCTTTGGCCATACTTTTAAGCTTAAGTAGGAAGGAGTCAACGGTTTGTCCGTTCTCTTGTCGACAAAGAGTTATCATGTGCCGTGCAAAAATTTCGCTTTTAGGCTTCACGTAGACATTTTGTAGAACTTTGATTGATTCTTCGAACGTTGTACACTCATTTATGTACTGAAATACGCTCGAAGAAACGTAGTTTTCTAGTAATTTCTTTTTGTCAATCTCGCAATGAGAGACTGAGGAGATGAAATTCTCAAATGTTCTCAGCCAGTGCAGCCACTTCTCGGCAGCCGATGGCGAGCTAGGCTCTATGTCTAGCTCTTTTGGCCTAAATAGACGTTCCATTTGTATTACTACTTTTACTTACAGACTGAGAATAGTGTTGAACGAAAATCCAAAAAAGATACGTGAGGCACATAGATCCATGGAATTGAAAATTTCTAGTTTAATAAATTGTAATAAGAAATAAAGGAACACTGAAGAGTAACCTAAAACAAGGCTTTATTAAACTAGAACGACACATGAACTGACGAAAGAGACTTGGACTGTAGCACACTAAATCAATGTTGTGAACACATTCTCACGACGTTACACAAACATAAATAAATAGCAACTATTTCACCACAGGAATTTATTTTGTTAATACAATAATTTAACAGAGGTGTGTGTCCTGTTCTTAGTTGGACGACTGTAGATTGCTCTTTGCGGGAATGGAAGTTAAAACTGTCCTGCTTGTTAGGCATGGTCATTTCTTTAAAGACCACTCACATTAAGACAAAATGTCAGTTAGCCCCCAGAATCATTGAACGTGAAAAATCTAGAATTTTATTTAAAAAGTCACGAATGCATTTTGTCACTTTAAAAGATGCATAACTCTTCATCTTGCAGTGAAGGCATAGAGCTAGTTATAATGGTACATGGTAATCTCAGGACTTTGTGTCCAACTTGACCAACGGTTTAACGTAAAGATTTCAGAGTATAACAAGAATAAAATATTAAAAATACTTTTTATAAAAACTTATCATAGGGGAATAAACGCAAAAATCACTGCCATATCTCAATACTGCACGCATTAAATATATTTTTTTTAATAAAAAAAATAAACAGATTTATAGCAATCTATTGATAAACTAATTGGTTAATTTTTTTAAATTAATTCATTTATTGTCATCGATTATGAATAATTTTGCAAAGTTTCAATTTGATACTAGAATGAAAAGTGAGAGAAAAAACGTGTACAAGATTTGTACCAGACAGACAGACAAACCGACAGACAGACTGACAGGCGGAGTGAGTTAATATTAACTTTTTAACAAAAATGATAATATAATTAGAATATTGACGTCAAGCATTGATCATGATGTTGAATATTTTCACGTCGACACAATAGCGTCAGAAGATTAAGGAAAGTTTCTTTTCCTGTTCCTCAATATCTTCAGTAAAGCCAATATTTTGCTTGTTTTTTATAGTTGTTTTTATTTTAAGTCATAAGGTAAGGATATTATAATTACAACTAACAAAAAAAAATCAAATCGCATTTTCAAATATATTTGAGTATCATAAAGTCTTTTGTAAAATTTCTATAACATTTTTTTTTTTTTGTTCCTGCAAGAAGTTGATCTATTCTTAATATTGACCTCTTGCTACAAGTACTGTTTGCTAGAGATCCACAATTTAATTAGCGAACACCGTGGGGGGAGTTCTTCTTGACCGTGAGGTGACGGAAGCTATACAGAATGATTTATACGCACTGAGAGACTCCTGGCCAAGAGTTTCATTCATAGAACTACTCAAATGAAGTGCATTGGCGTGTCTTTTGACTCTACTGAACACCGAAGACGTTGGATTCATATATAAACCATCGTAGAGATATTGATTCTTTGTACTTAACTAGCTAGTATTGACTGTTATTTTTAGTCTCTATTTACTTAAACTATGCACATTTGGAGTATTTAGCGGAACACGTTACACATTCAGAGAATTTAGACGAACATTAGGCACATTCAGGTTATTTAGCGGAACACGCTAAACATTCGGAGAATTTAGACGAACATTTGGCACATTCAGGTTATTTAGCGGAACACGCTACACATTCGGAGAATTTAGACGAACATTTGGCACATTCAGGTTATTTAGCGGAACACGCTACACATTCGGAGTATTTAGCGGAACACGTTACACATTCAGAGAATTTAGACGAACATTTGGCACATTCAGGTTATTTAGCGGAACACGCTACACATTCGGAGAATTTAGACAAACATTTGGCACATTCAGGTTATTTAGGGGAACACGTTACACATTCGGAGTATTTAGCGGAACACGTTACACATTCAGAGAATTTAGACGAACATTAGGCACATTCAGGTTATTTAGCGGAACACGCTACACATTCGGAGAATTTAGACGAACATTTGGCACATTCAGGTTATTTAGCGGAACACGTTACACATTCGGAGTATTTAGCGGAACACGTTACACATTCAGAGAATTTAGACGAACATTTGGCACATTCAGGTTATTTAGCTGAACACGTTACACATTCGGAGTATTTAGCAGAACACTTTGCACATTCAGAGATTTTATCTGAACTCTTGGCACATTTAGAGAATATACATGAACGCTTGGCACATTTAGAGAATATACATGAACGCTTGGCACATTTAGAGAATATACCTGAATGCTTGGCACATTCGAAGTATTTAGCAGAACACTTGGTATATTCAGAGAATTTAGCTGAACATTTGGCAAATTCGGAGTATTTAAATGAATACTTTGCACACTTGGAGAATTTAGAGGAACACTTTGCTTATTAGTAAGTTCCATTTTTCCTTCTAAAACATATTCGACCGTATTTTAAATTTAGCTTATTATTTCATTGTAAGTATAAAACTATTATACAAATAAGACATATACTTGATAAAAAAAATATTAATACAAATTTTAATAAATTTGATGGTATAGTGTCCTTGAAGAGCAAAACCTCTATATATATAAAGATTATTATTATTATTATTATTATTATTATGTCGGGCCCCTACTGGCAAGTTGGATGGCAATATATGTATTGGCTGTGGCTTTGTACTTTAATGTTGTTGCAAAATAATAACTAGGTTAAAAGAAGTAAAAGTATAAAAAAGAAAACGCTAAGCTCGTTTTGAAATATTGTGGAACTCGACCATCTATCTTTGTTTCGAATTAAGATTAATCTCCAAGCCTAGGTTCCCATATTTTCTTTGTTTTTCCATTTCGTTTTTTGTTTATTTTATGGGATAGTGGCACAGCTATGTCAATGACGCTAGAGTTTGTTTTTTTGTCAATAAAAAAAAACAAGGAGATTAAAATACTATTATCACTGTGTTGTGTATGTGGCCTAGCAGCACTTTCTGATTAATGATATTTCTAAATATCAAATAATGCAGTATTATAGAATTGGTTTCAAAAATTTACATAAATATTCTAATTATTAACAATTAATTAGAAGAGCGTGACAAATCCACTAATTCGAAAAAATATGTATCGAATAAAAAAATTAATAAAGATAAAATACTGCAAAGGAAAAAAAAAAGTTTTAAACCGATGGGGGGGGGGGGGGGGGAAGCCAAAAGTTACTATGGATAAGTGACAAGGTCACAGCCTTTTAAGTTTTTTTTAAAAAGAATTTTGTGGAAGGGGCAAGGTACTGATGAAACAAAATAAATCGAAGTCTATTTTTAGAAGCAAGATATTTTTTTATTCGTGTCCTTACACTGTAGATAGCAAAAAAAAAAAAAAAAAGAATACACAGCTAGTTTATGACCACGTCATCGCCCTTCGTATTTCCGGTCGGATGAGAATATTTCTGGCCAAATAGACAAAGGGAGTGTCAGACGCGAGATGTGATGCAGCCTCAAGAAAAGAGAACTGTCCAGAATGTCTCGTGGTCTCTCTCAATGCAAGAACGAGATCATCTTTCATCAGCTGATTACTCGAGCCTCGCTTCGGCCGTCAGAAGTAACGTCACGTGATAGGCCGAATGCAAATACGGAAGTTACTCTTGTATTTTGTTACACTTACAATATTGATCAGTAGGTCCGCGGTTCAAATTAAGTCATAGGTGTCAGCATGTGCGTGTCAAGATAAGAACTATACTTTGCGTTACTTTGTAAAACTGATAGTATTCTTCAAGTGAGGTCTTCATAAACTATGAGTGCCATGAAGACATATTCTCAGAGTTGGAAGATAATTCCGAGTAAAAACAAAACTTGAAAGTAAAGCTTCGAGCCTTTTTGACAATATAGTTCAAAGAATGTGCCATTTAGAGACTAGGCTGAAATAATTTTCAATATTGATAACAAATGAAAATTCCAATTTGATTAGAGTAACACCTTAAGTAAAATCCCTAAAACTTAGAGACACTTCAGGACAGAAGAATAAAAAGTAAAGCAGCTATAATACATCAAACACTAAACCATAATTTACATATAGAAAACCAAAACCTAAATGAAATACTCAGAAAGACACAAAGATAGAGGCACATTTCTTATTCCATACGCTAGAACAAATTCATACAAGTGCTCGTTCTCCCCTAGTGCCATTAGAGAATGTAATAGGCTGCCTGAATCAGCCCTGAAAACCAACGACTTAGCAGAGTTTAAGTCATTGATTGACATGCATGACTAGATCGACACATGAAATGCGTAGGACGTAATTATCTTCTGGTTTGAAGTAGCGTCTGCAATATTTTAGATAAGATTGTAAAAAGATGTTATCACTTTCTCCCTACGTTCAGAAGATAACTATAGATCTAGGGGCGGAGAAGAAACATCGGTGCAGTCAGTTGTAAATTTCACATTTTAATCAGAATTCTCATGTAAATTTATGAAACCAATTCCATAATACTGTGTTATTTGATATTTAGAAATAACATTAATCGATAGGAAACACATTCCGTCGCATATTTCAATTTATGTCTTGTGTTTTTGTTCTTTCTACGTCAAACGACTTCAAATAAACAAGGAATTCGCTAGATCCAGTCATTGCGACGTCAGATCATGGTGTTGCAAATGTTATAGTACGCCTCTTT
Organism: Biomphalaria glabrata; assembly: GCF_947242115.1. Classification (NCBI taxonomy): domain Eukaryota; kingdom Metazoa; phylum Mollusca; class Gastropoda; family Planorbidae; genus Biomphalaria; species Biomphalaria glabrata. The sequence goes on from NC_074711.1 coordinate 87,105,263, forward strand.
CCTTTCCACCCACGCTATTGTCCTGAGAAATGATTTGTTAGTAACCCTAACCCTAACCTAGGTTTTGAGTTTTTCTAAATCTCTTTTTTAGGTTTAAAAATTATGTTGCCTCCTTTTAAACAGCTCTTTAGTCCTATCAGAGGCGTAGAATAATGTATATCCTTTGTATGAGGCGTTGCTTAATGTACAACTGTTGCCAGAGGCGTAACTAAATATACAACCGTTTTCAGAGGCGTAACTAACTGTACATCCTTCGTCAGAGGCGTAACTAAATGTAAAGCATATGATTAGAAGTAATTACAACTTAATACACATAGACACATTGACATGCTATATTTCTTTTTCATGTTTCTTTTCCGCAAATCGCTTCGGAAGTTGCTGAGGGCGACAATGCTGACTCTTGCCTAACTTCCCACCATTTGTTTCAATCCACTGCTACTTTTCAAGACAAGCGCCTGACACTTGTACATAGAGATATACAGAAAGGATTTTAAATTGTACAAGTAAAACTAATTTTATCATAAAGAAACTAGTTCATAAATAAACCCTTAATATTTGGGTGCATTTTAATATATATTTAAACCAGCTTTCATGTTTTAAAACAAAACCCCAAAAGGCTAACCTGAAGCTGAAGAGATCCATATTTTACTTCATATTAAAACAGGCACTGTAGCGACCCAGAGACAATATAAATCTGTACTTGTAGAGTTACCGAATCGATATTAAAGTTGGTATCGATTACTCGCTTGATTAGATCCTCATATCAACCCATGACACGCACGTAAAGGAATCGTCCCTAAAAGTACATAACTACTCTCTCGGCGAATTCATCGATACCTTCGGGTCCAAACTGTCACTAATGGAAGTAATTAGTCTCGTGCCTAAACTGACAATATTCATACGCCGAAACTATCCGCGCAGTTAGATCTAGTATCCAATGTATAAATAATGAGAAGTCTGAGGACATACCTTTATATTCTAACTCGAAAGCGGCAATATATTTGGTTAAGGGAACTGTATTTAAAACTACGTCTCCATTAAATAGTCTTTGTTCTTGAAACCCAACGAGTATGGTGAACAGATTAACCGACACATTGGTCCTAGGCCCAGCGCTCAGCTAAGAAACTACCGCAGAAACAAAAAAAAAGTTGGTTTAATGTTACGATTTTTGTCAATGTTATCGTAAACATCAGGACTATTTTTTTTAGGATGCAGTGTTACAGCCCGGAGACTGGACAACAACAATCGCCGGAACTACTTGCAGACGTGACACGTGATAGCTTAACTGTTCCATATAGAATACGGGGTTTATTTACATTTAAGATATAAGATAAATCCGACTTCTATGAACATATATGTAACAACAATCGCCGGAACTACTTGCAGACGTGACACGTGATAGCTTAACTGTTCCATATAGAATACGGGGTTTATTTACATTTAAGATATAAGATAAATCCGACTTCTATGAACATATATGTAAATACTTTGTACATGATAAATAACATAATACGTGGTTACTTACATGACTCGTCTAACTGACATCTTACATGGTCACATTGCTAACTTCATCAACTGATCACGTCGGCCGTCAATCTGGTGGGTATGAGTTCGAATTCCACCTCGCTCTTTAAACGGCTCTTTTTAACATGCAAGATGGCAGAGGCGTAGACATCGCTAGGCCAGGAGAGTATCTGGGTATTTGTGAGCATTTATGATTTATTAAAAATAATTAAGGAAATTTCTTCAAAACGAGAGAGTTTTTTGTTTTTATTTTTTTTAACTATAAATAAAATTATTTATCTGCATTGCTAGGAAACAGATAACTCATTGGTTGGCCCTTGAGTTTGAAGTTATACAAATTCTCTTTATTTTTATTTACTTTCTTTTGGGCTCTAGCTTTGTTAATTATCTCTACACCACTAGTTCTCTATCCCTTTTAATCTGAACCTTTTTTCTTTTTCTTGTAACTGCTTCAACCGTTTTCTTATGTCAGACGTGAATGGGTTAATTACGATGTTGGTTTGAATCACAATCTCTCGAAGTGGAAAATGCTGTCGGAGACTGTTTTATTTTGACGGTATACAAGATTGTTTTTTTTTTTAGTGTCTCTAACAGACATTTTTTTTTCGAATACACTTTGTATGCGTATGTAGGTGCATGTGTTTGTGTTTATGTATTCTACGACACAGGGGTGTGTGCGTGTGTCTGTGTGTGGGAGGGGCCAGAAAAAACAGGGGCGTATTTTATTCCTTTTTCTATTTCTCTACGAAATAAAAAAAAATGTGTTTACAGATGTCTCTTAGCAACCTGTCATGCAAATGTTTGTCTATAAGATATAAGATAAGATAAATGTGTTGGCTCGAACAGTTAGAACTTCAGTTTGACTACCATTGTCCACCTCATCATTACCACTATAACAATAACAATAGAGATGCAAATACGAACAGCATTCACATAAACATTCACTCCCCCACCCATTCTAACACACGAACAGCGCTTTATGGTGGCCTTCTAAACACTCTAACCGAAAGTGGGATACACATTTTAAAATCTGTATTAGCTCTAAGTAAAGAGCTTAGCCAAAATCAAGAAGGAACTCAAGATTAAAGGCAGTGTATGGGTTTTGAAACAGAATCAACCGTCCAAATGTTCCGAAAGATAGTCATTACGTCCTAGTCCAAATGTTCTGCATGAAGGTCATTATGTCCTAGTCTACACGTTCTGCATAAAGGTCATTATGTCCTAGTCTACACGTTCAGCATAAAGGTCATTATGTCCTAGTCTACACGTTCTGCATGAAGGTCATTATGTCCTAGTCTACACGTTCAGCATAAAGGTCATTATGTCCTAGTTCAAAGATCTGCATGAAGCTCATTATGTCCTAGTCCAAACGTTCTGCTAGATGGTCATTATGTGTCCTAGTCCATACGTCCTGCATGAAGGTCATTATGTTCTAGTCCAAAGATCTGCATGAAGGTCATTATGTCCTAGTCGTCCATACGTCCTGCATGAAGGTCAGTATGTTCTAGTCCAAACGTCCTGCATGAAGGTCAGTATGTTCTAGTCCAAACGTCCTGCATGAAGGTCATTATGTCCTAGTCCATACGTCCTGCATGAAGGTCATTATGTGTCCTAGTCCATACGTCCTGCATGAAAGACATTATGTCCTAGCTCAAAGATCTGCATGAAGGTCATTATGTCCTAGTCCAAACGTTCTGCTAGATGGTCATTATGTCCTAGTCTACACGTTCTGCATGAAGGTCATTATGTCCTAGTTCAAAGATCTGCATGAAGCTTATTATGTCCTAGTCCAAACGTTCTGCTAGATGGTCATTATGTGTCCTAGTCCATACGTCCTGCATTAAGGTCATTATGTTCTAGTTCAAAGATCTGCATGAAGGTCATTATGTCCTAGTCCAAACGTTCTGCTAGATGGTCATTATGTCCTAGCCCATACGTCCTGCATGAAGGTCATTATGTTCTAGTCCAGAGATCTGCATGAAGGTCATTATGTCATAGTCCAAACGTTCTGCTAGATGGTCATTATGTCCTAGTCCATACGTCCTGCATGAAGGTCATTATGTCCTAGTCCAAACGTTTTGCTAGATGGTCACTATGTGTCCTAGTCCATACGTCCTGCATGAAGGTCATTATGTCCTAGTCCAAAGATCTGCATGAAGGTCATTATGTCCTAGTCCAAACGTTCTGCTAGATGGTCATAATGTGTACAAGTTCATACGTCCTGCATGAAGGTCATTATGTTCTAGTCCAAAGATCTGCATGAAGGTCATTATGTCCTAGTCCAAACGTTCTGCTAGATGGTCATTATGTGTCCTAGTCCATACGTCCTGCATGAAGGTAATTATGTCCTAGTCCAAACGTCCTACATGAAGGTCATTATGTCCTAGTCAATACGTTCTGCTAGATGGTCATTATGTCCTAGTCCATACGTCCTGCATGAAGGTCATTATGTTCTAGTCCAAAGATCTGCATGAAGGTCATTATGTCCTAGTCGTCCATACGTCCTGCATGAAGGTCAGTATGTTCTAGTCCAAACGTCCTGCATGAAGGTCAGTATGTTCTAGTCCAAACGTCCTGATGAAGGTCATTATGTCCTAGTCCACATGTCCTGCACGACTGGAAGGGATGGCAGCGGGCATAGTTCGAACTTAAGACCATCGTCTGATGCGCATACCACACGACCAGGCGACCACCATGATGGGATTAGCTCTCTGTTGCTTACGTTTAATATTTCGATGAAAGTTTGGGGCGATGAAATAAATGGTATGGAAGCTGTATGAGGGATAAGACCGGACCACCAGTCCAACGTCTACAAGCCAAACACGAGTCACAGAAATCTAGTGACAACAGCCAAACTTTCGACCACTCGGTCACTATGACCTCGGCTTGCTAACATCTATAATAAATGACTTTTTATATTGACTCCATTCCCTGACATTGCAGATTTTCTTGTCTTGTAAAAAAACTTTTCCAAGCTTAGCGTTAAGTCACTTGGACACATATGAAAAAAAATTTCAGCGCCATAGTTTGTTAAGGCACGGCCGGACCCCCTACTGCCTCCCCTACAGCCTCCCCTATTTCTCCTTTTCATCTACGCCTCTGACTGTCCTCCTTCAGACTGGTTATTATGAGCGTGGTTAGCGGATGCCCCACAGAGAAAGTGCGACCTTGACATTCAGCTCGTCGATCATTATGACACAAAGTGTCCAGTGCTGTAGAGAGGGCGGAGTTCAGGTAACAGAAAAAAAAAAGTTTTTCTGTTACTTGGGCAGCGTGATGAAGGACTTGGGGGGGGGGGATGAAATTAGGTCACGGTCACGCTTCAGTGTGCTTCTAATGAACAATTAATGGCAAGTTGATGAGAAAAAAACGAAACAAAAATATAATCTGAGCCATGTTTTAGAAGCATTACAGTAATGTTTGACGTAGCAGTTGGGAAACAAACAATTACTGTTCTTGGTTCTTGCTGTAATTAGCAGTAGCAAGGCAACCGTTCCGCAGCCACCATCCATTAATATTTTGCATGTTTTAAAAGCCAAATTAAGTTATCCAGCATGTATCAGTAGTTCCCATTTCAGACCTTGTAATGATGATGTTAAAGTCATTTTTTTCTTTGGGTCAACGAGCAGGTTGTCACGTGGTCAGCGTAACGACCAACCGCCTTTACTAAAGTTAGGCAACCATTAGAGTTGGGTGGACTCAGTGACGCGCAAAAAAAATCCCGAAATTTAAAATCTCAGTCCTCATCTAGATTCGAACCCAGGACCCCAGGTTTGGAAGCCATGCGTTTAGGCAGTCAGCCACCGCGCTCTTTTTATTTTGATTTTAAACTGAAAGTTGATTAAATGGTTCTCATGCCGAAAAATGTAAGGCGTCTTTAGGCTACACCACTAGACTATATCGCTGTACGGGGCTACACCACTGGTGTACATCATTAGTCTATACTACTGCAGGGAGCTACATCACTGGGCTTCAAAGTACAAGGAGATTTGCGCCATAAGATTTACTGATGTTTCTGAAATAATTAAAACACAACAACCTCATGCAGAGTGAGTAAAAAAAAAAAGAGAAGCAAAAAAATCAATACAACTGGACAGGCGGAAGATATTAGTCAGGGATAATCCATGGCTGGACCTCTCATGATCCACTTCTCATCGTTAAGTGGTGGTCAGCAAACACTTTATCATCTGGCTCCAATGTGGGTGGGGTAAAGCCTTGAGACAAAATTCAAAAATAGAGAGAGAGAGAGAGGAAGAGCAGTGGCGTAGTTAGAGTGGTGAGAGGAGATGGAGAATTTGAAAACCCCCTGGATTTTTTACATTCAAAATGAAATATTACGAAAAATGCAGGGGCCCCCGAAGAGGTCGAGCCCCCGGGCCCCCAAACAATGGAAAATTCCTAGCTACGCCCATAAGGGAGAGAGAGAGAGAGGATGGAGAAGACAAAAAAGGCAGATGCAAAAAATAGTTCAACCACTAAATAGGGATTGCAAGGGAAAGTATGACTTGTACATTTAAGGTTTCTAAGTAATATAAATTCTTTGAAGATCAATATTCATAGGGCCTAAAACCAATTTTTCTGTTAATGTATAATTTATTTAAAATATTAAAAATAGTTTACTAAAGTATACCCACTCACCACAAATAATACATCGAACTATATACAATTTATCGTCTGGATGCAAATCCGCTAACATGTATGTGTTGAGCTCTTGATATTGAAATATATACGCTGAATTTTAAAAAATGCTAATAAAAAAAAGACTATACCACTTTAAACAAAATTATTAAATTAAAAAAAAACAACATTTCACCGAGGCCATGTGCAGACATCAAAAAGAAAGTTAAAATACGCCACCAGTGGACACTGTGCACTAAAATGGGACAAAAATATACAAGTCGCAACCTGGTTGGCATGGTCATGTGAAATACCGCACTCATCCTTAATCTTCGGAGTCGAAGGCAATACCTTATTACATGTGATAGTATCTTCAAATTATGGCAACTATTAATCTCTGCTTATCGTATTCAATCTAGAAAGTGATCATATTAGTCCAATCCTCTAAGTTAAATCTCTGGTGTCCGGATTAACCCACGAGATCGTGTCCTTTTTCGAGTCCAGTCTGGTCAGTTTCTAAAATTTCTAATCTTTTGATCTTCTTATCATTTGACCAAGACCCAGCTTTAAAAAAATAACACTTAAATGGGTCAAGGTCATTTAGTGGACCCTTTTTTTTTTTTTTTTTTTTGCCAGAATTGTCGAAAAGTCTTTCAAACTTTTAAATTTAGGTCACATTGTTAGAAGAAAGAAATGGGTCAGTCTTTTAGTAACTGGAATATACAATTAAAACATATAATATACAGTCGAATTCGTTTATTCGGACCATTCGGTTATTTGGATTGATTGTCCAAAGTCGACTGTATATACAGTTAAATTCGGTTAATAGGACCATTCGGTTATTTGGACTGATTATCCGAAGTCTACTGTGTATACAGTTAAATTCGGTTAATAGGACCATTCTGTTATTTAGACTGATTATCCGTAGTCTACTGTGTATACAGTTAAATTCGGTTAATAGGACCATTCGGTTATTTGGACTGATTATCCGAAGTCTACTATGTATACAGTTAAATTCGGTTAATAGGACCATTCGGTTATTTGGACTGATTATCCGAAGTCTACTGTGTATACAGTTAAATTCGGTTAATAGGACCATTCGGTTATTTGGACTGATTATCCGAAGTCTACTATGTATACAGTTAAATTCGGTTAATAGGACCATTCGGTTATTTGGACTGATTATCCGAAGTCTACTGTATTCGTTTGCACTCTACTTTCATCCTTACGTTTTCTAACTAAGCGGTCATCGAGCATTGACGAGAGTTGTAAGTGTTTGAAAATACAATAAACATACATACAGGAAACCCTGCTGAACCAGAGTGCTGTTGGGAGTTACATAACTATTTCACTGTAGAGAAAATACGATAAAGATAGGCCAATACTAGAATTGCATCCTCCGTTTGGGACCCCTCAACTCAAGAAAACATTAAGAAACTGGAACAGACACAAAATAGAGCAGTGAGATTCATAATAAACTAATATTCACATTTGACTAGAGTAAGACCTTTAGTAAAATCACTAAATTTAGAAAGCCTTCAGGACAGAAGACTCAAAAGTAAAGTAGCAATTATACATAAAACACTGAACCATAATCTTCAAATACAAAAACAAAATTTAATAAAATACTCTGACAGACACAAAGATAAAGGCACATTCCTCGTCCCATATGCTAGAACAATTTTGTACAAATGCTCCTTCTTCCCTAATGTTATTTGAGCATGGAATGGGTTGCCTGAGCTAGCCAGGAAAACCAGTGACTTGGCAGAATTTAAGTCATTGGTTAATATGCATGACCAAATGCATGACGCGTAGGACGTAATCATCTTCTTTTTCGAAGTAACGTCTGTATTATATAAGATAAGAAAATAAGATAACATGCATTTATGTAACCCTGCCGGACCAGGTAAACAAAGGACGTTTGGGCCACGAGGCCTTCATTAACAAAAAACTAAACAAAAAAAGACAAACAATTAACACAAAATAGGCTTAAGTTAACTTATCAGTCCGGTGTTGTTCTCTATCGAGGCATGTTTATCGTATTTCCTATACTCCTGCATCAGAAAAGTTTGCTTTTAACTTTTTCGCTGTACGTGAATCGTGTGAACTGATAAGTGCGGTTTCAATATTTATTATTATGTTATAATTCTAATTTTTAATCAATGTTATCACTTTCATCGTTATTACTTTCTGTTGTTTTCATGTTCATTATCTTGAATATGTTGATTATTTGTATACTGTAATTATTTGTAGCTTTGAATCATTGAACGTCTTTGTAGCACTTGTGCATTGTGGCCAAACAAAACAATATTGTTAAATTGTGAAAATTGTTTTAAAAAAAATTACGACGTGGGATGGCAGCGGGCAAGGTATAAACCCTGGACGACTGAAGGACAGTCCAGCGCGCATACCGCAAGACAAAGGCAGCCTTATCACTTGCATGTATGCTAATACAAGAGTAAATCTTTTTATTTGTAGTTTGTAGGCTTTCTGTCTATTCTTCTGTCTTTATTAAGCTTTCAAAGGTTGGTTGGAGGAAAACAAACAAAAAACAAACTTTTTAAAAAACACAAAGCCTATATTAGGTGTGTAATTGTCTCAATTAGTTTTGTGTAATAGTGCCTATATATTAGCCATCGACAAATATGTGCGATTAGAAATATTTTTACCAATTGTTTTTGTTCAGCTTTTAGCTTTTTTAACGCACCATGGTCCTATCAACTTTTCTAGATCAGTTATGAAAGGGGGAGGGAAGAATGGAGTATCTTGGTGAATATTTGCAGGATCGTTTTTTTTTTTAATGTTCATTCAAAGCTCAAGAGTCGTCAAGGGGACTAATTCATTTATACCAGCACATCTGTGAAGTACGAATTCTTTCCCTTGTTCAAGATACCAAACAAGATTATCAATTAATAGTAAATTCGGAGCTACTGTTGTATATTACTATCACACTCTAAGCAGACACTTGTAACCAAGACATTGTAGTCAACTGGAGATTTAAAGTATTGTAGGTAAAAATCCGAAAAAATATTTATACAACGAAAAAGTTCATTTTCTGACCCGGATTTTTTCTCTAATGTGGAGGTCCCTGGCCAGTAGCCCCACCTGACCACTCTAAAATCCGGCCCTGTTCCAGAGCGCATATCAAACGACCGGGCTCATATCCTGAGGATCAACTAGATACTATGTTTGGTCGAGTTTTGCCATTGAGCTGTCTATTTCTGAGCTATTATTTAATTAGATTACATTATCTTATTCATTTTCTTTTAGTAAATCGATCTTCGACATTAACATCATATTATCTTTTGATGCTTTGATTTTTCAGACGATGACCGGAAGGGATGGTGTGGTATTGTCTGGGACAATGTTATGTGCTGGAATGCAACCAGACCTAACACAGTGGCTACTATGAGATGTCCAGGTTATATTGACCGTTTCGACACCTCAGGTGAGTTGTTTTTTTCTTTACCCCATTGGACAACTAAATCAGTTCCTACTCAGAGTAATCTTTTCATGGAAAATTCAGCGGCCCTGGTGGCAGTGCTATAAAGCGCTTGGCATTAGAACTGAAGAGTTTCACTTTAGAAGTCTAGGAGATCGATTTTGAATTTCGGAAATTTAAGCATGCTTCTGACAGCACCCATTTCTTATGGAGAGCTAAGGCGGTTGGTCGTTGAACTATAAAGACTCTAAATCTTGCTTTAAAAGGAGTATTATTATATGGCCTAACAAAATTGCATAAAAAATATTAGCTTTCAGGAGATCAAAAGTAGTCGATTGTAAATAAATCAAGATCGAATTCATAATGGCGCTTTTAGTTTCTGAGAATTATAGGTGACAAACAAAAGGAAAAGCAGACTGTAAAAAAAATAATTATGTATTGAAATTCAAATCTCTGGATGTATAACAGTCGTTGTTATTTTTTCAAAGACAATATGAATCTAATAAGTTCTTCATAGTTAAGTCATTGTATAAAATGTGACTCTTTGAAGATTCGGTAGCCTCCGTGGTGTGTCTAGACAACAGACGAAGTGTAATTGTATTTGACAAGCTCAACTGGACACTAGAACACAAGTCTTGTCTATAGACGTCCTTAAACACATTAATTTGCATTTGAATGAACGACGGTCTTCGAAGCCAGCGTCACGTTTTATGCAAATTTCGTATACCGTTTTTTGGACAAAGTACAAAGCTGGCAAACTAAGTTTACACTGTACTTGTCCTCTGTGGATATAATTAATAGAAGATGTTTGGAAAGTGTCGTAGAGTGGAATAGGAGAATAACTCTAAATCTAGCTAGCATATTTGAAACCCTCTGTCTGACGTGACATTTCCTTTCTAGCCAGTGTGATATGTGTCTCTTCTGAAAAAATCTTTTAAGCACATAATTACTAATACTCATTAAGATACATAAGGCTGAAAGGACATTTATTAGCTTATTAACTCTTATAGAATTTAGAGCTCCATAGGTTGTCATTGCGTGAATGGATACAAGCACCACAGATCTCCAGTAACTTTCAAAATGCTTCCGATGGCACCAGTTCAACTCCTGGCCCTTACGTGTGACTCAGATGTTGGGCCAGGCAGAACTATTAACCCCAGAAAGTAAAATGAAAACTCAGAGACCTCAGATCTCTGCTGCATTGCGGCTATACCCAAAAGATGGGAAAGGCTTTAAAATTCAACCACGAGGAAAACCCAGAATTTAGAAGTCTTTATTCAGCTTGTAACACGCACTGCAAACAACAGTGTAGGCATCTATCATTTGTTTGGACACATCACGAGGTATTGCTGTGTGGTCGAGATCCTCCCCACGACGTTAATGCCCAGGCATTCATCTCATTTCTATGAAAAGGTCCAAAGTCTCTTCGAGACTGAAAAAGGCCATAGATACAAGGGCATGCAACTTTGGCTTATTAACATTAAATATTTCGTGTTTTGATTATTTTTTAGTAAATAAAATACGTTGGAAATAATAAAGCTTGTCTTTAAGTCTGAAGATTAACGAGTACAGTATTTTACGTGGTTACGAAGTCCTAGCCGTGACCAACATATTTTGCCAAACCCAACGCAGACTCGAATCTCTCGAAACTGAGTTTTCGTCTTCTATTTTGCCCCGTATGTCTTTGATGACAAAATTACTACAAGTGAACTATAGTTCTAGAACATTGTTAATATGGTATCGCTTATGAATTTATTATGTTTAAAGGTGTTTAAACCTTGTCACCTATCACTGTTGGACCTTTTGGGGGCACCGCACAAGATTTGTCGACCGTCTTTTTCCATTCCTCTCTGTCTTAGACTTGGATGGAACCTCTTTTAATGGCAGGTCCGTCTATTCTTTTATAATGTCTTCCCATCGCTTTCTCTGTCTGCCTCTTTTTCTTTTTCCTGGTACTGTTTCCTGAAGAAAGGTCTTTGCGCCCCGAAGATTTTGAAATATGGCCATAGAGCTTTAGTTTGCAATTTTTTAAACTTGCTAAGCACATCATCGTGGGGTCCAATAGCTCTAGTAACCCTGTCTCTAATCTCTTGGTTTGTGATGCGGTCTTTAAATGTGATAATTAGGATCTATCTGTAGCATCTTAATTCCATTCCTAGGATCCTCGTCTCTAGATCTGCAGTCAGCGTCCACGACTCAAGCATATAGAACACAAGTCTTGTCTATAGACGTCTTTAAACACATTAATTTGCACTTGAATGAAATACGGTCTTCGAAGCCAGCGCCACGTTTTATGCAAATTTCGTATACCGTTTTTTGGACAAAGTACAAAGCTAGCACTATATATCTCCTCCTATGTACAACTAGCATACCACTAGCAATTTTCGAGAAAATCAAACGACTTTGAAATATACGGATGGGAATGAAATGAACTTTAAAAATATTTTGTTCACAATGAGATGAAAGAAAATGTGTAAGCTAGCAGCTAGACGATGAGACCAGCGCGCGAACTTTTTAAAACATTTTCTTTGAACCAACATAGCCGCTGGTAATCGAATATTTATTTGAAATTATTCCAAATGGACAAAACTATTTAAGGAAAAAGGCAATTATTTATTCTGTCATCTATTTTGATTCAAGGTTAGAAGGTCATGTCCCGCTGACCTCATTCGAAGGGCAAAAAGGTGAAACACACGAAGTACAAAGGTGGTGAACTCAAAGCAGGGCACACAGACTTGGAATCAATACATTTATTTCCCACATCACTGCCCTATGTAACGATCATCACACCCCTAAATGATGACATTTCACTAACACAAGCGGTAATATCAATAAACTTATAGAGACATTTATGGCCAAAAAGACGACAATATCAAGAATCAAACACGTAGTATTACTTACAGCATATATATATATATATATATATATAATTATATATATATATATATATATATATATATATATATATATATATATATATATAATTATATATATATATATATATATATATATATATACATATAATATATATATATATATATATATATATATATATACATATAATATATATATATATATATATATATATATATATATATATATAATCTTTACTATCCATAAAGACATTTGTCTTATAATTTTAGCATTAAACCAAACAAAACAATATATAACTATAGAAAAGCAAAATATACAATTACACCACGACTCACTCATAATTTACATGTTAAAAGTTTATATCAGATAGTTTCAATTTTATGATTTGATTGCCAAGGTGGACATAAAGATAAACGCAGGTTTCTTATTCCATATGCTAGGATAGAGTAATATAAGTGCTATTTCATTGAATATGCAATTAGAGCATAACTTGTATTATCTAGGTCATGAATGACTTAGTTGAGTCTCTAATTATCAGGTTGGACGACATTAGCACAAGTCTTCTGCAGGAATAGCTGTAATGTATGTTATTAGATACCATCACTACCATCTCTCGCCAAACTATCTCTATTGTCATTGCATCTTTTCATTTGTCACTTCTATCACATTCAGCGCTTCCTTCACTCGCTTGGTTCTCACCCAGACAGAACAGTTTAGACAGGCAGGTGGAAGACATCTTCAATGGGCCTGGATTTCCAAGAATCTTCGACTCAACTTTGAACTATTTCGACAAAAAAAAAAGGATCATCCATTCATTTCATGTTTATCCCCCCCTGAGCGTACTTTCCCGTTTCATATATCTGCTCTCAAATAGAATAAGACTAAGACTAATACTGCTTTATTGATCCTTTTCGGAAATGTGCTATGGTTACATAGACTAATTTTCAATTAAAAACAACAGTAACATGCCACAGAACAAACACAACCCTTGGAGAATTCCACTGACTAGCTTCATATAAACGCCTTGATGTTTTATTCACGTACTGCCAACGAGTAGCGCTGATGCAGTATCACGGAGCAAGGAGTGAGCACTTGTAAAGTTTGATCCTCTGATGGATCTCGACCACACAGCAATACCTCGTGATGTGTCCAAACAAATGATAGATGCCTACACTGTTGTTTGCAGTGCGTGTTTCAATCTGAATAAGAACCGCTGAATCCTGGGTTTTCCTCTGGTTGACTCTCAAAGCCTTTGTTGAATTTAATTTAGACTCTTTTATTTCAACGCCCTTTAAAATTCTAAACAATTTCTCCCTAATCTCTATCCTGGCCTGACGAAGATTTAGCTCTAGCCCAATATTGCGTCTTTAGAGCTTCTTTTTCTGTTCCTGACATTGTATCTTTGATGTTGTTTTAAAAAAAAAAAATATGTAATGAAATCCATTTCTTAGTTCCCCAAAGAGCCATTATAAAATTTTGCTATGTAGGTCTTGTATTGGACAAATCTGAGCTAATTACTAACGACGCACACGAGATAACGTGGATTCCAGGCATGCACATAACATCACAGTGGTTCCCAAAATGTATTTTCCAGGCATGCACATAACATCACAGTGGTTCCCAAAATGTATTTTCCAGGCATGCAAATAACATCACAGTGGTTCCCAAAATGTATTTTCCAGGCATGCACATAACATCACAGTGGTTCCCAAAATGTATTTTCTTCTACATTATTTTAATTTGTCTTTTTTTTTTTTACTTTACGTGAGCATTAAAACTATTATTTTGCGGCGTTCAGAAAGAAAAAGGATAATTATAATAATACACTCTTAAGAAATCTTCTCTACATGTTAGACTTTTGAAACAGAAGATAGTGGGTGTAATTTTTGTTTTTAATAGTGAGAAAAGTAGAGATCATTAATTGAAAATAAATTGAAAAAACTAGTTCCAGATTAACTTTGAAAAAAAAATTTACATAGATAACAGGGGAAACAATTACAGAATTATTATTAATTTTGTAGCTGAGGAGGTCCAGCCGAAAGATTACCCTTGACTTTTGAAATTTAACCAAAGAAATACAACTATTGGATAGTTCCATAAAAATAAATTAAAAAAAAATGATTTGAAAGAAAAATACTATAAACATATTTATTGTTATTATTTTTTGCTTTATAAAAATTAAACCTTTTTGTTGTCGTTAATGCTTGTGTAGATAAAAAAGAAAAATTCAAATTCGGTATCAGTACAGTGGCTAAATGTGTGTACATACATAACTCTAAAATATGATGATGTATTTCTATTCAAAAATTACTGACCTTAATGGTGTATGTCAGTGGCTCCAAATCATAGGTCCACTGACCCCTGTATATTGCAAGACGACCGAAAGGATAGGCAAAAAGATGAACATTGTACACAATTAAAATAACCTCGCTAAAAGCCAAGGATAATTTAAATAATAACCGACTCGCCCCAAACTAGTCTTACAGGTCCATATTTTAGAGCCACTAATTTAAAAGCACTATTTGATAATGTCGACCCTGGGAAGATACTGGGCTTTATCCGGGAAGTGGGGCTATCTACGAAGATCTGATTTATGAGCTTGTGGACATGTACTATTTACATTAGATTTTTACCAAATAAATAAATTTTTACTACCTTTACTATTTTAACTGTGAATAGACCTTGATTTTAATGATATGACTGTTTAGAGAGAGAGAGTAGTCATTGGGGGACTGCAGGCACGACATGGCCTAAATTGTGCCGATCAAAATCAAAATCACTTACAGGTTCATTTCTATGTTGACCCATATTCTTCTGTTCATGATAATAACATGCCTCAAAGCAGGTCATCTCCACCATGTAGCAGAAGGCCCTGTTACAGCAATTCAGGACAGAGAAATAAGGCCGAAAAACACAAAAAAAGGTGGAAATGTGGGTGAGTCAATCAAACTCGAAATGGCAGGAGTGTTCAAGTCTTATCAGAACCCACCTACCTAGGTCGCCATAATCAAGTATAGGCCTACACAACACTTGGCTTTCACACATAATTTGATGAAACAGTAAACTACACCTTATTACAAATACTCGCCACAAGAGGTTCTCAAGTCTACGGATCACTTATTATACTGGGATAAACCTATTTAGACTAACAAGACGGTAGATTTTAATCACCCTGATCTGCTGTTTATTGATAAACAAAGAAAAAGCCGCTACCATTAATGACATCGCCGTACCACTGTCTCATAATATTAAAAAAAATCTGAAGTGGGAAAACAAAGAAAATATGGGAACCTAGGCTTCGAGATAAAGCGTTTAGGGAAGTTATCTAAAATAGCAATATATCCCTTTGTTATATCAGTCGAGGGGATAATGACAACTGAACTCACAGATACCTTCAAGGCCCTTAAAATTCCTAGAAAGAGTCTCGTTGCCTGTCAGAGGGCGGTACTGCTGCAGACCTGCCACATCACCAGAAAATTCATCAGTGGAAACTGTTAAAGGGACTATGATGAATTTGGTATCTCTTTAGCGAAACTCGAACCTGGCAGCACCAGAGAATGACTACTCGTTCATTTCTAACAAAATAATCTCCTATCATTCACAAGGAATGTTATCTTACAATGTGTATAGCACACCAAACAAATTAGAACTTTAGAAAAGAAAATATACGTTTACACTAGATTCACTCAAAAGTTGACTGTGAAACTTGTATATCAGATAAGTAAATTGTACTTAATGTTCTGGTGGCTAGGAGAACTAAGAAGTTTGTATTTGCAATTAGTGTCTTGTATCTCCTTTTTGATGGTAAAAACTAAAGTTCTCCTTTCAGACCTTGTGGTCTATAGGGCAGATGATGTAAAGGTCATCTGTTTCTGTGGCCAACGGTTAACGAGGGTGTCATGTGGCCAGCACAACGATAAAAGCCTTTGCTTGTCTTCAACTAACATAAGAGCTGGGTGGAATCAGAGATGCCCAAATATCCCGAACTTAAAAATTCCAATCTTCACCAGGATTTGAAACGGGGACCCCCGGTTTGGAAGCCAAGCGCTTTACCGCTCAGCCCTCGCGCCTCTCTCTTTGTGATCGAAAATCACAAAATCCTGACTGAGAACGGGATTTTTTTTTTATGTTTAAAAATCCTTTTAGCTTTCTTATGAATGTTTTTCTCAAACGGTTGCTAAAACGGAGTTTTTTTGTGTTTTTTTTTTGTTTTTAAACAATGACCTTACCCGCAGCATTTAGGCGTAACTTAAGGATGACACTTATGCTCCACGACAAACACACACACACAGCGAAATTCTTTCACAACACCGTGGTAAGTGAAAGTTGGACCCGCGAAAGTCACGTGACCACTGTATTTGTTAACAAACAAAAAGAAGGCTGATGGCGCATAAACACAACTGTTAAAATGACAAAATGATCTAAAATAGTTTTGTTATTACATAAAATTTTTTTTTGCTACGTAACAAATCAGACCCCCCCCCTTCTCCCTCCCTTGTAACAAATCGTGACAAATGTGTTTACCCTCCTCGCCCCTTTAACTGTTACGTAATACCCGAATGTTCCTTCAAAACCTATACAACCAAAACCACCCGCTCCCCTTTCATCCTGATCATATCATAAAAACGCACCAACACTCCATAACACCGGTGCATGGTGTGTACATGAGCGTTGATTAATTTATTTAACTTTAAAAAGAGCCTAATTTAACCTTAAGATGATCATACTTTGAATAACTAAAACGGTCAAACCTGAGTTTTCGCTATGTAGCCAATGGACCTCATTCACAAATCGTAAACAGACATTTAGTCACGTGATAATATTGATAAAACAACGAAAAAAAAAAACTGTCACATGATAGCCACTGTGTATTAAAATTAGATCGTAATTTGCATCGAAAAGATAGAGAATCACCTGGCTAAATGTTGTTTGTTTACAATTGGTGAATGAGGTCCATTAGCTATTTTTTTTCCAAAAGATCACTTTCTAGGAAGATCAATAGAGCCGTTTTCGAAATTCATGTTCAGGTCCATCCAGTGTCCTAAACCCATGTGATTTTTTTCAGACGAATTACAGGAATTGTAACAATAATAAAAGTAGAGCCATTTCTCCAAGGGAGTTAAGTTGATCAACGACAACTATTATTCCATAAATATTGTTTACATTCTGTTTATTTTCGTTGTTTCAAGATTACAGCCGATAAATAAAAAGCTGCTCGCGCCTGTCAAACTCTACACGTCACAGCGCGCAGCTTTGGGAAGGCCGTGTCGTCTGCCAATAGATTTAACGTCTTTGGGAGTCAAGATAAATTCATACCATTTACTGCGTGGTGAGTCCAATCGATACCTAAGCAATTGACATCATTGCACATACACACTCCGTTACGCACACAGCAAAGCCTGATATCTATTTCGCTATGCCTAACTATTCGTTAGCCTTGCTGCTTAGGTGGACAGATTAAAATGTTCAACATAAAAAAAGTGTATTGTCTGGAATTGCAGGGAAAGTCCGGCATGGCTAGACCTTTCAATACAATGTTTTATGATTATTAATGTAATTTATTAGTTGAT
This sequence comes from Biomphalaria glabrata, assembly GCF_947242115.1. Classification (NCBI taxonomy): domain Eukaryota; kingdom Metazoa; phylum Mollusca; class Gastropoda; family Planorbidae; genus Biomphalaria; species Biomphalaria glabrata. The sequence continues at coordinate 87,123,290 of NC_074711.1, forward strand.
TCATTTAAAGGAATAAATAACTGGATAATGAAAACTGCTCTAAATGATGAAATATATAAATGAAACAGAGACATTTAAAGATTGTAGTAAGACCGAAACTACATCTAAGACACTGGCGGATCCAGGGGGGGGGGCGGTAGGGGCGATCGCCCCCCCCACTCGGCCGACCCCCCCCCCTTGGGGGGGGGGGGAAGGTGATTGCATGTATCGCACTTCCACCTGTTTATATTATATAGATATTCGACTAATTTTGTTCACATACTATGATTTCTCCATAAAAGTAGGACCGCCCCCCCCCCACGAAATAATCTAAAAATAGGTTGAAATATAAACCAATACTTTTTCTTTTTGTATTATAGTAAGAAATTACAAAATTTTAAAAAAATGTCACTAATATAATTTATATATGCTATAAAGTAAATTCTTATATCGAGTCGCCCAACCTCTATTCTTTAATGCAAAATGCAATCATTAGCAGAAATTATAAAAAGGAGGGAGAAATAATCATTTTCATTTTACCGCCCTTCCCCTTTCCAGACAAAGTTTGTGTAATTTCACATAAATTTATCATTACTATTTTAAGAAAGACTGCTTTGGAAAAGTTATAATTCAAACGAAATTTTTCAATATAACAGTCACGGTTGAGATGAGTTCAAAAGTCAGATAATCTTTTCCTAGTCGACTTTTTCCAACCTTTACTCTATCTCATATTTTTCTAGTTAAATAAATTTAGGACTATAACTCACAATTTATGCTTATATTTTATTGAATATTATTAATCGAATATTATTTTTTTTTCGGCGGCGATCCTCAAAGCCTTAATCTAAATATGTTGGGTATCTTATCTTTTCAAAGAACAAATCGGTTGTATTTGCAATGTATTAAGGGACTATAAATTCATATTAGAATATTTTTCCACATTATTCAAAAGGTCATTTATAATAGAATGAATAATGAGCTGCGTTACTGCAGTGAAGAATGCCAAAAAACGCTTTTAGCGTTCAGGCTTCGCCCCGAACCTCACTTATGAATAATAAGCTGTAGATGTCAGTAGAATGCGTTTCTGCAGTGAAGAATGCAAGAAAACGCTTTTGGAGTCGGGGCTTCGCCCCGAACCCCACTAATAAATAATGAGCTGTAGATGTCAGGAGAATGTGTTTCAGTCGCCAAAAACTGAAGAAAACGCTTTTGGCGTTGGGGCATCGCCCCGAACCCCACTAATAAGTAATGAGCTGTAGATGTTAGGAAAATGCGTTTCAACCGTGAAAAATGCAAGGAAACGCTTTTGACGTCGGGGCTTCGCCCCGAACCCCACTGATAAACAATAAGCTGTAGATGTCAGGAGAATGCGTTTCTGCATTGAAAAATGCAAGAAAACAGTTTTGGCGTTGGGGTATCGCCCCGAACCCCACTAATAAGTAATGAGCTGTAGATGTCAGGAAAATGCGTTTCAGTCGTGAAAAATGCAAGGAAACGCTTTTGGCGTCGGGGCTTCGCCCCGAACCCCACTGATAAACAATAAGCTGTAGATGTCAGTAGAATGCGTTTCTGCATTAAAAAATGCAAGAAAACGGTTTTGGCGTTGGGGCATCGCCCCGAACCCCACTAATAAATAATGAGCTGTAGATGTCAGGAGAATGCGTTTCAGCCGTGAAAAATGCAAGAAAACGCTTTTTGCGTCGGGGCTTCGCCCCGAACCCCCACTGATAAATAATAAGCTGTAGATGTCAGGAGAATGCGTTTCTGCAGTGAAAAATGCAAGAAAGCGCTTTTGGGTGTCGGGGCATTGCCCCGAACCCCACTGATAAATAATAAGCTGTAGATGTCAGGAGAATGCGTTTCTGCAGTGAAAAATGCAAGAAAGCGCTTTTGGGTGTCGGGGCATTGCCCCGAACCCCCCTGAGGAAACTTACAGCGCTTTCCCAGACCCCCAAGCTTGCAAGAGAAAGGCTTCAACATGACTGTTTTTTTTTTCGTTTTTTTTTCGCCGAAGATTGAGAAACAGTCTTATTTTATTTTCATATATCGAATATATATATATATATATATATATATATATATATATATATATATATATATATATATATATATGCTGTACGCACGTTTATGCATAGGGTTAGGGTTTACTGGACGTTAGGGTTAGGGTTTGGAAAAAAATCGCCCCCCCCACTCCAAAGTTCTGGATCCGCCAGTGATCTAAGAAGCAACCAATATATATATATATATATATATATATATATATATATACATATACATATACATATACATATATATATATATATATATATATATATATATATATATATATATATATATATATATACCAATCACTTTAAATAAAAACACACATAATAGTTATATAAAGGGGAAGAACTCCGCCCTTAACAACATTCTATTGATTCATGTATTGTTAGGTACAATAAAGAATTGTTTAAAGTATCAACTTAATCGGAGAATGCGTGAGAGAGAAATAGCGTTAGACAATTATTTCAGGGGACTAAACCCAACAAATTAAGGCATACAGGTGAATTCTGAAGGATTAGGTTCCCATATTGGTATAAAAAATAATTAATTACCAGTAATTAATTTACTAATTGGTAACTTTTTTTTTATTCATGCCCTGTCTATGCCAATGAGAAATTTTTAAAGTTTCAATTTGATCCGAGAATTAGTGTGGAAGAAATAACGTGTACACACTTTTTACCAGACAGACAGACAGACAGAGTGAGTTGATATAGGCTTTGTAAAAAAAAAAAATCTATTAATTACTATCATGCAATAAGAATTCTTTACAATTTACAAAGAACTTTTAGAATTCACTTCCTTTGAACTTTTAAAGTTGCTGCCTCATCCTATTCTTCCTGTCGTCTGCTTATCGCGTATCCCACAATTCCTGTCTTTAAGAAGATTTCTTTGTTTAAAAAATTGAAATAGAAAATGTATTAACATTATGTAATAACTTTGCTGCTGAGCTGATGCTTTTTTTTTTACGGTGCGGGCCAGGCCACTGTTCAGCATGGGTTATGAACGAGAATGTTCAGATGAGCAAGGAGAGACTGTGGGTTTCTTTCTAAGTGAACGGAAACACAGATATAGAGCTTGGTTCCATCCGCCAAAAGTTGTGGAAGGGATCATCGCCAATGGACAGGCCAACAAGGCGAGGAACAGATGATGTACTTTTTAGGTTTTTTGGACAGGAAGTTGTATGGGAAATAGAATGGTCGTCCCTGCAGATGGTTTGGAGAGGCAACAGGCTGTGATCCTGTAACAGTGCAGGGTAAGGCAGCGGCAGTGAACTTGTAGGAGTAGCTCATGGAAATAAACGCTCCTCTTTCACGTTTAATCTTTCTATGAGTTGCGTGTCTTAAATTTACAGCAATTTACATTCAATATTCAAAGTAAATGGCAATTAAGCAATGCAAAATCGGAACACTGAAGCTGGTTAGGTAGAACCGATTATTCTACTCATGTAAATATTATTTCAAGCACACATCTATACTTTCCGTTGTACTAGTGTTATATTGTATGTGTGTGTGTGTGTTTCTATGTTGAATGGTGAGGGTGGGAAGAGGTTAGAGATTGGTTGGGAATGACGCAAGATAAGTAGCTTTCTCGTCAGCGGTCTTAGGGGAGACGACTCCAGAACGTGAAACTGAAAAGAAGTGTTATTGTAATGAGTTACATTTTGCTTAAAGTACCATTTTATATTAGTACTAAAGTCTGTTTACACCTATTGCATTTCATCACAAGTTGATTTTGTCAATATTGTAAAAAAAACAAACACTTTTATTTAATGTTTTAGTATTTATTATATTTAGTGGGAAGCGTAGTCGAGAGGATAAGTACGATATGAAGGGGGCTCGAGGTTCAACACCTGACTCGAGCAGAGTTGTGTTTACTGAGCCCTTAAAGGCACGGAAAAATCTCCCAGATACGTCCTACCCTCACTGTTCCACAAATGAGGTTGGATCATATAGCTCTGAGCATGCTATAAGCACCAGTATGGGGTTATATATGTGTTGGCCTCCTTTAGTCGTAGAACGACTATGGTTTATCTTGCACACTTTTTCCTGTGGCTGTGGAGCCCTATTTTGGAGAGACACTTCCGTCTACCAATTCATGTGGACAGGTACATTGGCTTTGTGCCTGCTTTTCAGATTTTGTCCTATCCTCGTGTACCCAAACGAGGAAGACAGGCATGACGGGACAGCACCTTCTTTGCCGGGGGATGCCCAGCTTGAGGCATTCCATTGGAATCCTAGGTTCCCTCCCACTGACGAAAGTGGCCCCTGGCGCCCTGCTCTACGTCAATTGAGCATTTCAGCTTATAACTGGTGACTGCAACTTCCCGTGTTTGGCCGACGCCAAAGGCGAAGCTGAAGTGTCCTCTCCAGTTTTTGGGGCTAGGGCTTTGTATAAGTAAGTCTGGGCATTGTTTGTGGTCGGAACGATGTCGCCTACACAACAGTTCCCCCCTCTCCGCGCAGCTGATGTGACCAAAGGAACGGAATATCCGATACAGTTTGGGATCAGTAGCGCCGCAGGCTCTGTCAGTAAGCTTCAGGCAGGAGGGGCTCGTTAGCCTTGGTTGGCTACCCATCTAGGTGAAGGAAAATTCTAAATGCAAACCTCCGCTGCCTTGCGGCTATACCCAAACGCGGGAAAGGCTTCGAGAGACAACCCTGATATCGATATATAGAAGATATGATTATTATAGTATTGTTCAGAAATAGTTACTGAAGTTATTTCAAGTTTTACTAGTAAGAATATATTAAGCATACATCGGTGTAGTTGATACTATAAGATTACAACTGTCCACAGCAGTTAGTCCATTCTGTTTAGTACAATACATCTTAGATCATATTGTGTCACTAAACTCCATTTTTATTTAAGACTCTATTATTTCATTTTACAATTGGAACAAGAGTTGCACAGTCTCCAATCTAACTTCCCTTTGCTTGACATGCCGTCTATTTGCCAGAGGGCTATACACAAAAAAGCGATGAGGCCGTTCATCCGGAATGTTTTGTCGTAGGGTGGATTGAGTGTTTCTATATCAATGGAGATGTAAATATCCAGCTATTTTATTTGTGTCATGCTGGAAAGAACAACGCAGTGTAACAAAGTTTGTTGCAACTGATGCTTTTGCACCGCAACGTTGAAAACTGATTATGTTGTTTATTTATTGACAGAATCCCCTATTTTCACAAAGCTTATATCATCACTCTGTCTGTCTGGTTAAAAGTGTGTACACGTTATTTTTCCCAGACCCATACTTATATCAAGTTAAAACTTTGCACAATTATTCATTGGCGTAGACGAGACATTAGCCAATAAGTAATACATCAATTAGTAAATTAATTACTGATAATTAATTATTTAGTTTGATATCAACAAGGGAAATCAATCCTTCAGTTTTAAAATTAATGGCTACATTTGTAGGGCTTAATCCCTTTAAATAATAATTAACGCCATTTCTACCATATGCATTCACGGGTCAAGTTGATACTTTAGTAATTAATATATCGTACCTACCCAAACATAATAACTAAAATGATTAACAACCATTCAATTAATTTTTGGTAATTATTTTTTTATTTGATATCGAATAAGGGAACTAACTTATACATTATTGATAGATAAAGGGAGGAGTTCTTCCTCTTAGATTAGCTTTCATTTTTTAAAAAAAGGATTTTTTTTTTGTATTTTGCTTGTTTAGTCTTTTGTGTAAAGACACACATTACAACGCACCTTTCAATCCAGACACACCCACACACAGTTGTAACTCTTTACTTAGAGAGATCGAGCTGAAGGAAATGATAAAACTCCTTTGCTTTGCTCCTCGATTGAACAGATGCGCACTATTGAGCCCTCACAAGATAAGATAAGAGTTGTCTTTTCCGATAGACGACGGTAATAATATAATTTGAATGTTTGAGCTCCAGAAGCATTCCTATTTGACAGGTGTTGAGATTGCGAAGCATATTTATTAGACAGGTGTTGAAACCCCCTTAAGCATATCTATTAGACAGATGTTGAACCCCCCAAACCATATCTATTAGACAGGTTTTTTGAGCCCGCTAAAGCATATCTATTTGACAGGTTTTGAACCCCCCCCCCAAGCATATCTATTTGACAGATGTTAACCCCCCCCCCCAAACCATATCTATTAGACAGGTGTTGAACTAATAAATAATAATAATAATAATACCTCATGACTCGCCTAAGAATGTATGTTTGAATTTGAACAGTTGTATGGCACTTATCACATACATTCTCATTTATAATCAGCGTATGTATATGTGAAGAGAGGAATATATGGGAGAAGGTTTCTGTGCTGTCTTTTCTCGCGCTGATCAACCCAATCGCCTATTCAAATTCCTATTCCGCGTTGGGATTCAAACTCGAGTCTCTCACTGACGTAGCAAAACGGTTTATACCTCTCATTAGAGTTTCAGTAGCGATTATAGAGATTGCAGATTTGTCTTATTTTTTGGGGGACTTTGGAATCGGTGTTAAGATTTTAGCTTGATATATTTTGTCGAGATGGCAACGCAACAGATTATTATCCAGGGCTTAGCTATAAATTGGGCCACTTTAACAGGATTTTGGTACCAGTCCATCTCTCAATCTCTCTCTCTCTCTTTCTCTCTCTCTCTCCTTTTTACTCACACTCTTTGTTATACGCATACGTCACAAGGGTCCAATAATACATTTCTCTCTTAAGTAGACAGGGGCGGTAGTTTATTTTTATATCAATTTTTTAACACAAAGAAGTGAGGAGGGCGGGGGGTTGAAAAGCTGTGTGGGTGGAAGGAGGGGGAGGGGCGGCGCAGGGCGCTGAGGGTCAGACTTCCGTTTTGGAGTTTATAAATAGATAAAGTCACGATGACTTTAGTAAGTAGGTCTCTTAAGTCACCAGAAAAAGATTGACTTAGAAATTAACGCGGTTAATCTTTTTAAGAGAGGATGCAGAGGCGTCACTCACTGTTTTTCTCCTTGTGAAAGCGGGGTCATTTTTTTTTCTGAGACGTAACATACTTATATAATTTAAAGACTTTTAGTTAAATTCTCTTTCACCTGTTTTATCACTCACATCCTCTCTCTTTTTTTGTCATGTAATGTAACTTCTGATTGTACACACGGCAACGCCGCCTTTTCACCAATTTTTTATTGAACCAGATACGCCCATGACACGATGCTTGCCCTTGTAGCTCTGGTTCAAACAAGAATTTAAAATAAAATGGAAGACGTCCTTGAAAAATTGTGTTCAAAAATATCTTTGCAATTATAGAGCTACAGGAATTAGATCTAATTTTTTGTTTTGTTTCGATTTCTTCAAGAAAATAATTCTTTTTTCAATAACACTACTGTCTCGTCTTTTAGTTTTAAGGTGATATGAACGGTTTAGAGATGTCATGAACATTTATAGTTTATTTTTATTCATTTATTCCTTTTATGTTTTAAGCTCATTTTTGTCTTAAGTTAAAAAAAAGTAATTTTCGTAGTGATTAACGGTCATTTTTGCTCTACTTTTTTTTTACAAAGCTTCTATCAACTCACTCTGTCTGTCTGTCTGTCTGGCTGTCTGTCTGGTAAATGTTTGTACACGTTATTTCTCCTACACCAAATCTTGAATCAAGCTGAAGTTTTAAACAATTATTTCTTTTACCTGACAACACAAGAATCAATAAAAATACAACAATTAGTTAATTAACTATTACTAATTAATTATTTTGTTTAGTATCTCAAACAAGGGAAAGAATTTGTACTGGCGTAGGAAGTAGGAAGTATAAGCTGAATTAGTCCCCTTTATCGGTCGTCGTCTGAGTCTTAGTGAACACAACATGAAAAATAGGACGAGACTCTAGAAACAACAGATAACTCTACAATCTTCCATGTTCATAAGCTCTCCACTAGCAGAGTGGTTACCGTGTTGGCTGGAGAATCCTGAGAAGGCTTGAGCCATGAGTTTGAATTCAGGCCGCTCACCATTTTTATTTTATAAATGCTTTTTTATTGTTAGTCTAGATCTATTACAAATTTAATTACACGACTTATCCAAACTAATTGATACCACTATTCTCTATATAAGCTTTGTTTTATAAAAAAAAAATCTCACATCCGGCAGCGCACTGTAGCTAATTAAGATTACGTCTTTATAAATACTTTTTTCAAAATAATGATCTAGTTTTACTTTTTTACATACAAAATTTTGAGCTCATTTATTAGAATATTTATAACATCTAATAAATCTTGGATTTCAGGCTGCGACGCAGCTCATACTGACGAATTTTGAAACAAATCGATAACTAGGTCTAGAGAACAGTGATACCACAAGCGTAGTTCAATACAATTTTAAGTTCTTTGTCCATCGTTACATTAAATCATCGCATCGTCGTCAAAATCATCATTTTATTGTCATAATCACAAAACAATCGCAGCATCAGACATTCAGATCATCAAATAATCACACCAACAAATAATCATATCATCAAATAATAGAAAAATATAATAATCTTATCTAATAATCCTATCATCAACTCACCACACTCTTTCACTCAACATTCCAGGGCATGGGGCAAGTCAGAGAAATTAATTAATTTCAAAGAATATTTACACATGTATCGATTAGGGTTAATTACTCTCCATGTGATCAACAACATGATTTATCTTCAATCGGGGCCTAAATATGTCTTTATAACTTTTACAAGGGAGATAATAAGCTTGCTCCTTTAGAATTTCTAAACCTTTTTTTTTATATTTCATTTACAGTTATTCCCCTTCTTTGATTGGGCTGTCCATGTGTGTGTACGCCAGTACGTACTGCGCATACAGTGTAGGAAGATTTTACCCCGCTTACTGTTAATGATATTCAGTGAAAGAAGCCTTAGAAGCACTGCCAACTCACGAACTCATTCCTTACAGGCTAGTAACCGACAAGCTTAATCCATCTTTTCCTCTGACTTCCTTGTCCACCGTCCGTACCATCCCCCTCGCCGCCCCAAAAAAAAATGTACTTTAATTTTTTTTTACTTATTACAAAAGTTACTTAAAACAGTGGACAGCAGCGAGGAAATCTGGCATGTCATCAGCCCAGGTTTCTTGCACACGGCACAAAGTTGAACGGGGTCACGTCTGCTGCTTTATTGAAAACTCTCAAACAGCTGTAATGAATGTCAGGCTGACATAGAGTGACGCAGAAGGTGTTGGTTGGGCATGGTATGCGAGACAGCGCGAGACTCACAAAACAGAAAATTGAAATCTACTTTGTACAAAGCTTTTATTTTAGAAAGCTTATCAACTTATCAACTCACTGTGTCTGTCTTTCTGTCTGTCTGGTAAAAAGCTTGAACACGTTATTTCTCCCACACCTATTCTCGGATAAAGGTGAAAATTTGCACATTTGATGACTGACGTAGAAAAAAAAACATGAATCAATAATAAAAAAAAAAAGATTTATCAATTTGTTAATTGATCATTGGGTCTTTGACTTTAAATATTTTAAATTTTTATTTCATTACAACAAAACACTCGTCATTTCAGTCTATGCAACAGAACGTACAATGGATTGAAGTTCAATTTCTCTCAAACTCAAGGCACAAGGAAATACAATAAAACGTTAAAGAGAAATTGAAATAACAAAAACTTGGATCTTCGATGGCCATTTTCTTTTTCCATCTCCAGAACTTGATTCAAGACCTGACCTGATGACCAGATCACGCATCCAAACAGTGATTTAGATACTTCATTGACGGACAGTAAAGGTCCCAAAGTCTCCGGTGCTTTTCGAATCAACGACTAAACTTTGCCACCCAACTGTATTCAAGTTGGGCTCTTCTTCGACTACGAAGTTGCCTACCAAAAACGCTTTCAAGTCAAAGCTTAAGCGCTTCCTGGACATACATCTGTTATGCCATCCTCCTTTTAAGCTCCCCCCCCCAACAAAAAAATCGCTTTTGTGGTCGTCCTTCATGCGGGATAAGTGTTCGACCCATCGGAGCTTTCGATTGGTAATTGGCGTTTCTATACTGACAAGACGGGTTTCAATCTGAACGTGGTTATTTGTGAGTTAGTCTTGCCAACCTAGGCCCATTATAGGTTTCAAGCAGAACGTAGTTATTTGTAAGGTATTCTTGCCAACGTAGGCCCATTATAGGTTTCAGCTGAACGTGGTTATTTGTGAGTTAGTCTTGCCAACGTAGGCCCATTATATGTTTCAAGCTGAACGTGGTTATTTGTAAGGTAGTCTGGCCAACGTAGGCCCATTATAGGTTTCAAGCTCAACGTGGTTATTTGTGAGGTAGTCTTGCCAACGTAGGCCCATTATAGGTTTCAAGCTGAACGTGGTTATTTGTAAGGTAGTCTGGCCAACGTAGGCCCATTATAGGTTTCAAGCTCAACGTGGTTATTTGTGAGGTAGTCTTGCCAACGTAGGCCCATTATAGGTTTCAAGCTGAACGTGGTTATTTGTGAGTTAGTCTTGCCAACGTAGGCCCATTATAGGTTTCAAGCTGAACGTGGTTATTTGTAAGGTAGTCTGGCCAACGTAGGCCCATTATAGGTTTCAAGCTGAACGTGGTTTTTGTGAGTTAGTCTTGCCAACGTAGGCCCATTATAGGTTTCAAGCTGAACGTGGTTATTTGTAAGGTAGTCTGTCCAACGTAGGCCCATTATAGGTGTCACAGATTACATTATAGAATTGTTTGTACATTTCATTTTTGAAAGAAATATAAGCCCTCGACATGAGTCTCGGGATTTAATCCTCAAATTTAGACACTTGTCATTCAAGTCAGGATTTACCCAAGGGACGTAATTAGTATGTTTGAAATATATTGGTTGATTTGAATTTAAACAAAGACATTTTTGAAAAGAGTTAGCGCCAGAGAATTGGCGGTAGTAAGAAAGTAAAGGGAGTCGAATAAATAATGTCCTTGTAGTCAGTCACGTTTCTAAGAGCTCTGTTTGAAAAGCCTTTGTAATATGTTTCATGCTCATTGATTTGTAATTTGTACATAAACTGTACTTACGTTATATTTAAATAAAGTTCCAGAGTTTTGTTTTATCAAAGAATTGTCAATTGTGATTCTAGATCTTCATTTTTTGTTCACTATTGAATTCAAGTAAAATCCCCGGCATCACAACACATCGTAACATCATACCATCCGAATGTTGTGACAATAGGTTTCAAGCTGAACGTGGTTATTTGTAAGGTAGTCTGGCCAACGTAGGCCCATTATAGGTTTCAAGCTAAACGTGGTTATTTGTAAGGTAGTCTGGCCAACGTAGGCCCATTATAGGTTTCAAGCTGAACGTGGTTATTTGTAAGGTAGTCTGGCCAACGTAGGCCCATTATAGGTTTCAAGCTAAACGTGGTTATTTGTAAGGTAGTCTGGCCAACGTAGGCCCATTATAGGTTTCAAGCTGAACGTGGTTATTTGTAAGGTAGTCTGGCCAACGTAGGCCCATTATAGGTTTCAAGCTGAACGTGGTTATGTGTAAGGTAGTCTGGCCAACGTAGGCCCATTATAGGTTTCAAGCTGAACGTGGTTATTTGTAAGGTAGTCTGGCCAACGTAGGCCCATTATAGGTTTCAAGCTGAACGTAGTTATTTGTAAGGTAGTCTGGCCAACGTAGGCCCATTAGAGGGCAAAGGCGTCTTTGATAGATGCGTTCGAGAAGTCTTAGATGCCTATTTTAGAGGATCTAGGTCTAAAAGCCAAACAAATTTTAGAGAGAACCGCTGCTTGATAAATGGACTTTTGGGGCACCTCACGTGATCTGTCCTCTTTCTTTCCCCATTCCCCTCTGTATTTTGCCTTAACCATTCTCTTTCAGTGACAGGGCTGTTCATTCTTTCTCTCCTTTTCTTTTTCCTGGTAATGTTCTTTGTAGGAGTGTCTCTGCAAGCCCTGAGGATCTCGTGATATGGTTATACTGTATAACTTTGATAAATGCTTGAAAATAATCCTTCAAAATGAAAAACTTAATAAGAAAAGGAGATATTTTTTTTTTTTTTTTTTGTTGACAGCCTTTTGATCCATGTACTCTTTGTTTGCCTTGCTGCGTGTACCATTAATGACTTTCCTGCATTTACCTTTCTAGTTGCAGACACAATTCACTTGAGTCAATTTGTAATAGTAAGCTTAGCTTTGTCGGGCATACTGTTCATTTGTCTGCCGTAACATTAATTTTATTTATGAACAGACTCGGCGGTCCTACGAACGTACCAACAGCAAAGAATGAATCTCTTTTCGCGAAATGGAATGGTGTTCAGGCCGAGACCTGGATACATAGCAGAGTGTCTTGTCAATCAAGACTTGACAGCCAGGATATGAACGAGAAACAAGTGTGTGTGTGTGTGTGTGTGTGTATGAATAGATCAACGTAGAGCAGCGTGCAAATAGATTGAGGGGCATTAATTCTGAATTTCGATGAAATAAAATTGCATAGCGTGAGTTGTCCTTCCTGGTCACCGTCATTAGAAAGATTGTTAATAATATTTAAAAGATGTGAGAAACTGTTTGAGAATGATTTATAAGACAGATTGAAAGACAGGAGAAAGGAGAGAAAGAGATAGACAGAAAGAGACAGACATAGAAAGAGACAGTGGCAGCCTTTGCAGTGCTTGGGGCCCTGGTCGAATGTCAGATCAGGACCACGAATACTTGTATGATGGACTGACACTGGGCCTCTTAAGGCGCGGGTCCTATGGCGGTTGCCCCACTCGCCACCTCACAAGGCCGCCTCTGAGAGAAAGAAAAGTAAAGATTTGTAAAAAAGAAGGAAAAGAAAAATGTAGACGAAGAGCTATTTAGAGAACTTTGAGCAAAGAGTGTTAAAAAGAGATAAAAAAAGAGCGTATTGAAAAGAGATACAGAGACAGACAGAAAGAAAAAGAGAGAGAGAGAGAGACAGAGGGAGACAGCGAGAGACATAGGCAAAGAGACAGCGAGACAGAGACAGAAACAGACAGAGAGAAAGAGAGAGAGAGAGAGACATAGAGAGACAGAGACAGGGAGAAATAGACAGAAAAACAGCGAGAGACAGAGACAGCGAAGCAGCGAGACAGGGAGACAGAAACAGAGAGATACAAGGTGACACAAAGAGAGAGACAGAGAGGGACAAAGAGAGAGACACGACTCAGAGAGAAAGAGTAAAAGAGAGACAGCGAGAGAATATAGATTAAAAATAATAAAGAGAACAAAACATAGAATGTGTATCTGTCAATAAATTCCAACTGCGTTAATAAAATGAGCACCACATTCTGCCCACACTACATTCACACTTGTCCCACAATAGGACACAACGCATTTACATTTATATGCCCTAGATACTCACGTTTGAGATTCTGATAAATATGTTAAGAATTGTCATAACTCACGATGGGAATAAAATACCCATCACATTTGGATGAAGCATGCAGCTCCCTTGAGAGCCTGTCCAGAATTCACCTTGAACTTCTGAAAATGTCGAGCAGTATTATCTGCCCATGTTCTGGCCACAGCAAAGATATTTGCACAACTCTTGACGATGTTTCGTCGTCGTTGCAAGAGCGCTTCCGGTCAATGGCGTATTTTTTTATGGGGAGAAACACGTAGAGGAGGTGGAGTAGTTTAGCGATAACGTATGAAAGCGTACATTATTAATTATTTTACAGATGAACATAACAGTCAACATCAAATATTTAAGAATATGGCACCGAATAGAGCGATATGTTTTCGAAAATGTTTTCCATATTTCCGTTGTTCCTTCAGAGTTTAATCGACTTCCTAGTTCAAACCTCCAGCAGGACGAGGGAAAATGGCAGAGGGCTGGATTTGAACCCGTGACTGTCGAGACGACCGAACGACAGTCCAGCGCGCATATCGCACGACCAGGCAGCCATCCTAAAGAACATTCTTTGCTCTCTTGATAAAGTTTCAGGCTATTATACATTAGTTGCCTTATCATCACTCCTTTGAGTTCCTCATGGAACATAGGGCCTCGACAAAAACACGCCACTCTCTACGGTCTCTTGCTAGCTTTTTGATGGTGTCCCAGCTCTTCCCGGTCTTCTCTGCTTCTTCAAGTACACTGCGTCGCCATGTTCTTTTTGGTCTTCCTCTGCGTCTTGTTGCCTGGGGGTTCCACTCTAAGGCCTGTCTAGCTCTGTTGCTGGTTTCTTTTCTAAGGGTGTGACCAATCCATCTCCACTTCCTCTCTAAGATCTGCACTTCTATATTTTTCTGTCCACTCATCTCCCACAGTTTGGTGTTTTCTACTTTGCCTTATAGAACATGCATATTTTGTCAGAATTTTATTGATTAATTAATGGAAATCTCTTCTCGATTTCTCGATTCCGAAGATTAAGAATGAGTGCAGTGTTTCACATGACTACACATAGAACATGCCTTAGTCTCTTGATAACGTTATATCTTTTGTCCTATATAAAATGTTTTAGCCATTTGATAGAGTTCTTCTATTTTTTTGTCATATATGAAATGGTTCAACCTCTTGTTAGAGCTATCTTATCTTATCTTATCTTATAAAATACAGACGTTACTTCAAAAAAGAAGATGATTACGCCTTACGCGTGTCCCTGGGTCAATCTAATCATTCATGCATGTTTATCAATGACTTAAATTCTTATGAGTCATTGGTTTTCCTGGCTGACACAGGCAACCCATTCCATACTCTAACAGCACCAGGGAAGAATTAGCATTTGTACAAACTTGTCTATCTGAGTATTATTATTAGGTTTTCAACATGCAGTGAGCTCCTGCGCCAGTTATTTACTTAATCTTATAGACCTTTTAGTTGGATCAGGATAAAGCTGTATACCTTGTTCATTGAACGTAAGAAGAAGCAATATATAGAAGTAAAGTAGCAATTATGCATAAAACACTGAACCATAATCTTCACATACAAAAAATATATATTGTTATAAACTTTGTGGCACAGAGGGGACTAATTATGAACGCTGTCAGCAGACGCAAAAAAAAAAAAACCCAGGCCAGCGCTAGACGAGCGGTCAGCCGAGTCGAGTGTCAACAGGACAGTTCGGGAAGGATCGCCGTCGTGAACAGAGCTCAGGAGCGTCACGAGAGTTGTAGTCATCTGACCACCTAGAAACGTAGAGCGGCGTTCTGTCCGGTTCGAGAAGGCCAGTAGGGACCTTATATAAGAGCGGAGGTGACGCAGTCAAGACGGTTCAGAGCCCGTTCACTACAGTCCGGTCGACTACAGTACAGTTCAGCGGTGTGGCTCTGTACGGAGCATTACGAAGGTTCAGTGCGGAGTACTGTCAAGTACAGTTGAGACAACTGGCGTCTTGATCTTGGTCTGCGATCGAGTCCGACACAACGAGCCTAGTGTGTGAAGTCAGTCCTGAACTGTTGAACCCAGTGCAAGCCAGGAACGAGACGGAGAGTCCAGTGCAAGAGTTTGATACGGCGGAACGGTGTTATCGGAGAGATATTTGTACAGGGTACGTGTTGCCAATTGTACAGTATTGGCTGTTATTTATTCAACTATTAAAGTGTTACGTTAATTTGGAGCCCTGAGTTGTCAAGTTCTTTAAGTTGGTGGTGTAAGGCGCAGTTTGCAGAGAGCTTGGATAGGGAGATTCGTAACAATATAAATTTAAAAAAATAATTAGACAGGGTACAATAAAATACAATACTTCTTGTTCCATAGGGTAGGACAAATTTGTACAAATGCTCCTTCTTCCGTATGCTCTTCTTCCCTAGTGCTATTAGAGCATGAAATGGGTTGCCTGGAAAACCAAGGATTTGGCAATACTTAAGACATTAGTTTACATGCATGACTAGAATGACCTATGAACACGCATACGACGTAATCATCTCTTTTAAAGTAACGTCTGTGTTTTATAAGATGCGATAAGATAAATTTATATTATGAATGATAGAAGTCTGTAGCGTATAAATTTAAATGGCTCGATAATAATATATTTATTATTATCTTGATGATTCGGTTTGAAATGTACACTGTTCTGAAAGGTAGGATTCGCGATACACTGCAAGGCATCCAGAAGACTGACAGAAAACTTAAATAGTCCGCCGGCGTACATCGGCTTTGTCTGCAAGAGAAACACATGAATATACAGGTCGCAAAATGGGTTTGCATAGTCATGTGAAACACCGCACTCATTCTTAATCCCCGGAAATGAAGACATTAACGTTAACAATTAATTAATTAATTCTGACAAATATGCTTACAGGAGATAATACATTTCTTAAATACATTTGATTTTAAATAAGCAATAAGGTGATCGCTTAATATGGTCAATACTATGCTAACGATAAATCAATAAAAGAAGCACAGGCTGAACAATGACCGTGCTTCATACCAAGACTTTTAACTCTTTCTCTCCTAACTTACGATACCAGCGTTGATTCCACCAGAATGGGGTAAATAATTATGGGGAGAAAGAGTTAAGCTACCTAAATTCTCGGCTCTATGAGGCCAAAAATAAGACCATCGTTCGGCTTCATCTTTAAAGTCCGTTCTATAAATTTTTAATCCAATTTGGCGTAAATAGGGTTAACATTGGAAAAAAAAAAGGGAAAAATATTTGTTTCATTCGATGGAGGATCAAGAAAAAATAAAATATAAAAAAAAAAACCTCTACGAAGACGTCGTGCTGGCGCAGTCAAATCATATCAAAGAAGAACTCGCTCGAGGCTTGCACCGTTTGTCAGACAACATTGCTTTGATGTGGGTTAGCGCCCCCCTTTAGCAAGTCGCACCTACTGGCTAGCTTTTGTCTTAATGCATCGCCCAGTCAGACAAAACATTTCCATTATAGAGGAGACATAGTTCCTATCAAGTTTGATTAGTTTTCAGGAGGGCACGTTGACATGTCGTTTGCTCCTCCCCTCGAGTACAGCCATCCATTCACTCGTCCAGGCATTGTGCAATGAGTATCTCCTTCCAGACGAAACGCCAGGCAAACTTTTGAAGGTCTCGTGTTTATATGAAGTAAGGTCTTTCTAGATGGCGCTTTGAGGATGATGTGTGGCCAGACATCCTATTTGTGTTTTTCATTAACTTATGAGTAGCATCATCCAACTCGAATTTTACTGGGACTAAACACGCCTGGTATCGTGGTGTATAGTAATAAGAAAGCGAGGCCATAATGAATCTAGTATATAGTTTCTTACTGGTTTAGGTGCCAGTTACTTGCTTTCGCCCAATCTTCTGTTAGTGAAGGCAGTTCCACCGGACCCAATATCTGAGCCATATGTGGCAAGTTGTTGGACTGGTGTCAGAGGTTCCTTAGAATGCATGCAAGAGGAGATCTTTAGTTTTGGCTGGCTACCCACCTAGTAGAAAGAAAACTTTGAATTCAAACTTTCAAACCTCTACTCTACTGCCTTGCAGCTATACTCAAAAAAAAAATCCGGAGCGCGCGACTCTTTTAGGCAGTTGACAGCTCACAGTCCAGAGACTGCGACCCAAGTGATCCCAAACTGTATCGGCACTTCCCATTCCTTTGGAGCTGCGTGGAGATGGGGGAATAAGCGTGTGGAAGACATTGCTCCGACCATAGCTAATGCCCAGGCATTCATCTCATTTCCATGAGGTGATCCATAGTCACTGCACGACTAAAGGAGGCTGTAATTATTGTTTCGAGTTCAGTCTATAGTAAAGTTCCTCTTGCAGATCTTGCGATCTATAGGGCACATGATGTAAGGGTCGTCTATTTCTGTGGCCCACCGTTAACGAGGGTGTCATGTGGCCAGCACAACGACCAACCGCCTTTATTTTTCCCCAACTAATGTCGAGTACCCATTTTAGCTGTTGGACAGTTTAGTCTATACCAGGGATGGGCAAATTATGGCCCGCGGGCCACATGCGGCCCACCGAAGTGTTTTATGTGGCCCGCCATTCCAAAACTTTTTTAAGTTCTGCCCTCGATACAAAAATGTTGCCCGCCCCTGGTCTATACCATACTTTGTTATTCTATAGTTCTTTACTTTGGAGGGTAGAAAGTTAACACCATCATCATCATTATCATCATCATCTGTCCCTGGAGTTCCGTCGTAGGGGTGCAGAGTTCGCGTAACTGAATCCCTAGCATCTTTTCCAGCAGAATACCAATTGAAAGGCCGGTCTATTGCTGTATGTTGTCCAGCCAGCGTTTCTTTGGTCGACCCTGTCTTCGTGCACTCTCCATTATAACTTGAAGGATGACTTATGACATTGAGTCATGTCATATAATATGACCGAACCAGCTCAGTCCTTGTCTCCTCATAGTGTATAAGTTTGGTGTGTTGTCAGCCAGAGTGTTGACTTGTATAAGTACAAACTCATTTGTCTTCTTTTCCTGGTATCTGATACCCTGCATATTTCTGTAACATTTACTCTCAAAGGCTTGAATTCTTCTTTCAGTCTCGGGTACATGATAATGCCAAGATAATTTGATATCATTGTATCTTATCTTATTCTTTTTCATGTTTTTTACTTTCACGAAGTACATGAACATGAATTTGTGATGTTCAAGAACAAACGCCCATATTTTTTCCTTTCATATTTTTTTAAATAAAAAGACAACGACGACAAACAGTACTGATCTACTGAATTAGATGTAGATCTAAGTCAAACATGGTGAATGTTTCCTTATCATTTTTTTTATATATTTTGTCGCGAAAATGAAAGTTATCTGAAAATGGGTTTACCTGTCCAGCCGATATATTCATATCTAATTTAAAATGCCGTGAAAACGGATTTACCCGATTTGTTAAAAAGTTTTCTTTCTTTAATAGAGATATATTTAGTTTTTTTTTTTTAATTTTTAAGGCCTTCCGGTGGTGGGTGGAACATAAAACATACTCTATGGTCTCCGCCATAATCTAAGGAACATTTATGCCATGTTTTATAGAAAATTGATAAAACGGTTTTGATTTATATGCGGGACATACATACGTACATACATACTCCTTACATTCTGCTTTATATATTAGATAGAACGTTGAAAAAAAAAACAGCAACACTTATGGCTGCCTGGTCGTGCGGTTTGCGCGTTGGACTGTCGTTTGGATTTATCGATGGTCCCGGGTTCAAACCCTGCCCGCTCCCATCCCCGTCGTCCTGCGGGAGGTTTGGACTAGGAAGTAAACTATCTTCAACTCTGAAGGAACATCCGAAATATGTAAAACATTTTACAAAACATTTTTCATGTATACATGTATCACATTATGAATTGTTTATTCTTTTTACTGATTGTTACGGTGTGTGTATGTGTTTATGTTTGTGTGTTTCTGCTGTGACGGTGGGAAGAGATTAGCGATTGGTTGTGAATGATGCAATATAAGAAACAGTGTCGTCAGAGTTCTTATCTAGGATAGACGACACCAGAACGTGAGACTGAAAAGACGTGTTTTTGTAGTGATTTGAATTTATGTTTAAAATACCATGTTATATTATTACTAAAGTCTACTACACTTATTTTATCTCAAGATGAATTTATTTCTTGTGTAAAAATAAAAGTTCTATTCAGTTTTGTACACAAAGATGTTATTGAAGTTATTTCAAGCCTTACAAGTAAAGATAAAATACGCCTACAGCGGCTTAGTTGTCCAGCAAAAATTCTGGTGCTGGAAATCAATGACCGTCAACAACACTGATCCAGTGTGGCGTAAATAGCATGTATAAACGAAATGATTGTCATTAGATAAACTCTATTCTAGTTATGAAGTAAAGTCCCCCCCCCTTTCAGGGATGGCAGCAAACTATAGAGCAGACGATGTAAATGCCATCTTTTTCTTAGGCCAACTTTTAAAGAAGGTGTCATGTGGACAGCACAACGACCAACCTCTTTTACTTTTCCCAAACTAATGTCAGGTACCCATAGAAGTCGAGTAGGCTAAGGGGAAGCCCTAAAATTTCGAAATTTCAAAATCGAGTCCTTAACGAGTATTCTCGTTGGTAGAATAGTTACAAGAAATAAATATTTGGCTTACTCTATACTTGTTGACACATTCTCCAAAATAACGAAAAGCAACAATAGCTTTTTAATTACTTATTGTACAGTATGAGTTTACTGTCTGGGAAATATAGAACTTATCTTTCAGAAGTAATTAAGCCTTCAGACTCTCATTACGCTTAGCAGAAGAAAGTGAAAAAAAATACGTTTTAATGGGTTGTCCAGGATCTATGCTTCAAACAAATGTAACGAAGCGTTTCTGTGTGTGTGTGTGTGTGCGTGTGTGTGTGTGTGTGTTATGTGCGCGCTAACAATGTCTTGATACACCCTCTTGTTAAACTTGATAAAGCCGAAGGATTTGTTTCAAGCCGATCTTGGTCTATTTTTCCCTTGAATCATTTCCTACGTAAAAGGACATTTGGCTTGGATCACATAAACAAGGTCGAGGGATGGGCTATGACGCATGCGCATCACATGATCCTTTCATTCAATGCTCAAGAAAGTGCCCTAACGAGGCGTCTGGTACTACGACAGAGCATCTGGGCCAGTAGTTCTTTTAGGTGGTCTAGGGACTGTCAAGTCATATAGCAATCGGACGTTTAATTTAACTTACAAACACATGTATTTTTGACACAAGCATACGTACTTTTAACACAGACATAACGCATTAAAAAAATTCACATGCACATTTAGCATAAAAATTTGCACTTTTAATAAAAGCCTATACACTTTTAAAGCAGACAAATATACTTTTAACACAGACATATGCATTTAAAACATTAACACATGCACTTGTAACACAGTCCTAGGCCTATGCACTTTTGAAGTTTTAACACAGACATATGTACTTTGAACCCAAACATACGCATACATAACACACACTTTTCAAAACAAACATACGCACTTATAACAAAAACATATGCGTTTATATCGAAAATATTTCATACATTCTTCACTATCTGTCAGCGCTATCAGGATGGCTATCTGGTCAAGTGCTATGAGCTTTGGACTAACGTCATTATTGTCCCTAGTTCAAACCCTGCCTGCTGCCACCCTAAGTCGTCCTGCGGGACGTTTATTTCTCAAGGAACGTCCCAAACTAATTATACAAACAACAAAATAGTAAGCAAATCAACTCATTTCCAGACCAACCATTTTCATTGTTGCGTGGTTTTATATTGAAAAGCGTAGATATTAAGTTGCACTAATTAAATCTAGTGGACTCTGTATGGAGTAACTCAAATCCGTAACAGAAATATAATCCACAAAAGTAAACTTAAGCGCTTTAAATTCGTCAGTGTAATAAGCACAGCTGTATCTCTGAATTCCAATATTCAATTCAAATATAATATACTGATTAACCCAAACCAGCAATAGAAATATAATCTTTCCGTATGCATGTATCATACTTTTGTTTCAGCAATCTTTCTCGACCAGTTTCAATGTCGCATGAAATTCCCGGAGCTATATTTAGCCACACTAAAAAAGAAAAAAAAAAAGCTCGTAAATTAATGACGTCATACCTAGTTAAAATGTCACTTTACACAAACTATCACACAACTTACGTTGTTATTAGCAACACAAGCTGTCATTTCGATTCGCGACAAGTATGAATTGTCGCTGGAATATAATCTTTTTAGATT
The DNA here is from genome assembly GCF_947242115.1 of Biomphalaria glabrata. Classification (NCBI taxonomy): domain Eukaryota; kingdom Metazoa; phylum Mollusca; class Gastropoda; family Planorbidae; genus Biomphalaria; species Biomphalaria glabrata. Next base: position 87,144,863 of record NC_074711.1, read on the forward strand.
ATCAGAACGTATGTAGATTTTTCGTTCCAAGAAGCACGATTTGCAGATATTTTAAGTCGAAAGTTTATTTAAAGTTGCCCATTTAAAATATGTGATTTAAAAAAAAAAAAAGAAAAAATCTGCAATGATATAGACGTCTTTGACATTATTATTAATGAGATACAGTATCTCGAATGTGCTTTAAGTCTCTGTAATGATATCTTATGTTTTTTTTTTTAAAGTTGTTGGCCAGATTTTGAACGGAAACAATCAGAGGCGTAGCTAGAAATTTGCCATCATTTGGGGACCCGGGGAAAGTGACCTCTTTGGGGGCCCTGTATTTTGCATAATATTTAATATTTAATATAGAAAAAAAACTTGTTTGACCCCCCCCCCACAGACACACACACACACACAAGTGGAGGCCCCGGATGATTTTCAAAATTCCCCCTCTCCTCCCCACCCTAGCTACGCCACTGGAAACAATAAACACATAGCTGAGTAATGTTATTTGATTGGTGGTTTTTTTTTTTTTTACCTTCTCCATCATATCAAAATTATAAAGTTGATACGTCCCCGTTGGTATTGGCTGCCAAGAGTTTTCAATATTTTGTCCTGTCCTGTATTCTGCTAAACACTCTCTGTCTGATAAAGAGATCTTTGTCCATAATGTAAGTCTTGGATGGAGGTAACATTTAAAATAGACTTTTTTTAGCCACGCTAATTAAGTTAACTACTCAAACATGATATACAATGAGACTTTGATTTGATTTGTAAGCATGTTGTAACTGGTTTTTTTTTCCGAATTATTAAAACAGCTTAGATGCCTTTATATATAACAATTTTTTTTTTACAAAATCCGACGAAAGCCGGGTAAAATCTTAGCTAGTATTCGAATAACAAGACATAGCTAAACCCAGTTTAATTATATCCTTTCTCAATATGTCAGATAATTTTGGTTAATTAGATCGATAGTCTCCTTCAGTAGAAGAACTACAAATGTTCACCTGAAAGTACACTTCTTGTCAAAATACGGCTATATTCTGGACAAATATTTTCTCACAATTAACACCACAGATAATATAGGTTCCTGTTTGGGTGATATAGGAGCAAGTCTTATACTAAGCTAAAATCAACTCTGTCAGGTAATAGGTAAAAAAAAAAAAAAAACACTTCGGCACACATTATTTCGTTGACCTTACAAACACAAGAAGCAATAGAAAAAAATTAACCAATCAGTTAATTAACCATTGGTAATCAATAATTTTGTTTGGTATCTTATCTTCTTATCTTATCTTATATAATACAGACGTTACTTCAAAAAAAAAGATGATTACGTCCTACGCGTCATGCATTTAGTCATGCATATTAACCAATGACTTAAATTCTGCCAAGTCACTGGTTTTCCTGGCTAGCTCAGGCAACCCATTCCATGCTCTAATAGCACTAGGGAAGAAGGAGTATTTGTACAAATTTGTCCTAGCATATGGGACGAGGAATGTGCCTTTATCTTTGTGTCTTTCTGAGTATCTTGAACTAAATATATCGTACTTGACTGAAGTGGTGGTATAAGCTCAATTATTTCCCTCTATAGGTCGACGCTTTAAAAATACGTTTGATATAATTAAATCTTACAATACCATCTCCTATTTTAATATACACAGAGTCGGTAGAATTTCGATTTGATGAGGTTTGAGCCATGAGTTCAAATTCTGGTCGTTATTTTTAAATAAATATTTAAAAAAAAAAAAAAAAAAAACGATTCGTGTGCAATGTCACCCAGACAAGTGATATGACGATAGAAAGCTAAAAGCATAAAATAGAGTTCAACAAAAACAATCGGTAAACATTATTCTAATCGCACAGATTTATTGTAGTTGATCTAGAACTATTACAAACTTAATTACGTTACTGATCCTAACTATTTATTACAATTACATTTCGAATCTTTTTTTTTTAAGAGTATTTTTTACAATGTTTAAGCTCGTTTACACCTTGTTAGATGACATCATCGTGAATCTTAAATAACAGCAAAAATATTCTAGACTCCACGAAAAGAAGAAAAACATGTCCCCAAATCACTTTTCTAGCCTAACATTGCCAAGGATTCCTTCCTAATCATTTATTCAAATAAACAGAGTGCCAGACATTGTGATTCTCCTTCATATTCTTTTGCCCCGTGGCCAAATAGAATGATCTGACCGACTTTCTTGTTCAACTCTAATTGTTTCGGGGAATTTTAAAACTTTTTTTTTTATGTCTCAATAATTGATATTTTATTCATACATCTTAGAATATAATAGAATACCATATGAGTCAAAAGTGACTCAAGACGACCCTCTTTTGTGTATTTAGTAAAATATAGAAGATTACGTTTAGACGTATATTTGTATAAAGTAATCTTAAGTTGAAATGAAAACTGCACTTTAAGAATGCAAATGGTACGATAGCTGGGACAATTGAAGCATAGGACGGGGAGTCTGGAAGTTTTTTAAACACCCAAACAGGAAGGGCGAGAGGTGGCAGGCTGAAACGATTAAGAAATGTTAACAAGTTTTCTCAAGGGATAAAAACCTATTTCGCATGGATTTGAAAGTACCACGATTCTCGATTCCACATGTCGACAATTCTACACGGAATACGAGACAATAGAACACACCCTCAACGACTGCAAGGTGCCTCAGAAGCGATTTCGAAGATACGGCTGAGGAGAGAACTCGCCCTGTAAAGAGTCAGGCAAACCCTACAGAACACCGCAAAATACCTGGACCGTGCTCTACGGGATTAATCTCAGTACGGAGCCTTAGTTCATGGAGGCTTACAAAGGGTCGTGTGTTATGCGCTCTCGACTGTCGTTCGATAGACATGATAGTTCCAGGTTCGAACCCTCCCCGCCGCCTTCCCGCTCCGTCCTGCGGAAGGTTTTGATGTTATGAAATGTGTGTGTTTCTATGGTGATGGTGGGAAAAAGCTAGCGATTGGTTGTGAATAACGCAAGAAAAGCATCATTGTCGTCAGCAGTCTTGGGTACGACAGACGAGTCTAGATTGCCCGAGTGAAGTGTGTCTTTTTTAGTGAGTTACATTTAGTTTAAAATACCATTTTATAGTATTACTGAAGTCTAGTACATTTATTGCATTTTATCTCAATATAAATTTGTCTACACTGTAATAAAAGTTCTGTTTTAGAAGAGATTATTAACGTTATTTCCACAAGTTATTTCCAGTTTTACAAGTTAAAATATAATACGCCTACACAAAAGTCCGAGCTGACTGATCGATGCCCTGATCACTTACTCTCCTACTAGAGTTGGACGAAAAAAAAAAGCATTTAACTATTGCCGTATAACTGCAACTAAAGGAGGCCAACACTGACTACTGAAAAGTACAGATGCATCATGGGTGTAGCCAGGGGGGGGGGAGTTCTTGGGGTTCAAACCCCCCCCCCCCCCCGAAATGAAATCCCCCCTGGGGGGGGACAGAATAAAGTGACTGGTTTTTGCTTTCATTTTGTTTATTTTAGGTGAGATTTTAATACTAAATCATCACTTACCACAGCACAGCCGAGGGGGTTTTGAGTTGAAAACCCTCTATCAGGGGGTTTTGAGATTTAAAAAAAAACCTATCAGGGGGTTTTGAGATACAAATCCCTCTACCAGGGGGGTTTGAGTTTGAAACCCCCCACCAGGGGCTTTGAGTTTAAAACCCCCTACCAGAGGTTTTTGTAGTTAAATCCCCCTCTTCTATAAAACAAAACAAAAAAATGCAAACAACAATCCCCAAATTCTAACAGCACAGTTAAGGAAGATTTTGATTTTAAAACCCCCTCCAAAATTTACGATAAACCCCCTCTTCAATATAAAAAAAAAGCAAATTACACACTCAAAATTCTATAATTGTAGCCAAATGGGTTTTGAGTTTAATTTCGTCCCCCCCCCCTTTCCAGTTGGGGTTTGAAGCTAAAAAGTACCTATTCAATATAAAAAAAAAAAGCAAATTACACACTAAAAAATCTATGAGCGTAGCCAAAAGGGTTTTGAGTTTAAAACCCCCTGCCATCGGGGTTTGAAGCTGAAAACTACCTTTTCAGTATTTAAAGAAAAAAGCAAATTAGGCACTCAAAATGCTATGAGCGTAGCCAAAGGGGGTTTTGAGTTTAAATCCCCATCCTCCAGATGGCTTTTTCTTTAAAGTTTAAAACCCCTCCAGATGGTTTTGAGTTTAAAATTCCCTACAGAGCGTTTAGAGTTGAAAACCTCTCTCTTCAATATTATTTTAAAGCAAACTACAGTCACCAAATTCTATGATCGTAGCTAAATGGGGTTTGAATTAAAAAAAAAAACAACTCCAGAGATTTTTTATTTAAAACCCCTCAACAGATGATTTTGACGAAAAAAACTTTCCTTTACGATATAAAATCTAAAGCGAAATACAGGCATGTAATTCCAGGAGCGTAGTCAAGAAAGGTTACACATTTCTACCAGTGGCTTGGGCTCCATTAATAAAGTGTGAATAGTCATCTGCCGAATTGAAAAACACTAAATGTGGCTCAACAAAGATGGCTAAGACAGATTTTAGGAGTCAGTCATAGAGATCGGGTCTAAATCAAAGAATTTTAAATCATATGCCGAACTGGGATTCGAACCCTTAGTAAGGTTGTGACAGAGCGTCGCATGAGGTTTTGCGGGACATGTTCTCCGACAAAATGAATTACGCAAAATAAGAGTAGCGGAAACAGCTTGCCGGAAAATGCGCCGAACGGCGCGAGAGGGTCAAAGTCAGTAAGAATAGCACATTAGGTTTTTGAAATAAAACTTTTTAATAGCAAGATAATGCACTGTAGATACCTCAGAATATGCATTTTGTTGGCTTTCAATACCAGAAATAGTGCTCAGCGGCGAGGCTTCGCCCCGCGCTGGGGGAGCGCTGCTAGCTCCCCCATACCCCTTTGCTAGCAAGGGCGGGGAGTCTACAAGTTTTCCACTAATTCCAGGAAGAATCTATTCTAGGGCACATTAAACGTCTTCCGAAAGGGTCAGAGTGTAATAAAGATTAATTATGTACACACACACACACACATATATATATATATATAATTTTTTTCCGCGGGGAATCCCCCCCCCCAAAACACCTCCCGAAAAAAAAATCCTGGCTACGCCCATGAGATGCATATAAAGTATTTGTATAATTTCAATTGCAAAGATTAGATATTTTTCTGTAGGATAAATTAAACTAAATATTCAGATCTAAAACTAATTTTTAGGTAAAAAAAAAACATTTAAAAAATATACATTAGTCAAACTCATGGTTTTATTTACGGCAGATCAGTGACTGCAGCCTCCTGATGCCTCATCCTCAAACAAAAAAAAGGGCGTAGGGTGTTTTAGGAGCTTTTTTCAACTTAAAAAAAAAATAATAAAGTACAGCCTTGAAAAAATTCTGCGTATGGCCTCCACCCTCTTAAATCGGGCCCTGGTCAAAGTTATATTTAGATTTTTTTTTTGCGTTTCTAGCATTCCAGCAATAAATAATGCCTACTTCATTCATTTATGGAAGAAAAATATCTATTGTTTCTATGCGGATTTTTAGATCAATACATTGATCATTTTGCCCAGATTTAGCAACAGCTGCTCTATTTTTATGTTAAAATATCACAAAGAATTTTTTTTTTCTAAAGCCTTTGGCAAGGAAACATTTATCCGCCTTCACAATAATTGGCGAAATTCACACACCAAATTTAAATACAAAGATAGCCCAGCGAACAAATGAGACCCTGCACGTTTTTGTTAGAGGAAGGTCAAGCGTGGGGAGAATAGCTCTTCATGCTTTTTGCAGAAACTTTGACCATATTGTTTTATCTCTGCTCCTACACTGAAGCATATAGTGCGCACCAGTGCACTGCTAAAGACGAGTGGTGAACAGAGGAGAAGCAACAAAATGGAGTACTGTTGATTCCGGCTAAGTAGATGGAGAAACAAAACTAGAGATAGCTTAGAACAGCTTGAGTTGTAGAATGGATCATTGCCAGTGTGGTCGGTGGGTGAGAATCATTGCAGGTTGTGTGGTCCCCGAGTGCGCTATTCTGCCTCAACGTGGCACTCGGGTGGAAACGATCATTTAAGGAAGTGATTAGTCTAAATGAATAACAAAACGAAACTACTGTGGGAGTGTCCAAGGGAATGCGAGAGCTTTCCCATTGCACGGTGCGGAGTTGAAAGAGAGCTTCCACGTCCCTGTCGATAATCCATGCGCCTTTCCTCAAGGGATCGTTACACTAATGGCGAGTCCTGCACGGCTTAACACAACATAGGAAAATGGCGGAGGTTCACGGTTTACTCGGCCTTCGGCCATGCATTCTAGTCCATGCGCCCGGAGTGCCAGATATATCGGAAATAGCAATGCTTTAAATAGGCATTGACTTGGATCTCTTCCAGACAGAACGGTTTGTTCAAGCAGGCTTACACGCCTAGAACTCGAAGAGCTTTCTGCTCAACTCTTTTGACAATCAAAGGGTTATGTGGTCAGGAAGAAGTCTTGTGAGGAAATTGTGGTAAGTAGGGCCGGCCTTAGGGCACTGCAACCTATGCGGCCGCAGTGGGCCCCGCACTTTCATAGGCCCCGCGCTAACACTAGTTGTAAATTATTAAATTTAAGTTATTAAACCATTATGACCTATGATAGGGGTTCCTTGGCCTCCTGATTTTGCATATAAAATAATTGATGTACATAAAATTTTAAACAATTTTCTTATACTAATTAATGTTTGAATTAACTATCAGTGTTTTCAATTCTTCACATTTCTCACTAACCTCCCCCCCCCCTCACAAATTTTGTTTTATTTTCAAATTGGCTTCTCTAATCAAACACTTTAAGACTGCTTTATTGATCCTTATGGAAATTTTAAACATTAAATTAACGAAAGAATGAAAAACAAAACCTCTCTTATTTCGACCCATATCATTAAAAATGTTCGCAGTACTAGGAATAGGTACATAACATTTCTTTTAACTGTAGAATTTTACTAGTTTTAACATGCCAACTTCACAAAACCTTCTCAGCTGACCGTAAAAAGAAACGGTTTAAAATTGCATTAAGCCAAAATTGCTTTAAAGCCAGCAATTATCTGTTAATCCATTGTTTTTTGTGACCTGTCCCTTTAACCCCAGCCCTTTCCCAGGCTTCTATTCATTTTTATCACATTGCTACACGCAGCAGACGTAGAACTAACAAATAAAAAACAACTGTGGCATTCTATGCAAGCTATTGACCATAAAGTGACCATATCAAGACCTGGGCTTACATGTTAACAAAAAAATATCAGCGGAAGCGACTTGAGGGCGTCAATGAGCCGTGACCAGGCTCTCTTGTTCGTGTTGTGGTTGGCTAGTTCTGTGCCACGGGTGACTGACACTAACCACGCGATCCTCAGCGTGAGTTTGGTGAAACTGGTTTTGGGTGTCATTGAATGACAGCAACAGGTCAACTGTTTGGACACAGACACGGGGATTTAAACTCTGACTAGAGTAACACTTTTAGTAACATCACTAAATTTAGAAAGACTTCAGTACAGAAGACTCAAAAGTAAAGTAGCAATTATACATAAAACACTGAACCATAATCTTCAAATACAAAAACAACATTTAATAAAATACTATGAAAGACACAAACATAAAGGTACATTCCCAGTCCGATATGCTAGGACAAATTTGTACAAATGCTCCTTCTTCCCTAGTGCTATTAGAGCCTGGAATGGGTTGCCTGAGCTAGCAAGGAAAACCAGTGACTTGGCAGAATTTAAGTCATTGGTTAATAATATGGCTCCTTTTGTCTCGAAAGGCAATGGATGCGCCCAAGTGAGTCACTGGTTTTGGCTTAATCTTGAGACGGGGCAGAATCTGGTGTGGCTAATCAAGCCAATTCTAGAACGGCAGACTTTGCCACAATTCGTACATGTGTATGCCTCTGATTTAGGGCTAGCAGACAGGGCAGCTTTCTTTTTTTCCCTCTTGATTAAAGCCGCTTCAATTCTTTTGTTCTCAGCAAGGGTTGTCCCAGCACGCACAGTCTGTCTCCATGCACTCCGGTCTTTGGCTATGTTTTCCCACATACTTTCACTGATGCCTGAGGCTCTCATGTCTCGCTTGCAGACATCTCTATATGTTAGTCTTGGGCGGCCCTTGGGTCTGACTCCTTCCACAAGCTCAGCATATATGACTAAATGCATGACGCGTAGGACGTAATTATCTTCTTTTTTGAAGTAACGTCTGTATTATATAAGATCAGATAAGGGTCATCAACAGCAAGATGCAGAGTATACAATAGGCAAGAAAGTGCCTTCTATAAGCCACAAAGTATTGATCCTGTGTACACTTCTCTTGGGACATGGATGAGTACGTTACATGACAATAATATTGTTACGATCTTCTCTAAACACTGCTAAACACACAGCACAACAACACAAGAACTTGACAACTTTATTCTCAATAAACAATGTGGCGGTTTAATGACAAATACATGAAAAGCCAATACAACACAATTGGCTACATCAGATTCAAATGCTTTCTTGTACAATAGAACTGCCTACTAAATACTACAAGTCTTTCTCTGTCTACTTCTAGACTTGTCCAGCTATATTTTCAAGGACTCACTTTGTAGCACACAGTCCTAACTACCTTGCGTCCTGGACTCAACTGTCTATTGTTACACACTGTCTCTCGACCGTGAAGGCTTTCGGTCACATGACCATAGTACTCGTCATATTTGCGTGTACTAGCGGTAATGTCCCTTGTTCAACAGCCGTTGACCCGTTGACCTGTGTGATTGGCCTGAGTCGTATGTATCAGTAGGCCCCACACACATTAACCCTTTCGGTCCGCCACTGGAGTTACTTCAATATTAACATCAACATGCGCCATCAACATACAGCATAAACATATGGCCATAAACTTGATGTCATCAGTGTGAGTCGACTCTACAATCAAAGAAACATTTATAGAGTTATGTTTATAAGAAAGCTTTCTGTACGATCAATGCTATCAGTTCTAGTATCAGCTTTGAGCTTTAGGCCAACTGATGGACATTCTATGTTCCTGTTAGTTGGCAGCTATACATAACGCAAAGCTTTCTGGACAGTCAAACTTCTTGCACAGAATGTCATAGTCTGTATTACTTCATTCATTTTCTCTCTGTCTCTCTCTCTCTCCCTTTCTCTCTCTCTCTCTCTCTCTCTCTCCCTTTCTCTCTCTCTCTCTCTCTCTCCCTTTCTCTATCTCTCTCTCTCTCTCTCTCTCTCTCCCTTTCTCTCGCTCTCTCTCTGCCCAAGTGTCTCTTCATTTATTTCTTTTTTTTTTCATTCTCAAGCACAACATCTTTAATTTCATCCCTTTTTTTTATTTTCTTAGATCATTTTTTTTAGGTCGTCAAGACCTTGGTTCAATCTGTTTCTTTTTTTTGTTTCAGATGTATTGTTGTTAGCTGTCTTCAATCGATCTATTTTCTGTCTGTCAGTCTGTCTGTCTGTTTATCTATCTATCTATCTATCTATCTATCTATCTATCTATCTATTTATCTATCACTGTATCTATCTGTCTTTCTGATTGTTCATAAGTTTGTCCATCTGTAAATTTATTCGTCTGTTTGTCCGACTATTCATCATTAGTAGAAGTAATTATCTTCTCTTTTGAAGCTACGTCTGTAATCTATAAGATAAGATAAGATACACACTTTGTCTCTATCTTATTGCACTCACTTACAAACACACTCTCACCTCCTACGATTTTATCATTACTCGTGTCTTATTTTCCCAACATAAAAGTTACATTAGAACCGTTAGATTGTAAGAGGTTAACATTCCAATTAAATCTTCTTCTCTCCCTTTTCAACGAACTCTTCAATTGGGCGGAAGGAAAAATAATCTTTTCTCGCTTTTTTTTTTCTCTCTGCTTTTCTTTTTCTTTGATTTCTTGTATTTCTTTTTTTTTCGGCAGTCCGTCATCTTTTTTTTTATGTGGTTTTATTGTTCTCTTGAATGATCACACAGAAACACACACACGCGAACTTTCTCGCACACACATCCGAATTGAGTAAGATAAGATACAAGAATTTAAAATAGGAGAGTGAGAGAGAGAGAGAGAGTGAGAGAGAAAAAGAGAGAGACAGAGATTTTATGTTTTTTTTTTTTTCTAGTCTCCCTCCCATGGTAAAGATCACGTGACGCTCGTTAATAACGCTTATCTATAAATAGAAATATAGCCATAGTTGACAAAAAGGCCCCGGATGTGAATGCTGGGCGATCCATTGATGACGGTCAAATGCTTACAAAAGGGACGTCATCAGGATTGCCGTCGTAACGTGATCAGCTGGCTGCAAGGGGGCACGGCTGCTGATTGGATGTTTATTTATGTTGAAACTTTCTTAAAGAAGAGGGAAGAGAAAAAAAAGAGTATCCATTTACTAGATCTAGTCTTCACTCCAGATAGATGTGTGTGGAGCGTCGATATGGCGCCATTTTAAAATCTCTACCCACGCGCTTAGATCTAAGAAATCTTTCAATCTCATGACTTCGTTTTGTTGTGTAGTCATGTTCACATGTTAAACTTTCACATTTGTCACAGTTTGACATTTTTGTTTAACCAAATAGCAATTTTTGTCAGACAAGGTTATTTTCATACTGAAATTAATCTCAGTTATCTGACCTTTCTTTAATTAGTGATTTAAAAAAAATCATGTCGGCAATCGATAACAGTAGAAGTGAAAACATTTGGGGTAAAAAAACAAAAAGAAGAAAAGCAACTTGTATTAAATGTAGTTGTAATTAGTTTGAATTAAATTTGTAATAGATCTACACTAACAAGAATAAATCTCTGCTACTACAAATATTTTTACCATTTTTTTTTGTTTTTGCTTAGCGCTATTTCACGCTTTTAGCGTTCTCAGTAACGCTACGATGCTAACACTTGTTTTGATCACTCGAGAAGCGGTAAGGGGGGGGGGGAGAATAAAGGTTTATCTGGTCGGTCGCTTTCAAAACAAAACAAAAAAAAACGGGGGATAGTAAGCGGTCCTTTGGGGAATGAAAGAAAATAAAATAAAAAAATTTGATCGAAAACTCGCGGCTTTTCGCGAATTGCGTTGGCCATATTGTGATTCTGTCAAAACCGTGTCATAGTGAACGCCTACGAGGCTAAAGGAACCTATGTACGAAATTTCATGCAAATCCTTATGCTAGTTTAAGAGGCATCTTCATCATTCAGTCAGTCAGTCAGTGGTCTTTTTAGAAATATGATTAGAGAGTATTCATTGAGCAATGTGTCCACCATCCAAGACAGACCCTCCCTTCAAGTCTAATTGATTTTGTGCCTTTAAGACAGGGGTTCTCAACCTGGGGGTCGATTGACGATTTGCCAGGGGTCGCCTAAGACCATCAAAAATAAGGATTGTTATTGTCTATTCTTCTATTGCTGTGTGTGTCTATTGGGAGGAGGGGGGTCGCGACAGAGTGGTACATTGTAAAAAGGGGTCGCCGAGCTTAAAAGGTTGAGAACCGCTGCTTTAACAAATCAACAAATACTTGGCATGGCTTGCTTGCTTGCTGAAAGAACTATGCATGTAAATGAGGTTTAATATGTTTCAGATAGGCTTCAGGTAGACCCTAGCCCTAATCGTCTAAGGTTCGGATACTGCCGGTTTTATTTTGACTAATGTAATAGCTTTCTTATCCCGTAGTTACATAAATTAATTTTTTTTTCTAATTAAGATTGTTACGAAATGTACCAGTTGAATGGCCATAAGATATGTGTTTAATGAACTCTTATGCGTCAGGTGACTCAATCCATCCCTCATGATTCAGATGACTCTAAACCACGTCTCCTAAATCAAATGACTCTAAACCACACCTCAAAAGTCAGATGACTATAAAACCATCTCTGATGAGAAAATGACTCTAAACCTTCTCTTATTAGTCAGATTTTTTTCTAAATTACTATCATGAGTCAGATGACTCTAAACCTTCTCGTATAAGTTCTAAATTACTATGAGTCAGATGACTCTAAACCTTCTCTTATAAATACTACATTACACTTATGAGTCAGATGACTCTAAACCTTCTCGTATAAGTTCTAAATTACTATCATGAGTCAGATGACTCTAAACCTTCTCGTATAAGTTCTAAATTACACTTATGAGTCAGATGACTCTAAACCTTCTCGTATAAGTTCTAAATTACACTTATGAGTCAGATGACTCTAAACCTTCTCGTATAAGTTCTAAATTACTATCATGAGTCAGATAACTCTAAACCTTCTCTTATAAGTTCTAAATTACACTTATGAGTCAGATGACTCTAAACGTGCACATTTTCATTCTATAAAACTTTTTTTTTTTCAAAACATGCTATGACGTCATTGAGAATCAAGCTATTGTTTTTTTAGTCTGAAGAGCTCTCCTAACTTTTTCATTGCTGAAAACTGCCCCCAGTGTCACTTGTTAAGGTAAAACAAAAATATTTCTGTCTTCTTTACCTTCTGAAGTGTGCATCCAGAAGTGTGCATCCAGAAGTGTGCATCCAGAAGTTCTGGATGTGTGCATCCAGAAGTGTGCATCCAGAAGTTCTGGATGTGTGCATCCAGAAGTGTGCATCCAGAAGTTCTGGATGTGTGCATCCAGAAGTGTGCATCCAGAAGTTCTGGAAGTGTGCATCCAGAAGTGTGCATCCAGAAGTGTGCATCCAGAAGTGTGCATTCAGAAGTTCTGGATGTGTGCATCCAGAAGTGTGCATCCAGAAGTTCTGGATGTGTGCATCCAGAAGTTCTGGATGTGTGCATCCAGAAGTGTGCATCCAGAAGTGTGCATCCAGAAGTGTGCATCCAGAAGTTCTGGATGTGTGCATCCAGAAGTGTTCATCCAGAAGTGTGCATCCACAAGTGTGCATCCAGAAGTGTGCATCCTGACTTGGCCAATAAAGGATAAAAAAAAGCATTTCAATACAGATAGGCAAAGCATGTAACTCCGCCAGAAAAAGAATCTAGACAAAAGTGAATTTTCAAATAACAAAATAACAAATAAAAGAACTTTTGCTAATGAAAAAAAAAAATAGTACTAGACATACAGTGTCGTAGCTAGGGTTGGGGAGGGGGGTTCCAAATTAAAAAATTTCTCGGGCCCCCACTTGATAATCCCCCAAATGAATGTCCAATTTTTTTCTACATTAAATATTAAGTCAATGCTTTGTTATTTTACTACTCATGTTGTTATGTAAATTAGGGACCATCTTGCTTGTTTTCAACACGTTAGACTTATATATTTATTAAGTACATTATCTAATGTCATTATGTCAAATGTTGAAATGGAGGGTTCCTAAAGAGGCAAAGCCGCCCGGGACCCGCAAATCCCTTGCTACGCCACTGTAGACATACCTGTTTTGAAAAGTTACATTTTATGTATTTATTATATTAAAATATTAGCTTCATATTATGCCTCAAATACACACACACTTATGTTAGTTCTTGTTTTGTGTTTAATTTGTTAACTAATAATTGTGTAGTAATGAAAGTATAACAGACATACGCTATAGGAGCCTTATTAAAAAAATACTTTATTATAATTTTAAGGTAGTACTGTAGCAGTTATAAAGTTCCCCCTCTCAGGCCATACAGTCTATAAGGTCAGATGATGTTAAGGTCATCTATTTCTTTGGCCAACGGTCCAGGTTCGGAAGCCAAGCGCTTAACCATTCAGCCACCGTGTCACCTTTACATCATCTGCCCTGTAGACCACAAGGACAAAAAGGGGAACTTTACTTTACTGTAGCAGCAGCCTGAGTCAGCCAGGAAAGCTACTGTCTTGGTAGAACTTAAGTCATTGATCATGCGTGACTAGATTGACCAAGGGACACGCGTAGGACGAATCATCTTCTTTTTTGAAGTAACGTCTGTATTTTCTAAGATAAGATAAGATAGCCAGTATAAGTGTAGCACAGCTGTTGTTGTTGCATACAACTGTAGCAGTAGCAGTGTACTAGTAACACTAAAGCCGTAGCCCTAGACCGTAACAATACAGTTGTTGTCTAACATCTTCAAAAGTTCAACATTCCTTTCAAGTTCTCAGACCTTGCGGTCTACTGGGCAGATGCTTGTTGAGGTCATCAGTTTATTTGGCCAACGGTTACCAAACAGGGTGTCATGTGGATATCGAAATGACCAACCGCCTTTACTTCCCCCAACTAAAGTAAGTTTCCCATTAAAGTTGGGTGGACTCAGGGGCGCCCTGAAAATACCCAAATTCCAAAATCCCAGTCTTCAACGAGATTCGAACCCAGGATCCCAGGTTCGGAAGCCAAGCTTAGCCACCACATCCACTTTGTAGATATGTAGCTGTATAGATTCACAAGAGGAGCCCCCATTTCTCATTTCTTTTAACTGAAGGTCAGGCCAATGTAGAAATGGCGTTTTCGGTTCCCTTGGCAAAATGTCGCTTATTTCATTCCAAGATTTTATGCTAATACAAATATTTTTAAAAGAAATTATTCATTGCAAAGTAAAATTTTGAAAACTGAACGAAAGGGCATCGAATTTTTTCTGTCATATATTTTGTTACTTCTACTCCTTTGTTAGAATGAACCCTTAAGTCTTTATACAACTTTTGAACACGTTATTTTCTCACTTCCCGTTTTCGGATAAAGTTAAAAATTCGCTAACATACTCATTGTTAAGGGAAACATATGAATCAATACAAAAATATACATCAGTTTGTTAAGTGTTGGTAAATAATTGATTAATTAATATAAAGAAAAAAAAAGGAAATAACTATTGCAGTATTGATGGGTATTGCAGCAATTGTGTTTTTTTTCTCCCTTTAATTTTCTTTTATTTTTTTTTTTTTAAGATTCTGCTAGTTTCCTAACTCTATTTTTCGTTAGCTTAAAAAGAAGAGCCATATTGTGTCTTTTGTCGCCCATTGTATTTTACAAACGAAAATTAAGCCACTAAAAGTTGTGAAATTTTTTTAGTTAATTGCAGAATTGTTTTTTTGTCGTTTTTTTTTTTTCTAATTTGAAAAGTGTCACATTGACCTTGATCAATGGCAAGCAGGCGGCTACCGATATCTTATATTTCTAAAATACAACCAGATCAGAGATTTAGGTTTCATAAGGCCCTCAGCTTTTAGAAACATACAGCCCCAGCTGTAAAACAAATTTTTCCTTGGCCCTTATTTCAAAATGATTGAAAATATCCCTGTTACCACTTTAAGGGCCCCTAAGCAAGCCGGGCCCTAGGATATAGCTTATGTTACTTATAGGTAAATCCAGCGCTAAGTACAGTATAATAAACACAGTATAATAAATGCTGTATAATAGATACAGTATACATACATAGTGTTTGACTCTAACGAGGTGGCCATAAAGTTTCAAACCACTTAGACTATGAACTCCTCTCTGTATATTTTTCTTCACTCACTGGGATTCGAACTAGATCTATAACTTGAGTTTCTCCCGCCTGTGCACTTTTTGTCTGAGAGGGTGATCATCAATAATGGCCAGACAGCAAAGGGGGAAAAAAAAACTACCTGATTTGCATAGAAGTGCGGCGGTGATAAGGTCAAGATGGCGGAAGCCTGACCTTCACCTTGATCGTCGTTCCGCCTTACAACCAGTCATTGACTTGTCTTTGATTTCTGTCACCCGACCACCGCCACTCAGACCTTCCAGTTTCATCTTCACTTCTGAGAGATTTTCCTAACGGGAAAGTAATGACGGTACTTGGCTCTCTCCTGGGACCTGGTTCCTCTCCTGTAATGGTGACTTAGCTTTTGGAGTCTCTAATATCACTAGTCCCCATCTTGTCACAATGAAGTCTTAGCCTTCATGTGTACATGCTGTTCAGACTTTAACAATTCTATATTAAAGGCGCTTTGAATTAAGTTCAGCGTCAGTCTTTTTATAATGTAAGGTATAAAGTGCGCCCCGATGCAGGGCCGGCCGTAATAATTGCAAGGCTGTATGCGAAATGTATTGCATGGGGCCCAATCAGGGTAGGGATAGGGATAATAATTGAAAGTTAAGATTTTATATTAGAAAATAAATTCGTCTTTGCATTACATTTTTATTAAATGGAAGCTGACAATGCCGTTTTTTTTAATCGCGCGTATGATTGTCGTTTACCCTATTGACTGACACTACCAAAATTACACTTTTGTCTATTTTTAAGGACATTTTATTAGAGTTTTCAGAAGATTTTAATAAATTCAGGAGATTTCCAGGACTTTTTGGTATATTTTGCAAATTTCAGGAGATTTCCAAGAGCTCCTGGAAAATCAAGAGGCCGAAGGAAACCTGTTATATATTTTAATGACTTAATTTAATTTAATATAAATAATTTACACCTAGAATTAGCGCGGCGTCTAAGAAAGTGCTGAGCCAACTTCGAGCGCAAAGGTTGCAGCGGCCTAAGACCGGCCCTGTTCCAAAGTGCCCGCCTTTTCCTGTACGTTGTAGTCGAAACCTGATTTATATCACAAAATTGCTAGTAGACAACTAAACCGGTCTTTGCGTATTAGATCCAGAGTGGTACTGGAATAAACTTTCTTTGAAAAAGAAAAATACAACTTTAATATCAACAGAGTTCAACTAAAGCTGAAATAAACTGATATTTAAACAAATCTAGCTCACTATTAAAACACGTCAATTCACTATGGCTTTCCGGTGTCGTGTCTCGTTCTTAGCTTAGATTACGAAAGAGCCACTTTTCTTGCATCATTCTACAAGACAAACAATTAATGCTCCCTTACATCATCATCACCATGGAAACACACACACACACACACACTCAGTGTCACACCGTTTGAAAGGAATGTTTTCTTGGAAATGCTAATGCCAACACAACAGAGTCTTGTGTGATCTATATTGAAAGGTCGCTTGTTCCTTTCATAATGTACAATAGCTACGAATTTCAACAAAGTTTAATGACATTCGAAGAAAAGCTGTAAGCCTAGAAAAGAAAAGGAAACATTTTTATAATCACATTATGCCAGGTACGAGTTAAAAGGCACTTCTGTTTTATATATCTAAAAAGATTTTAAGCCTCTAATTAAAAAAAAGCGCGCCTAGATTATGTAGCAATTATACATAAAACACTGAACCATAATCATCAAATACAAGAACAAAATTTAATAAAATACTCAGAAAGACACAAAGATAAAGGCCCATTCCTCGTTCCATATGCTAGGACAAATTTGTACAAATACTCCTTCTTCCCTAGTGCTATTAGAGCATGGAATGGGTTGCCTGAGCCAGCCAGGAAAAACAGTGACTTTGCAGAATTTAAGTCATCGGTTGATATGCATGACTGAATGATTGAATGCATGACGCGTAGGACATAATCATCTTCTTTTTTGAAGTAACATGGCAGAATTGAAGTCATTGATTAACATGCATGACTAGACTGACCTCGGGACACGCGTTGGACGTAATCTTTTTTTTTTCTATAGTAACGTCTGCACCTTATAAGTAAATATGTAATAATGTTTTGTTTTCTTTTTGGTAAAAAGTCAGTAATGTATAGTATAACTGAATATTGGTGAAGTAGAAATAGACCTAGATCTAAGAGAGAAGCTCTAAAATTAGAATGAGATGTAAATCAGAACTATAACTACTAATGACTGCTTAAGAAGAATATTTAATTCAATTTATCAAAAAAATATAACATAAAAACAAACAGAAATATAAATTATAAAAGAGTATTTACTAATCCACTCTGATTCGCTATGATGCATAGCCCCAGTCGTCTGCAAGTAGACCTTTCTACTACAATGCATCACGTGATTCTAAAAAATGATAAAAAAAAAAAAAAAATTTTTTTCATGCAAGTCCTGTCAACTTCTCGTCATCTTCAACAGGAAATCATTTTTTCTTAAAATTCTCCGCGTGGGCGTATGGATGCCTATGATGGGGAGTGATGTGTAAATAAGTAGGCGGGGCTTTGGATATTACGAATGAGCTAAGATAATCAAGATATTGACAGATCAACCTTAAAGTCCATCTCGTCTCAACTTTGAATCAATTCTTTTTTATCTTCAGTTATCGAAGTATTTACAAAAGTAGAAAATCGAAAATAAAATGTTGATGTTTAGACAAGAGAGTAAGAAAGAAATCTACCCTACCTGACAGTTCTAAAACATTTACGTGAGTGAACTGTAGCAAACTTGTCCGCTCCAGAATCGGCTTGTTTAGTCACATCAGATTCTATCTTGACTAATGAAATGATTCAGCTGGGCATTGTATTTCAAAATATAACTGTTTTAAAAAGCTTATATCAACTCAGCCCATCAGTTCGTCAGTCTGTCTGTCGGGTAAACATTTCGTCACGTGATCTCTCCCGCTTCCCATTCACAGATCAAGTTGAAACTTTGCACAAATATTCAGTGTCCCTAAATAACCAATGAACCTCATTCACTCATCGTAATCAAACACCCTAACTAGTCTATACAACTTACGCACCTATTTCAAATCCACATGGATATCACGTGACCGCATTTTTCGTTGTGTTATCTATGGACATCATGTAAATGAGGTCCATTTATTTATTAATTAGTGATACTAAATTACTTTTCTTTGATATAGAAAAGAAGAAATACATGTTACATTATTTAGAAATACGGTTGTAAATGTGCAGTTCTTTCCATTAAATTATTATTGTTTAAAATTGTTTTGCTTATGTTTAACTTTGGTTGTTATAACATTGTGCTGTAATCTTGTATTTCTCACAGAGTTTGCCGAGAAGACATGCACAGAGAATGGAACCTGGTTCGTCCATTCAGTCCTGAATACTTCTTGGACCAACTACAACAACTGCATTCATAGACCAGTCGATGTGGACATTAGCTCTCATATAGTAAGTAGCCACTGACTATTGGTCATTCAATTTCTTATATAATAAGAAGCTCTATATCGGTTCTATCTATCTATCTATCTATCTATCTATCTATCTATCTATCTATCTATCCATCCATCCATCCATCCATCCATCTATCTATCTATCTATCTATCTATCTATCTATCTATCTATCTATCTATCTATCTACTATCTATCTATCTATCTATCTATCTATCTATCTATCTATCTATCTATCTGTCTGTCTGTCTGTCTGTCTGTCTGTCTGTCTATCTATCTATCTATCTATCTGTCCATCTATCTATCTATCTATCATCTATCTATCTATCTATCTATCTATCTATCTATCTATCTATCTATCTATCTATCTATCTATCTATCTATCTATCTATCTGTCTATCTGTCTATCTATCTGTCTGTCTATCTATCTATCTATCTATCTATCTATCTATCTATCTATCTATCTATCTATCTATCTATCTATCTATTTGTCTGTCTAACGGTCTGTCTACTTCCTCTATACTTATCTGTTTGTTCATCAACCAAATAAATAAATAGATATTTACGATGAGACCCAGTACCCAATAAAAAAAACAAACAAAATAAAAACAATGTCAAATTGATTAAAACTTAAAAGTATTTGAGACTCAGGCAATTCGACACTTTATTCTGAGACACTCTGAAGAACATTTCATTAAATATTCTCTTCTACTTCTCTCTTACTCACAGGGTGAGAGAGAGAGAAAGGGAGAAAGAGAGAGAGAGAGAGAGAGAAAGAAAGAGAGATAGAGAGAGAAAGAGAGAGTCGTATTTACTTCTGAATCTCATCTACATCATTAAATGGAATGATGGACAAGTCAAAAAATAAAAAGCTTGGAGATTATGGCTTTTGTATTTAGAAAAACAAAACATCAACACACACAAAACAAAAATGTCCATTACCCTATGACGTCATTGTCAGCTCAAAAAAATAGCGTGACCAATTGGCCGACTTACCATTTCGTTTTTTTTTTGTTTCATTTCTCTGCCATGAAGGTAAAGAAAAAGATCCAAATTTTTAGATTTTCAACAGAGGGAAAGGAAGGGAAGGGAAGGGAAAGAGAGGGAGAGAGAGGGAGAGAGAGGGAGAGAGAGGGAAAGAGAGGGAGAGGAAGGGAAAGAGAGGGAAAGAGAGGGAGAGAGAGGGAGAGAGAGGGAGAGGGAGGGAAAGAGAGGGAAAGAGAGGGAAAGGGAGGGAAAGAGAGGGAGAGAGAGGGAGAGGAAGGGAAAGAGAGGGAAAGAGAGGGAAAGGGATGGAAAGAGAGGGAGAGGAAGAGAAAGAGAGGGAAAGAGAGGGAGAGAGAGTGAAAAGAGGGAGAGAGAGGGAGAGAGAGGGAGAGAGAGTGAAAAGAGGGAGAGAGAGGGAGAGGGAGGGAGAGAGAGGGAGAGGAGGGGAAAGTAAGGGAAAGAGAGGGAGAGAGAGGGAGAGAGAGGGAGATAGAGGGAAAGGAAGGGAGATAGAGGGAGAGAGAGGGAAAGAGAGGGAAAGAGAGGGAGAGAGAGGGAGAGGGAGGGAAAGAGAGGGAGAGGAAGGGAAAGAGAGGGAAAGAGAGGGAGAGAGAGGGAGAGAGAGGACGTGCAAGACAGAGAATAGAGAGAGATTGGAGATGGAGAAAGGGAGGAACAATAAGGGAACGTGAGAAAGAGGAAGAGGAGAGAAAGAGGGATAAGAAAGAGATAAAGAGAGAGAGAGAGAGGGAGATTGAGAGAGGGAGGGAGAGAGGGACAGAGACATGGAAAGAGGAAGAGAGAGAAGGAGGGAGTGATGGAAAGAGGGAGAGAGAGAGAGAGAGAGTGAGTAATAAGGAAATATGTTGAACATTTCGCTTTTATTATTTATTTTAAAATGTGTGCAAATCCAACAATAATTTGAGAATCAGCCCATCAGACTTATACCCCCCCCCCCGATCAGATTCATTTCCCCATCAGACTAGTTCCCTCATCAGACTCATCACCACATCAGAATCATTACCTCATTAGACTCATTCCCACATCAGACTCATCACCACATCAGACTCATTACCTCATTAGACTCATTCCCACATCAGACTCATCACCACATCAGACTCATTTCCTCATTAGACTCATTCCCACATCAGACTCATTACCACATCAGACTCATTCCTTCATCAGACTCATTTCCCCATCAGAGTCATTCCCACATCAGACTTATTCCCCATCAGACTCATTCCCCAATCAGACTCATTACCACATCAGATATTCCCCAATCAGACTCATTTCCCAATCAGACTCATTACCACACCAGACTTATTCCCCAATCAGACTCATTTCCCAATCAGACTCATTACCACATCAGACTTATTCCCCCGTCAGACTCATTACCACATCAGACTTATTCCCCAATCAGACTCATTTCCCAATCAGACTCATTACCACATCAGACTTATTCCCCCATCAGACTCATTCCCCTATCAGACTCATTACCACAGCAGACTCATTCCCCAATCAGACTCATTCCCCAATCAGACTCATTCCCCCATCAGACTCATTACATTATCAGACTCATTCCTCCATCAGACACGCGACATTTCTGAAATGACATGCACATTAAAGGGTTTTGTTTTTTGAAAAACTTTTCGCTGTCACAAATTGTTGATGTTTTCTTTATTTTTCTGTAAAATTAAATTGCTTTAAATTACTACCGTTGTGTGCGTTTCATGTGTGTGTGTGTGTGTGTGTGTGTGTGTGTATGTGTGTGTTTTAGTGTGGGAGTTGCATTGTGAAAATTTTGGCTGTAGTGAATGAAATTGTTTCTTTAATATTTTTTTGTGTGTTGTTTCTTTCAGTTCAAGGATTAGGAGGATCATGGTCATGGGGTGGGGGTGGTGGTAAGTAAAACAGGAGGCGCTGTGGTTGAGTGGTATAGCGCTTGGCTTCCGAACCGTGGGGTCCCGGGTTCGAATCCAGGGATTTTAACTTTCGGGATCTTCAGGGCGCCTCTGAGTCCACACAGCTCCAATGGGTCCTGACATTGGCTAGGGCAAAGTAAGTGCGGATGGTCAAGGTTAATGACACCCTCATTACCCGTCGACCATAGAAACAGATGACTTTTACATTCTCTGCGCAATAGATCTCTAGGTCTGAAAACTACATTTGACTTAAAAAAAACAACAACCTATTCTATTTATCAATGAGAAACACTTGTTACACTTTAAAGTGCCGAAGTGCAACATAGATCTATGACCTGCAGATGTTAAAATGCTGCTATAATTTAACAAGCGTAGATATAATTGAGAGTTTTTGTTTAGATCTATTTATTCTAAAGATCTAGACCTATTTAAACGAGACAGCATTGTTTGTTTAAAGATGTGGGGTGTATGGATCATTGGCTTAAACCACTTGGCTTCCTAGAGTTTTAATTGACATTCGACACGATCTGAGTTATTTTTAATGAGCCCTGGAAATCTTTCTATGTTTTGAGAAAGGGTTTAAAATAGTTCATACAATGCGATCGCAAAGATTGTGGTAGAAATTGTGATGTCGCAAATTTACACATAGTCCCTTTCATAATAATATATAATCAATATATAATAATATATAATCAATCAAGCAATAGTGTAATGCCGAAGATACAAATTTAAGCAAAAACATAAACAAATATTTTAAAATAAATAATAATAATAAAAAAAACATTTATTCTCGAACTTAGAATTACTATGAATGATTAACCCACTTCACAAATAAATAACATACCTTAATTTCAATACACCTACATCAGTCACTGAGGCCCCGAAACAGTTCATGCATCTTCTTTAATAGTCACTACACTCTACGTCTTTCCCTCTTTTCTGGAACTATCTAAGTTATTTTTAGCACGTATGGAAACTTCTTAATTTTTGTCTTAGTTTTAAACTAACTTGTAAGCAATGTACAACTACGAGCTGGCTACGCCATTCATCTATGTACTAGAAATGTACTGACTAACAAAACAAGTTATTTTTAAATATATGATCTTGAAACCCTTACGGCACGTCATACCCCGTTCTCATAACGCATAATATATCATGAGATTCTCACTCTACAAAAATAATTCTAAATATGCAAATCATATTATATCTGTAAAGTGTTTAAAAAATGTCTTTTACAGGAAATCGCCGACAATTTGATTTTGCTGTATACAATAGGTTACATATATGATCTTGAAACCCTTACGGCACGTCATACCCCGTTCTCATAACACATACTATATCATGAGATTCTCACTCTACAAAAATAATTCTAAACATGCAAATCATATTATATCTGTAAAGTGTTTTAAAAAATGTCTTTTACAGGAAATCGCCGACAATTTGATTTTGCTGTATACAATAGGTTACAGTGTGTCGTTGGTCTCTCTGCTGGTAGCTGTAATCATTATGTTAAACTGGAGGTCAGTGTGGTTTTCATTTTATTTGGATTTAGTACTAGCATTTTACCCGGACTTTGTTTGAGTAGAAATGTTTATAGAGAGCTCGACATTGAGTTTATTTTCAGTTTAATTGGTTAAAAATATAAAACATCGGCGTCTAAATAAACGAAAAAAATATTGACTGATATCATCAAAAAAAAACAAAACAAAAACAAAAAAAAATTTTTATAAATTATAACTAAAAAGTATTTTTTTTTTAATTTTTTTTTTTAGTTTATTGACACTTATTGCATGGAACATAAAATAGAATATTCTCTTTTGAACTAGGGATAACTTGTATTCTCTGAGAAAACCGTAAGAATAGTCATTTGCGTTTTAAAAACAATAAAACATTTTTTTAAATATACAATTCAAAATTTTTAAGGAAATGAAGGTTTACAAATAAGATTTTATAAAGGAACATGTCATAGCCAAGCTTGATACTAGTTTGAAATCAAATTGATGTGAACATTTTTTGTTTTTGTTTTTGAGTAATAGATTCTATAAGCTTAAGCAAATTAATGTACTGTTTTGCTAAACAGTCTCGTTACAAACTAAGTTAAAATGAAAGTCAGGGTCGGCTTTAGGTATAGGCAAAGTAGGCAGCCGCCCAGTGCCTTTAATAGGCGAGGGTCATATGTATATATTCCTTCGGTTTTTATAGAAGAAATAGCGAAACTTGTGCATAAGTAATTGTTGGAGTACACTTCGTTTTCAATAAATTGCGTACTTTTATTTGTTCGCTGTTTATTTTTCTAGTGGTTTTTTTTTTTTTTTTGGGGGGGGGGGGGGCACAATATTCTTTTCGCCTAGGGCCTCCAATCATCTAAGGCTGGCACTGTCATAGTTATATACCAGCTTTTAGCCAACATTTCTTCACCAAAGTACTTTAGATATTTGTAAAGCTTCGTTACCTTGATACTTTCTCTTATTTCTATAAGAGTAACCGTTCTTTCTTCAAGTTCCTCAATGCCAAGACAATAACAACAAAATAGCTATTCTATGTTTTCTGATTCTGTGACCTTTAACCTTTAACTTTCTTAATGTTGCAGACGACTGCACTGCAAGAGCAATACTCTCCACATCAACCTGTTTATAGCCTTCATCCTACGAGCTGCCATGTCCTTTATGAAAGACAGACTCTTTGTCGGAGGACTCGGACTTCCACAGGACATCAAACGATCCGAAGACAGGACATTGATATTCTTAGACGAAGGACCGGTCAGTCAATTTCAAATTACAATAAAAATAAAACAACATTTAAAAGGAAGACAGTCTAAGTTAAGGTGCCACCGATAATAACGCCAGGATAAAAAGGGTTAAATAAAATGAAGAAAATCGTTTAATGATAAAATGTTTTGTACTTTGAAAATGAACGAGAGAGATTTTTTTTGGTTGAGTGACAGGAACTTGGACAGGAACATAGATCAAAGAGTCAAGCATGAATAGTGATCCCTTACTGTCTTTAGACCAGTCCATGCATTGAATTAAGAAGGCACCAGCATGAAAGTGTTTGATTCGTTTGTTAAAACAAGCTGCAAGTAACTCGGTCATACTTCGGTCATACTGTTAAGAGTTACGTGCCTTGACTGTTTCGTTCTCTCTTTAATTCTCCCACATTCTCTTCACGTGCTTTCACAAGGAGACCACACACACATACGCACACACACACGCACACACTCACGAACACAGGCACGTGCGACAATTACGTCAAGTACCAAATAATGAAGTCTGAGCGCCAGAAATGACTCCACAGGGCAGGAAAAGAAAAAAATCTGAAGACCTAATAGTTGTCAATGAAGATCAGAAAACCGGAAGCCTGTAAAATAGAACTCTGGGAGACGCAACAATGTACCAATTAAAGAAAATAATTATGTTTCAGATGCATCTGACGTCATATAGAAATATGATACTACTTCTGCTCTTTGGTCTTCAACAATTTATTTCGAAATTTAAGTTTTTGTACAAAATATAACATACAAGTATAATTATAATTAGTATACGTCAAGATGGAGCTCGATTGGCTGTGTGAACTGGCCAACAACGCTCCCAATACTAGCCTCAGGTCTGTCTCTTGTAAACCTTTACAACTAAATTTTATTTAGTGGCTTTGAAAATCCTTTTTTTTTTTGCCTGACAATTTTATTCATTTTAAAAATTCACTGGTCGTCAAGATTTGGATCTGAAAACTCGTGATCTAAAACGTATATTTTTTTTTCTCTTTCGACCTACTTTTGTTGAACTCTGACCTGCTCACCAAATGCGCATTCTCGTGTTGCAACGCTATCGACCATATTACTAGGTGAACATTTAGTGCGCTGTCAATCCGCGTTCAGAAATAGAAATATGAATGACAGACCCGTTAATACCTATTTAGTAAGAAATTTACTAACGGAGAACATATAAATATATATATATACATGAAACATTCACTCTAACACTCAAGTCACAGAATGTCTTGAGTCTTTAAGGCGCTAACTTACTTTTATATTTCTATTTCGTTCGCCAGCACTGGGAATGTCGCACGCTGTTTGTACTTCTGATGTTCGCTATTTCGGCCAGTCAAACATGGATGCTCATGGAGGGGCTCTACCTCTACCTTCTGGTTCACAAGACGATGGTCACGGAGAGGCTTGGGGTCAAACCTTACATCGTTCTCGGCTGGCGTGAGTATATGTAACTCATTAGTGGCTGGTTAATGATGAATCCACTTGGTACAAAAGTTGGGGCCGCTGTAGCACGGGACGGGAAGTCTGGAAGTTTCTGAAACGCCCAAAACCGGGAGGACGAGTGGTCGAAGCTAGACAGAAAGGACCAAGCAATTTGGGCAAGTATTCGCACTGGACCCTGTTCGATGGGAGACTGTTTCGCTAGGATCCAAGAAAACCACGATCCCAGATGTATCAACTGTTGCTTGAAGGCGAGACAGTAGAACACATCCTCAACAATTTCAGAGTGCTCAGAAACTATTTGGAAAGTATGCATAGATAGAACTGGTGCATGCGGGGGTCGTGTCCTGTACGGAGACAGACAAACCCTGCATAACACTGCCAGACACTTTGACCGTACTACAAGAGACTAATCTCAGTATTGAAGTTTAGTGCATGGAGCTTACACATGGAGGTGGGTTTAGTAAGTAAACTAGTCAATACGACAACTGGAGATCAATTAGAAACGCGACGAAGCTTATTTTAACAAGATAATTCAAAAAGATACTTCCCTTGCTAAACCTCTTTATATAATTATTATGTATAGAAGAGTCTACTAAATTAATCATGAGAATATTATTAGTGTAGTAGATTTACACATTCAATTAACTTACTTTTTCTCGAGATAGGAGGGGGAGGGGATTGTTAATTAATTATTTTGTTTAGTATCAAATAAATGCTACTTATTGAGAAACATGGCTGTATATGTGGAGTTATTCCCCTTTTAAAGTTTTTAAAGTTTTATGCACGTGTTTTCTCTCACTTCTCGCTCATGGATCAAGTTAAAATTTCGCATAATTATTCATAATCTATGACAATACACGAATCAATAAGAAATTAACCACTTAGTTAATCAATTAGTGGTAGTAATGAATTAGTTTTGTTTTATATAGAAAAAAGGAGTTAATTTATGCAGCATTGAGATATATGTCATTTTTTGCGGTTGTTACTTCTAGAATAGCTTTGTTTTTTTCTAAACAAGTTGTTTTTTTCTAATTTGCTTGTTAATTACTAGTGTCAGAGTCTACATGTCAAACTATTATTATAATGTTTTTTATAATACATATTCATCAAATCGTGTGTCGTTAATCTTACACCGCTCATTGGTGACACAATTTTCTGTTCGCAGTTCTTCCCTGGACATTTCTGACTCCATGGATTATCGTGAAATATATCTACGAGAATAAATTGTAAGTAAACACATGTATATGTGTTTTTTAACTCCTCATATACAAAAGGACACACAGAAAGCTAAGGGGAAAATAACGCCATGGACAAAGATGATGAGCACAATTTTAATATAATACTCTGTCTGTCTGTCTGTCTGTCTGATTATTAAAAAGTTTATACCAGTTATTTCTCCCAAACTATTCTCGGATCTAGTTGAAATTTCGCACAATAATTCATTTTGAAGACATAAATCGATAAAACAAAATTAACCATTTAGTTTATTTTTTTCTGGTAATTAATTATTTCGTTTGGTACCAACAAGGGAAATTAATCCTTCAGTATTCACCCATTTGGCTAAATATATAGGATTTCTTCCCCTCAGATAATTGAACACGTTATTTCTTACACACCCATTCTCGGATACAATTGAAAATTAAACAGTTATTTTACTTAACAGTAACATGAATTAAAACATTAACCAAGAAGTCAATTAATTATTAGTATTTATTTTGTTTAATATCAAATAAAGGAAATAATTTCTGCATTATTGAGTGATGTAGTTGTAAGGGTGGGATTCTTTCCCTTTGTTTTTAAAGAATTTTAAAAATATTTTGCTTATTTCTTGTGAACTCGAAGTTGGATGTGAAGTCTTATCTTCGTTCTGAAAAAAACCAATTTCACTTTGTTCGGGCAGATTGGGTCTTTATAAGAGGATTTAACTATTTTTGAGTAATTGAGATGAACGGAGTGATTCCCCCTTGAGAAGGTTGTATAAGGCCATGTAGAGTGTATTTAGTTGCAACTGGACCCTGCTGTGTGTTGTATGAACTGTGTACCTTGTTTTCTGTTAGTTACTGGTAAAAAAAAAAAGCAACTTATGTCACAACTAGTGTGAAGGGTGGTCGAGAGGCTAAGTACGCCTGAACTTGGCTTGACTTGACTACATATGAAGGGGACTCGAGGTTCGACACCCCGACTCGAGCAGAGTTGTGTTTACTGAGCGCCCAAAGACAGCACGGAAAACCTCCCAGATACCCCCCCTCCCACATTGGTCCACAAGTGAGATTGGACCATAGCTCTCTTAGCATGCTAAAAGCATGAAAGTAGCGCTATATAAAAGCTATAATTAATTAGCTATATACAGGTGTCCGGGTCAAAAGCGTATGAGAACCTCCGAGTATCTTTTATCTATTGAGAAATCTTTACAAGCAAGTTTCACAAAATAAAAAAACATTAAGGGAGTCAATTATCAGGCATAATAAATGTGATCTTTTAGGTATCGCATTGGTGAGGATAACATGTTACATGTTTAGGATTTGACGCTATATATTAATTGCTTTATGATTCTCTGACGTTGACCTTGGCTTCGTGACATTGACCTCTTCATCTGGACCTTCCACAGCTGCTGGAACATGCAGTCCAACCCAGTCTATTTCTGGATACTAAAAGGTCCCTGGACAGCCGTGGTCCTGGTAAGAGTTAATGTAGCTTAATTGTAGCAGTTAATCACTAGTGTAGCAGTTAATCACTAGAGAATATATCAAGTAGGCTTCAATGGCTACCAAGTTATGAATCTACAACCAAAATAATCGTCTCATTACATTTTCCATTATAGTTGTGGAAATAATTTTTTTTTAAAGTGTGTAGGGGTTGAAAAATATATTGAATCCTTTTTAATGGTCTTTGCTTCTTTCTTTCTCTCTCATTCTTTCTTTTTCTCTCTTTCTCTCTCTCTCTCTCTCTCTTCACTCTTTCCCTCTTTCTCTCTCCCCTGTCTCTCTCCTCTCTCTTTCCCCCCTCTCCCTTTCTCTTTCTCTGTTCCTCTTTCTCCCTTTCCCTTTTCTCTTTCCCTCTCTCTCTCTTTCTCTTTATATCCCTTTCTCTTGCTCTCTCTCTCTCTTTCTCCATTTCTCCCTTTCTCTCTCTCTCTCCCTCTTATTTTCTCTCTCTCTCTCTTTCTCCCCCCTCCCTCTCTCTCTCTGCCTCTCCCCTCCATCTCTCTCTCTGCCTCTCCCCTCCCTCTCTCTCTCTGCCTCTCCCCCTCCCTCTCTCTCTCTCTTTGTATACATACAATATCCTGTGAAAACTTTTTTATCAAACAAACATTTTTTCCTTATTTAGTTAGTAATAGTTTCCAGTTAGTGTAGGTCCATTAGACTGTTTTGTATTTTTACTTTACAATCACTCGTCATTGAACTATTTTTAGAACTATGCTTAACTTTTTATCTAACACAGGGCTGAACATTAACATGAACAAATTTGCTGATCATTTATCGATTTTTCAGATCAATTTCTTTTTCTTTCTCGATATCATCCGGGCACTTATGACAAGAGTCAGAAATAACCAACGCCATGCGGGGCGATCTCAGTACAGGTAATGGAATAACATCAAGATTAAGGCACATTCCTCGTTCCATATGCTAGGACAAATTTGTACAAATTCTCTTTCTTAAAAGCACTACGCCTAACAGCAGAGTTTCTCGCCAAGGCTCTACGGGAGGATTAATCTTTCCAGTCTTGCCATCAATTGGCTCCTTCTTCCCTAGTGCTATTAGAGTTTGGAATGGGTTGCCTGAGCCAGCCAGAAAAACCAGTGACTTAGCAGAATTTAGCTCATTGGTTAATATGCATGACTAAATGCATGACGCGTAGGACGTAATCATCTTCTTTTTTGAAGTAACGTCTGTATTATATAAGATACTGTAATGGCCACTAGAGTTGAGTTTTGTATTCTAAAAATTAACTAATTAGTCCAAAGACGTCGTGCACTTTGACTATTTTGGTTGAAATAATTCAAATATCAACAAAAAAAATTTTGCGATAGTCTCAAAATTTAAATCCTTTGAAGATCTACAATATGTTTTCAACATTCAAGTCTCTGTATGAGAAATTCTATAGAAGTAACAATAATATTTATGAATAAATACAAATACTATCTTATCTTGTATTTTTATCTTGGCTTTTGATGGATTTCTTGGGTTTTCGTGATTCAATCTGTTAGTGTCAATCAGATTAGTAATGAACATCTCTGACAGGTAATTATACCACTCTGAGCTGGTTACAACTGGTCCCTACAACCGTAGACAGAAAAAAAAAAAGGATTATTGTCATGACAC
The DNA here is from genome assembly GCF_947242115.1 of Biomphalaria glabrata. Classification (NCBI taxonomy): domain Eukaryota; kingdom Metazoa; phylum Mollusca; class Gastropoda; family Planorbidae; genus Biomphalaria; species Biomphalaria glabrata. The sequence goes on from NC_074711.1 coordinate 87,175,166, forward strand.
ACAAAATCTTGAGAGGAAAATGGAATCGATGTAAAAAAAAAAAAAAGATTTTTGTACGAAACGAACACTGCATATAGGAAGCCAAACAGTTTATATATTTACATGAGTGTATATAACTTCTATGACAATCGGTCTCGGTCTAGTGCGCATGCCTCGCGTATATCACCGTAGTTGGCCGGAACACTACCTGTGACGTCAGCCTGTGGATGGTCGATGGAGACCATTAGATACTCAGACAGACACAAAGATAAACGCACATTCCTCGTTCCATATGCTAGGACAAATTTGTACAAATGCTCTTTCTTCCTTAGTGCTATTAGAGCATGGAATGGGTTGCCTGAGCTAGCCGGGAAAACCAGTGACTTGGCAGAATTTAAGTCATCGGTTAACACGCATGGCTAGATGCATGACGCGTAGGACGTAATCATCTTCTTTTTTTTTGAAGTAACGTCTGTATTATATAAGATAAGATAAGATCGTAGCCACGTCACAGGTCGGACGCTATGTCTCGATACCGCACGTGTAGATGTCACGTGGGACGTCGTTACCAAGCTGTGACTTGAGGCGGGAAGGAGCTTCCGCCTTTTTCAAAAAATTGAAGTGCTGTGACCTTGACCTATTTTCCGTTGATGGTGTATTCATGAATGCATTTTTAAGTAAGAGAAATCAGTCTTCGTAAAACTGCTTAAAATTCAATGTTTCAAATGAAACTTTGACCATGATATGTCCACAAAAATTACAATTTCATTTTCTAATAATTTCATTTACTACATGTGTCGATACCGCGTTCTTCTGTATTTACTTTAGCAGAGCGCAAAATTGTAAAATAGCATTAAAAATATGTCAGCTTTGTAAGAAATCTAGCCATAATTTTTTTTGTTTGAGTGTAGTTGGGGGGGGGGGTATACTGGGACTTATCAACTACCTGTACCCACCTTTCTACTATTAAGAGACTACACCTATGAATTTCAAAATAGACGTTTTTGTCCTGAACTTCTGCCATAAGAGTTTTTTTTTCTTCTTCTTTGTGATTATAATTTTTGCGTATTGAGACACACACAAAATTCTTTAATTCCTTCCAGCAGTCGAGCTCTTTGATGTAGATTCCAAGTTAATTAAAGTTTTTCTTGTCCCAGGGAACAGTCTTTTGTTTTGTTCTTTTATACTGTCTTTAAAATATAAAATGTTTCTTAAACCATTTTACATTAAAATATGTGTGTGTGTGCTATGCATTTGTGAATATGTGTGGTATCTATGTGAGAGTGTGACTGTATATGTTAATAGTGTAATTTTGCTGGAAAAAAAAAACTCCAAGGCTGTTAATATAACTATTGAATTACAGAATGGTAAGTCAAACTAATGGCATGCATTAGACCCAGCGGTTCTCAACCTTTTAAGCCCGGTGACCCTATTCTACAATCCCCCACTCTGCCGCGACCCCCTCCACACACACACATTCAGCAATAGTATACAAAAAAACAATCCACGTTTTCGATGGTCTTAGGCGACCCCTGACAAATCGTCATTCGACCCCCCCAAGGGGGTCGCGACCCACAGGTTGAGAACCCCTGCATTAGACGAACTGACTGTAGTTGACTGACCTGTCTGTGCTGCGTGCCTTTTATATTGTTCGTAACATTTCCAGACTAGATATTTCTCGAGCACACCTGCTCTGTTTTTTTATTTACACGAGTTAATATCTAGACCATATGATAACACGACGTCTTTTTTTTTCATGACGTCACAAATTCAAGAGTTCCCCTTTCAAACCTTGCAATCTATGGGGCAGAGGTTGTGAAGGTCGTCTGTTTCTGTGGCCCACGGTTAACGAGGGTGTTCAGTGACCAGCACAACGTCTAGCCGCATTAGAGCTGGATGGACCTAAGGATCCCAGAAAGTAAAAATCTCAGTCTTTAACAGGTTTTGAATCAGGGATCTTCTGTTTGGAAGCCAAGCGCTTTACAACACAGTTACCACGCCGAATTGAAGAGTAGATTAAGCATATTTACTCTTGTCGTGGTCAGTGACGGACCGAGACCAATCGTCATAAGCCAATAAAAACATAGAAGGCCTGACCACTGACCTGCAAAGTCGCAACCAGTGTGCAGTTTAGACCAATAGCTCGTTGCCACGTCGTACAGACTTGTGACGTGGCAACGAGCTATTGGTCTCCACTACCCACAGGTTGTGACGTCGCAGGTCAGTGTCGAGGTCTTCTATAACGAATGGTCTTAGACCAGCGGTTCTCAACCTTTTAAGCTCGGCGACCCCTTTTTACAATCCCCCACTCTGCCGCGACCCGTCCCCCCATACACAAATACAGAATTGTAGGGTAGACAATAACAATCCATATTTTCGATGGTCTTAGGCGACCCCTGGCAAATGGTCAATCGAACACCAAAGGGGTCGCGACCCACAGGTTGAGAACACCTGTCTTAGATGGACGCTTGTGGTGTTTAATGTGGTCTATGGTTTACACTAGTTAAATTATTGTGCGCTTGCCTACTTTAAGTTCTAATATAGGTGAATACGTTTGTGAATACGTCTCATATCTCTGTTTCAGAAAATTCGGCAAATTCATTCTAGTACTGATTCCTCTGTTTGGAATCATGTACATTGTTTTAAACTTCGCCTTTCCATCAGAAGTCATGCTGGGGGACTACAACGTCATCTATATGTATATTGAAATGTGTTACAATTCTTTTCAGGTATGTTATGCCTTTTTTTTTCGAGTTTGTCAATCTAAAGAAAGAGATTCTGTAATATATGTTCCATTCGTTGGTATGCATTCTATACTCTTATTTAATCAAACAGTTGTGTTAGTTAAGCAAGAACACAATATTACTGTTGTAATAAGGTATGCTAATAAGGTCTAAAAACTGTCGGTAGGATCTGACTGACATCTCCTGTCATCTTGTTACGTTTTAAATGCCAAGCGCCTGTCATATAGATATGCTTCGGGAGCTCAAGACCTGTCTAATAGATATGGTTTGGGGGGTTCAACACCTGTCAAATAGATATGGTTTGGGGGGGTTCAACACCTGTCAAATAGATATGGTTTTGGAGGGGGGGGGGTTCAACACCTGTCAAATAGATATGGTTTGGGGGGTTCAACACCTGTCAAAAGATATGCTTTGGGCGGATTCAACACATGTCAAATAGATATGCTTTAGGGGGTTCCACACCTGTCTAATAGATATGGTTAGGTGGGGGGGGGGTTCAACATCTGTCAAATAGATATGGTTTGGGAGGTTTGAACACCTGTCTAACAGATATGCTTTAGAGGATTCAACACTTGTCTAATAGATATGGTTTGGGGGTTCAACACCAGTGATATAGATATGCTTTGTGGAGGGGCTCAACACCTGTCAAATAGATATGCTTTGGGGGAGTTTAAACCTGTCAAATAGATATGCTTTGAGATGTTTAATAAGTGTCAATTATCATCATAGATATTATCACCTAAAGACATACAATATACACTTTAATACAAAGTGCATGGAGACAGACTGTGCGTGCTTGGACAACCCTCGCTAAGACCAAATAATTGAAGCGGCTTTAATCAAGAGGGAAAAAAAGAAAGCTGCCCTGTCCGCTAGCCCTGAATCAGATACATACACATGTATGAATTGTGGCAAAGTCTGCCGCTCTAGAATTGGCTTGATTAGCCACACCAGATTCTGCCCCGTCTCAAGACTAAACCAAAACCAGCGACTCATCTGGGCGCATCCATCGCCTTTCGAGTATTTTAACATAGAATTCTGGTTAAAAAAAAACTTTATTTAAGTCAAGAAATTTGTTCATGTGAAACTTTACATTAAGAATGTTCATCGATTTTATTTTTTGGGTTTAAGAATTTCGCTATGATTCTGTAAGGTCAAGGAGTTGATTCCAGAAACTTTTTCTTTGATAAAACATTTATCCCCCCCCCCCAAAAAAAAAGTTCTTCTCACTGTTTTTCAAGTACATTTTCTTAAGAGCCTGAGTCAGACTTTGATAGATGAAAAGTTCACAAGTAGACCCACGCTTTCCCGAGATTCACTTTACAAATTAAAGAAATGTCTTTCAAAAAGTTCCGTGAAAGCAGTCTCTCATAAAATCAATTTTTCTCAAGTTCTGCAAAGTTTGGTCAGCCAACAGAGTATCTGTGACATCATTACTCCTGATGAGATCAGTGTAAAAATAATCTTCCAGTACATTAAGCACATGATTAAGACATCATAAAAGACAGAAACACAATAGGCACATTAATCTAAAAAAAACACTAACGAACTTTTTTTTTATCGCGGACTTCTACGTTTTACGAGAGAGCCAAATTACTTTAAACGCTGCTATGCAATAGTTGAATATTATAAATTTAAAAAAGTTCCGGTTTATAAGAGTTATGGAGTGTGTGTGTGTGTGTGTGTTTCTATGGTGACGGTGGGAAGAGGTTAGTGATTGGTTGTGAATGATGCAACATAGGTGGCATTGTCGTCACTTGGTCTTAAGGGAGACAACTCAAGAACGTAAGACTGAAAGGTTGTGTAATTGTAGTGAATTAGATTTCTTTCAATATAATTCGAGATTGGTGAGGACTTTCTTGCCAGCACTCACACCAGAATAAAGAAAGAGAGGCAGACTAAAAAAAATACATGGGAAACACCAGCAAATAATAAACTTAATTGAAGCATTGAGTGTAGCAGTTTACAGGAAGTTTGTTGGAGTAGTACCAGCAGTTGTTTTGTAAAATGCTGTACATTATTCGGATGTTCCTTCAGAGTTGAAGCTAATCTACTTCCTAGTCCCAATTTCACTCAGAACGGAGGAGGAGGGGGGGGGGGATTGCAGCGGGAAGGAATTGAACCCAAGATGACCTTCGAACGACCGTACGACAGTTCAGCGCGCACACCCCACGACCAGGCAACCATCCAGCTATTCTGTATAAAGCGCAAAAGATTAATGATGTTAAGAGGACTTTGACTCAAGCTCTACGGAACAAAATTAATTGCACGAAGACTAATTCATTTAAACATATTCTTAGAATATGGAACCTTCCTAACTTACAGATAAGAAATGACAGTCCTGGACATGAAACTATAAAACACGCTGGAAGAAGTTTTTAATTTACAAACATAACAATAGAAACTAGATCAAAGATTTGACAAACATCAAACATCAATGTAAATGTGACATTCTTGCTGAATGCTCTGAATCTGCAATTAAACTGGGTCGAAGGAGAGCGCCCCTGCATCACAATAAGATTCAAATTAGAGCAGCAGGCCAGCTGTGAAAAAGATTGGGGAAAAGCAAAATTATGGAAATTCAGTCCATTCGACTAACTTTGGTTACATCCTGGACGATGTACTCCTGCCGTAGGTCAATCTGCCACGAGCCATGATTATTTATGGATGCTTGAATAATGTCTAGAATGGTGAAGAACTAGAGGAATTTGTGTATCCTCGTAATATATGCAAGTCTGTCCTAACTAACAAAAATACTAAGTTAAATTTACATCTTTATCAAAATATAATACAAAGATGAGTGCATTTATGCGTTTACATCTCTCTCTCTCTCTCTCTTTCTCCTTCTTTCTATCTCTCGTTCTCTCTCCCGTTCTCTCTCTCTTTCATTGTCTGCAATAACTATCATCATTCTTTGTATCCTCTAAAACTGGCCTTGATGAAGATTAATTGAAGCGACAATCTTTGTTTTAAAACAAATTAGTTTGCCATTTGAAATAACAATTTTAAAATAACAATGTCTCAATAAAAGCTATTCAAGGCGTTAATTTCTTGGAGCGAGTTATTGCTCTCTCCAAAGGTCAAGGTGTTCTATAATTAGCCTATGTGTCAGTTAGGATTAAGCGTTGTCTTTTTCGAACGGCAAGCCATTTCACAGCGGGTTAGATATTTTTGTAAACAAAGAGAATTCTGTTTTAATTATGTGATTATTAAATTGATGAATGTTAAACAGCAGTTGCTAAGGACGCGTCAGTTTGTTTCAAGGAAATAAATTTTTGGTTAATCTCCCCTGATAAGGTCGATGTGCTCTTTCCAGGCGGTAAAAAAATCTGCTCACAGTTTTTAAATGTTATTTTTAGCATTTCTATGTGGATATTTCAAGCATGAATAAATATACATTTTCTTCTATTGTCATTTTGAAATCTATCAGACAGGCAAGAACATAAGTAGTGGATATTAGAAGAGTCAGCCAAAGACGGTTTTTATGTTATATCCTTATATAATACACTGTTAATACAGACGTTATTATTATTATAGCTTTTATATAGCGCTACTTTCATGCTTATAGCATGCTCAGAGCGCTTTTGGTCCAAACTCATTTGTGGACCGGTGGGGGAGGGGGTATCTAGGAGTTGGTTTTCCGTGGTGCCTTTAGGCACTCAGTAAACACAACTCTGCCCGAGTCGAGTGTCGAACCTCGAGCCCCCTTCTAGGTAGCCAAGCCAAGCCCAGTTCAAGCGCACTTGGCCTCTCGACCACGCTTCCCACCAAGCTTCAAAAAAAAAGAAGATGATAGGCGTCATGCATTAACTCATGCATTTTAACCACTGTTGCCTGGTCGTATGTGCTGTCGTCTCGATGGTTACGGGTTTGAACCCCGTTTGGTGGGAGTGTTGGCCAGCGCACTTGGCCTCTCGACCACGCTTCCCACCAAGCTTCAAAAAAAGAAGATGATAGGCGTCATGCATTAACTCATGCATTTTAACCACTGTTGCCTGGTCATATGTGCACTGTACTGTCGTCTCGATGGTTACGGGTTTGAGCCCCGTTTGGTGGGAGTGTTGGCCAGGATGTTGTTATCTTCAGTTTCAAAGCAACATCCAAATCATGCGAACCCAAGTGTACGCAACTTCCAAATTTCACAGAATCCTATCTTTAATAAATTTCTTGTTTGCATCTGTTAAGGTTTTGGATTTCATGAATACATTATGTCTTAAGCAAACTTAGAATTTATGTTTGATATGCAAGTGAAGATAACCCTAACCTTAACTCTAGAACTTGACCAATTAGATTTAATGTTGTCTCACGAACGATGGGGAAAGTAATAGGATACACCGTAGTCCAGTGTCTTTGATGGTCAGTTGTCCATTTCGTGGCTAATAGCTGCCTCGAGCAAAAGTCAAACATCATTATTGATAACATGAAAGAGACAGGAGAGAGAGACAGGAGAGAGAGACAGGAGAGAGAGACAGGAGAGAGAGACAGGAGAGAGAGAGAGACAGGTGAATAGCGCCCGTATTATGGTCATCTGGTCATAAGCCTGGGCAGACCAGAGACACAGTGTGTAGGAAAGCGGCAGTTCAAGACCGGAGAGCGTTGAGACCGGGACTGTTAGTCGACCATGAAGTCGGTCCTGGTGCAGTCCTCCAGTGAAACGTACGAGTCCAGGAAGAGACAGTAGAGTTTATGAGTTTAGTACAGTGATATACAGTCTAACGTTGTAGTAGTTGATTGTGTTGCCAATTGTGTCACATTGGCTGTTTTATTTGACCCTTATTAAAGTACCAGATTATTTGGAACCTTCTTGTCAAGTTCTTGATGTGTTGCGTTGTGTTTAGCAGTATTTACAGAAGGCCTGATTAGGAGAGAGAATCGTAACAGTATGTATGTGTGTGTGTATATATGTGTGTATGTGTGTGCATGTGTGTGTGTGTGCTATTGCTACAAATGCCATGAAAATCTTTAAACAAATTTTAAGTTCTATTAGTAGTGAAGTTCCCCTTTCAGACATTGCATTTATTGGACAGATGATGTAAAGGTAATTTTTTCTGTGGCCCACTAGGGCGGTCATGTGGCCAGTACAACGACCAACAGTCTTTACTTTTTGCTACTTAATGGAAGGTACCCATTGGACTCAAAGGCGCCCAAACATCCCAGTCTTCACCAAGATATGAAACCGGGAGCTCAGTTCGAAAGCCAAGCGCTTTACCACTCAGCCACCGCGCCTCCAAGTTCTAGTATTAATGATAGTCATTTGAATTGAGTGGCTATATTGCTTGTTGTCAAGACATGAACAGATGTTAATTATTATTAATGACCTGAAAGGCATAAATACGGACCAAATTAAGTGTGGGAAATTATTGTAATCTATAAACAAATTTCCAAGTGGTAGTGTGTTTATCTGTTATATACGTGTGTATGGTTAGTTCTTGTATGTTTATATCACACAAGTTCAGTGTTATGGTGCATGCTGATTCAGAACGAGATAGCTGGAGGTCAGTCACGAAGGCCGCGGGATACACATTTGAGATAAAACGAAAATCCGCTGCCGAGGACAGACGCAGACGTCGAAAAGACAACCTTAATCGACCACCGGCGGACAACGGTTATGCTTGCCCTGGATGTGGGAAGCGTGGTCGAGAGGCCAAGTGCGCCTGAACTTGGCTTGGCTACCTAGTAGGGGGCTCGAGGTTCGACACCTCACTCGGGCAGAGTTGCGTTTACTGAGCGCCTAAAGGCAGCACCAACTCCTAGATACCCCCTACCCCCACCGGTCCACAAATGAGATTGGACCAAAAGCGCTCTGAGCATGCTATAAGCATGAAAGTAGCGCTATATAAAAGCTATAATAATGTGGCAAATATGTAGGTCACAGCTGGGGCTGCATATCCACGGGAACTACAGCATTCCTCATTAATCTTCGGACTCGAAGACAGGCCTTATTGTTATTTGGTTCTTGTTTAGCTGTGTAGCAGCTGTGTTGAATGTTATGTGCTTTATATTCTACAGGAACTCATGGCATAAGTTGCTCTAAATGTTTTAATTTTCTATTCCATTCTAGGGATTTATTCTGGCGTTGTTGTTCTGTTTCCTCAACGAGGATGTAAGTCACTTTCGTTCATCAACCTTTATCAACATTTCTTCTTTCATCAACATTTATCAACATTTCTAATTTCATCACGTTCATCATCATTTCTACTTTTATTAACATTTATCAACATTTCTTTCTTTCATTATTTATCAACATCTCTTTCTTTCATTATTTATCAACATTTATTATTTCATCATTTATCAACATTTATTCTTTCATCAACATTTATCAACATTTCTAATTTCATCACATTCATCATCATTTCTACTTTTATTAACATTTATCAACATTTCTTTCTTTCATTATTTATCAACATCTCTTTCTTTCATTATTTATCAACATTTATTATTTCATCATTTATCAACATTTATTATTTCATCATTTATCAACATTTATTATTTCATCATTTATCAACATTTATTCTTTTCATCATTATCAACATTTATTATTTCATCATTTATCAACATTTATTCTTTTCATCATTATCAACATTTATTTTTTCATCATTTATCAATATTTATTATTTCATCATTTATCAACATTTATTCTTTTCATCATTATCAACATTTATTTTTTTCATCATTTATCAACATTTATTATTTCATCATTTATCAACATTTATTCTTTTCATCATTTATCAACATTTCTTCTTTCATCAAGATTGTTTTCTTATATACAGACTTCTTTCATTATTAATGACATTTTTGATGTAGACTTCTTTCTTTCATCACGTCTTCTGTCTTTCATCAAGACATTTTTTCTTTTTTTTCTTTGATGAAGACTTTTTTTTCTTTGATGAACATTTCTTTTCCATCAAAATTGTACATTTTTTAGTGGGCTTTTATTAGGTGAAATTAATTGATAAATAATTGTCCACAAATTGTTTCACAATGCAATTTGCACAAAATACAAAAACAAAAAAGACTTGGTTGAAGACTGGGATTCTAAGTGCAATGATGTGTTATTTAAATTAAAGCATATTTTTTGTCGTTATAATTGTATCGCAATATTAATCTTACTACGTTAAAATTTCTATAGGAAAACGACTTCTCATAGAATAAGTTTAAACAGTGTTGTAGCTAGGAATTTGCCATAATTTGAAAGCCCGGGGGGGGGGGGGGAGCGACGCTGCATTTTGCGTAATATTTAATATAAAAAAAACAATTTCGAACACTTATTTGGGGATTAGGGGGCGGTTTTCAAATTCTCCCCCCCCCCTTTTCCCATCCGCAGATACGCAACTGGGTCCAAAATGATAACTGTTTACAAAAAAAAAAAAAAAAAAAAAAAAAAAAAAAAAAAAGAATTCATAGTTTGTTGCATGTTATGATAGCCATGGGTCAGTTAACCCTTAAGTGGTATTAAATGTGTCCATCATTTCTCAATTTCAGGTCCATTCGGAGATGAGACGCTCCTGGCAACAACATAGATCCAGACGTTACAACAGCAACATTTTCAACCGGTCTTTGGCGGGTGGCTCGAGCTGTCGCGCCCCTCGGTCACCCGTCCCCGGTTCGCCCAGCCTGTACGTCGCCCATTCGGTCAACGGCAACAAGAAGTCTTACCCACGCGACGATAAGGCGCGACTGCAGCATTCCCTGTCTGCACAGTCAACGTACGTCTCATCGTCCGTAGCGTCCAGCGACGCCGTCGACGTGCGGGGCAGGGGCTCCGGCCGGGCCACCAACGGTTCCACAAAGTGCTGCAACGGAACAAAGACAGACCTGGCGTACGTAAAGCCGAAGTACAAACTCCAGGCCCTCACGACGTCATCCAAAAGCTCGCTCCTCGGCTCCAGCGCGGTCAAATATCAGACTGACCTCTGTCCGGTCACTGACCAATCGAAATCTTCCAGGATATCGCTCTACTGACATTCTTCCAGACATTTTACAACCGTTCTCATAATAATACGTTCTCCATATGTTGCTTCTGTTTTTCTTGGATTAAAGATAAATGTGTGATACAACTGTTTTGTTTTTTCTAATTATCAATTTTCGTTAAAACTAAAAATAGTAAGTCACAATAATTAAAAAATAAATAAGGGAGGTAATAAATAAATATTTAAAAGCTTAAAACTTACTAATCTTTTAGAAACATAAATATATTATAAGGTTGTTATAATATAAACCCTATCAATATTGAAAAAATTGTAACAGTACTTGCGAAGGGGAGGCGCGGTAGTTGAGGGGAAAGCGGTTGGTTTCCGAGGCAAGGGGTTCGGGGTTCCAATCCTTGCGAAGACTCGTAAATATAAATTCATGATTTTTAGGATGGCTCTGAGTCTACCCAGCTTTAATGGGTGTCTGAGATTAGTCGGGGAAAAGATAAAGGCGTTTGCTGACTACATGACATCCTCTTAGAGACAGCCAAAACCGTCTGCATATACCTTAAAGTTATAAAAAGTTATCTTACTTGAGCAGGGAAATAACTAGATTTTTACTGTTCAAGAACTTAATGTGCAATTAATTTCTCTTAAATGAATCCTGTCAGTGACAATTTATTTCTATTGGCTCATGAATTTTTAATTATTATTATTACATTACATCAGGGGTAGGCAAATTACGGACCGCGGGCCACATGCGGCCCGCCGAAGTGTTTCATGCGGCCCGCCGACACCTATAGAAATCAGGTGTGCCCATGGTATATACATACAAAAATGCCGATATTAAAAATAATAGCCATATAAATTATTGAAACTGTCTCATTATAAAAGTTTTAAGTAAACGAAGATTATGCTAATTGGCTATACATCAATACACTGGATTCAAGACACAATGTCTGAGTAGGCTTGGAACAAGATGGCAAGTGTAACAACTGGTGAAACTTAATCTTCGACTGAGAAAATTTTTTTTTTTAAATATCCCAACCATAAACTCTAAACAGGAAAGTTTGAACAAAGCTGCATAAAATTTCGTCATATTAAGCCATAATGTAAAAACGATGAAACTTATAATAGCTAAGGATGTAACCACAGTTAGTGCCGATTTATGAACAAAATAATCCAATATAACGCTAGCTTAGCATGGGCAAGGCAAATAAAAAAAATTAAATGAAGAAATTGTTATATTACTTGAAGGACATTGACTGTGACTTTGATACCGATATTTCTAATAAACAGTAAAAGACAGATTTCATGTCTTTTATAACTGCTATTGCAATTGGTTGTTTATATATGAAATATAAATGCATGCTAAATCTTTTCAAACAAGGCTTTCCCATTTCCACAGGCAAGCAAAAGAAAATAGCTTTTGTCATTTTCCTTTGCTGAAAGGTGAAACTATTTCTAGTGAAATAATTAAAAGTACAACACTTATTACAACTCCTTAATTGTGCAATTTATAAAAGCAAATTTTAAAACGTCAAGACTAAGACTAAGACTAAGACTGCTTTATTGATCCTTACGGAAATTTGTTGTGATTACAAGGACTCGTTTCTCATATAAAGACAAGAACCAGTTTTCAATATTATCAGCTCACCATTTATCGCAGAAGCTGATTCAGCTCCAGAGGACATAACTCCAAGAGAAGTTCCAGTCAGTACTACCATGGGAGTCTTATGGGTGCCAAAATCTGTATTTCCAAAATTAAAAAAAACTTTTCTGCTGTTCACACTATTTGGGTACACATACATCTGTTCTTCATCTTCTTCGTTCTCATTTTACACGTTGAAGGGTTCAGATCAGTAATTCTATATCTGAGATGAACCGCGAAGTGGTTTCCAGATCAGGCAGTTCTCCGAATAGTCTTTGGAGAGTCTTGTTCGGGTCTCTTGATTTAGTATGCAACATCGAAGGACATAGTCAGCATTCTCTGGTGATGCTCCAGAAGGGCAGGCTTCGCTCGTCCCGACATTTAGCTTCCGGAACATATATTATTGTCTCATTCAGTGAGCAAACATTTTTTTTTTGGAAACTAAAGAAGTATAATCACTGGTCAATGTTGGATGACTAATTTGACAGCAGTCACAGGGGTAAGCTAGTTTCACAGTTCCAGAACATTATGTATGAGTGGAAAAAGTAAAATACTGCACATTAAGTGCAAATGTATACTTGTGGGGATATTGTGATATAAAAAGACAACAGCAATTTTAAAAAATCGTAAAATTGGTTTCAAAAATTGCTATTTCTTGTTATAATTTTTCAACGCGGAGTGTTAAAAAAAGAAAGAAACGTGAATAATACACTGTAAATATGAGTTAAAAGACATTCTACACAGTTGGCGAGCGTATCTTTCTACGATATATACATTTCCATTTCCAAACTTTTTTTTTAATGCGGCCCTCGATACAAAAAGGTTGCCCACGCCTGTATTACATGTATTCAGTAAATTTCTTCATGTCAAAAGAGAGATAAAACAGAAAAAAAAAGTTTGAAGATTTTATATCAGTTCTCTCCCTTACACTACCTTGAAAGCAGTAATTCAGTATAAACATGTAATATATAACTATATACATATATATATATATATATATATACACTTTCAAAGAAAAAAAAAAGATACATTCCAATAGTGCTGACTTTCTTTAATCTCTTGTCTGTCCCTTGACTTTTGCCGTAAGGGTGCTTTGCTAGTTCCCGCAAATCATTCCATTTCCCGTCAGCAGCTGGTCTAGGCAGGATATCAAGAGAGAGGCTGGTCTATTCTTTTTACTTTCTCCAGCCAGCGTCTCTTTGGACGATTTCTTTGTTCCAAATAATAAACGATAATTCAAAAAAAAAGAATGGAACACTTTTTTACCACGCTTCTATTACCCTACTTCCCGAAAGAAAAGCCTTGATTACGCCCATGTATAAATCTACCGAAGAGTATGTGCAATTTTAGTTTGGCTATGCAGATCAAGACATGGCAAATTTAAAAGACAGCTGTCTTGACTAAGATACGAGATTAAGAAAACATGACATAGTAGATTTTTGAACACGGTGCGCAAAATATTCTTGAACGTCTATTTCATTTTTTAACTATTTAACTTGCGGGAATACCTGATGACGTATGCGTGTTCAATATAAAGATCGTATAGACCTGGTGACCAACTTTTGAGAAATTATGACAGAAAAAAATAAATAAATGCAAATCTAGATTTTGAATTATTGTTATTATTGTTCATACAGTTAAAAATTAATTACATTTCTGGCTTCATACGAGTTGGAATGTAAACAAAAAATACATATTCATGATATTAAGAACCACATTAATACACAAAATTTGAGCTATATAAACCAGTTCGTACAGAAGTCGGTAGTGTCATATCACCACAAACATTATTTACAAGTTAGTGGTTACATTTTATTTGTGGTACTCTGCTCGTTCCTATCATGTATAGTTTTTAGTGTTATATTTATCTACATCAGATGAGACAAAAAATGAAGGTGGCAACTGGGTCTTGCGTTTTCAAGAATTATTGTACATAAGGTGCTTGGCCTCCCTTCATATTTCATGATATTTTTGTGAACGTACCGACAAGGAATAATGTAACAGTACTTTAATAATATAAGCTATCCTAATTCTCAAATCTAAAGCAGCAAAAAAAAAATTAAAAAAAGAAAATCAGAAAAATCTTTTTCAAAGATAGATAGTGACATGACATCATTTTGTGTTCTAGACTTCTGGCAAAAATTAAAATAAAATGCTAGCTCTACATTTAAAAAAAAAAAATCTGTACTGAGAAATATAAGTCACTGGTCAATTTCTTCATGTCCAATCACCATCTTACTTCCGGCAGAAGTAGATAATTTAGACGAAATTATTACACAACTCAATTCTGCTTTGTCTTTCGCCTTTTTTCTCTTCTTAATGCGATCCTGAAGCCATAGGCCTACACCAACCAATGCGAATGGGGGCGCAGTAAGAGCAATAACGATGAAGACCATGTTTCTCTTGGCCAAGCTCTGCCCTCCGCCCATGCTGACAAAGTTCATGTTGACCTCAAAGGTCCCCTCGCATTTCCCATTCTTGCAAAATCCCAACAAGCAGGGCATCCCTTCGTCCTGGTGGTCTGGGGTGGGGATGCAGGTGTTAGTACCTGGGGCCCTACAGCACAAAGAGCACATAGCCACACGGTCCGTGTCACAGGTGCACGACTCCAGGTAGACGGGGCGCTCCGAGGTCCGGCCCTTATTTTCGCAGTAGCTCAGGCACTTCCCGGACCAGCATGTTCCCCGGTCCTCACAGTCCCGGCCGTCGGGCAGCGACACCGGGGAGGGACATTGTGAGAAGCTTTCCCCGTCGCAGTAGGACGGTGCTACGCAGGTCAGGTTTCGGGGTTGATAGCACCTCTGTGTCTTTGACGCAACGCCACACATCTTAGTACAACAGGGGTGATTGAACGGGGAACACACGGCGCCATCTTTTAACCTGCAAATTCAATAAATTAATGTAAAAAATCTATAGAACTTTCTAAGTACTAAGCTAACATAACAATGTCTTTTATCCTTCTTGTATTACTTGCGTCATGAAGATATCAAATACAAATTCAAAAAAATTATATAATACTTTTTATATAAGAGTACGAACTGTACAGTTACAGACATATCTCACAATACTGTACAATTTACACCCTTTTTCAAAATCAAACATAATTGCTTAATTAACAATGATTAATTAATTTTTTATTTTTATTTTTATTTTTTTTTTTTTTTTTTTTTGACTGATTCATGTGTTGTTAGGGGCAATGACTAATATTGTAAGTGATATTAGGTTTCTAAGAACTACTAAAACGTATGGAGTTTATCCGAACCAATCAATGCAGATCATACTTCATTAGTTCAATACAAATTTTTTTACAAGAACTTTGTAGCGTCAACTACTAAGGCTCACAATGAAGTAATCTTGCTCCGTTTTATAAGTGCAATATGTTTTATGCAAGTTCTTGCAACCAATAAAAAAAACTAATTTGAAAATATAAATTGTGTTTATTCTTAGTAAGGTATCACATAACCGGAGCAAACCCGCACACTCACACAGACTAGACGAAATATAACAAAAGTAAAACAAACCCTCACACACACACACACACACACACACTAGACGAAATATTCTACCAGGAGTTGGAATGGTTAAAAACTCTTGGATGCTACCGTTGTTGATGGTCTATTTTGTTGATGAGTATATATATGTTAATGGTGCATGCGAGTCCATATGACACAACAACAGAATGAATCAAGAATATACTTAATAACGCAGGCTGGTAACTTCAACAATTTAATAAACAATAAAAAGGGCACAGTCCTCTGTCGTCGCTAGCCTAGCGTCCTCTTAGGCGTCTTGTCCGTTATTCTTCTTGTTCATAATCCTACTCTGTTCTTACTCGTCACATTACTTAGGAAAAACCTGATTCACATCAACTTCTACGCATCTTGTGTCATTACATATTTCCTCCCCCCTTTATCAAAAAAAAAAAATTTTGTCAATTTTTTTTTTTCAGTCTAAAACACTATCCCTACTGTCATGTCTGTACAATATATATGGCCAAAATTTTGGGGAAAGACAAAACAAACATATATCTTGATCTTGATGGACATCATAATGTTTCCCATCTTCATCAGTTCCCTGGTAAAATTGTCCATGTTCCTATGTCACAAAGTTCACACTGTAGTTGAATGTTGACACCAAGAAAACAATACAGTTCCAATACAGTTATTGGTAAGAAAATATCCGGTATATAGTGTTCTAATCATCACTCATGTCATTGACGATGAAATAGTATAGTACAGTGTAATAGTTTCACCAACCAATAGTATTAAGTCCATCAAGACATGTATACAGTCCCCATACGACGATGCCTTTGTCGATTCCACAGACATAAAACAGTTTTTCAGAGTAAATACACATGTATATAGTCCACATACGAAGATACCTTTGCTGACTCCATAGGCATAAATCAGAGTTTTTCAGAGTAAATACTGTCATTGGCTATATGTTCATGGCTGGTCGCCTCACATCACACCAAACTTTTCCTGTCAGACAAAATGTAATATTTGTGTCAAAACAGCTTTCCAAATTATTCTACTTAACTTTTTTGTTGGGTACCAATAAGTATATTTTCTCTCCACTTACCATTTCCAAACTGACCTAGCCTTTTACTAATGAATGATAATGATTATATAAAAAAATAATGACTGTAGATGATCATACTTACTTTAATTTACACCTTTGACTTCAATTATTGAAATTTTATAGTTATCTCCCTTGATTTAATAAAATTCCCAAGTTATATTTTACTGAGTTATCTTCCTTTAAAGGAAATAAAATATATAGTCCATATATAAACAACTTATTCATACCCATTGACTAAAACATATACATATATATACATGCATAAACAAATCAAAATGAATAATCATTATTTACAACAGTTTATCTCACGGTAACTCTTGACAACATGTCAGCTACAATATTAATTTCTCCCCTAATAGCCTCCAATTGAAAATTATATTCTTGTAAAATTAGAAACCACCTGTATAATCTACCATTTTTAATACTTTTTTCTTGCATAAACTTTAGAGGCCTGTGATCAGATAACAATATGAATTTGTTTCCCAGTAAATAGCTTTCCAACTTAGTTACAACCCAAACAACAGCTAAAGCCTCCTTCTCTATGACACTGTATCTCTTCTCAGTATCAGATAATTTCCTACTTACATAAATTATTGGGTGTAATTTATCATACTGTTGCATCAAACAACCTCCTATAGCACTACCAGAAGCATCAGTAGTGACATAGAATATTTTAGAAACATCTGGTAATCTCAATATCAAATTTGTAGAAAAAATATGCTTAACTTTCTCTATAGCTTCTACACACTTTCTATTACAAGTCACTTTTCTAGGCTGTCCTTTCTTTAATAACTGGTTTAATGGATCAACTATCTCTGCTAAATTTGGTATGTATTTTCTATAATAGTTTATCATCCCTAGTATTGATTTAATCTGTTTTTGTGTTGTTGGTATTTCTATTTCTAATATCTTCTTTACATTATCTTCAATGGGACTGATAGTATTATTTTTAACTCTATGTCCTAAAAATGTGATTTCTTCTAAGCCTATCTCTACCTTTTCTGCTTGAACTGTTAGACCATTTTGTTTAATTAACTCAAAAATCTCCCTAATTCCTTTTAAATGTTCTTTCCAATCCTCATGAAAAATGCATATATCATCTAAGTAACAGATTACATTTTTTCTATGACCTATAACTGATATCATCATCCTATTAAAGGTAGCTGGAGCATTTATAAGCCCAAAGCTCATAAAGTTCCATTGGAATATTCCATAAGGAGTGATAAATGCAGTATAAGGTTTAGCTCTATTGGTTAAAGGAATTTGCCAATATCCTTTTGTCAGATCCAATTTTGTAAATACTTTAGCATTGGACAATTTGTGTAATATGTCATCAATGTTAGGCATAGGGTAAGGATCAAATTCAGTTATCTTATTTAACTGTCTATAATCTATGCATAACCTTATATCCCCATTCTTTTTCTTTGCTATAACTATTGGTGAAGCATAAGCTGAATTGGATGGTTCTATTATTCCTAGTTTTAATAAGCTGTCTATTTCATCTTTAACTTTTCCCTGTAAGTGTAATGGAATCCTATAAGGCTTCATGAAAATAGGTTTGTCACTATTTAACTTTATGTCATGCTTTATGATATTTGTTTTTCCTGGCAAACTGGAAAAAATTTCTTTAAAATCACTGATTACATTTATTATGTCTTTTGTTTTTTCTGGAGATAAATTTTCTAGATTCAGTTTTTCCCATGTTTGGTTATCTTTAGTTTCTAGTATAGGAATATTTTTAATATCATTTTCATTAGTTTCCTCATTGATTAAAACAATTAAACATTCATCTACCTGATTTTCATTTTCCACAGTTTCTGTATCTAACTTTTGAGTTTGATTTTCATTGTTTACTTCTGTATCCAAATTTTGAAATTGATTTTCATTTCTCTCATTGTACAACTTCAAATTATTTATATGATATGTTTTTATTTTTCCATTCATATTAATCTTATAGTTTACTTCACTTGTTTTATTTGTAACAACAAATGGACCCTTCCACTGTTTTCCTAATTTGTTTTTTAAGTCAATTACCAAAAGTAATACCTTGTCTCCTACCTCCAATGTTCTTAATTTTCTTTTTTCATTTAAGTTCTCATGTACTGTTTCTTTATATTTCATGTTATTCTCAAAAGCTTCCGCCCATATTTGTTTTAAATCTAATGCTGTTTCATTGTCATTTTCCTTTTCTATTTTATTTAAGATCAAACTTTCTTTAAAAATTTGTATTTCATCTCTAGGTTTCCTTCCATGTACTAACTCATATGGTGAAAATTGAGTTGCCTCATGAATATTATTTCTAATAGAAAATAGAACAAAATTAATATAGTGATCCCAGTTTTTCTGATTATTTTCTACAATTTTAGCTAAGGATCTTTTTATAACACTGTTTAGGCGTTCACAAAGCCCGTTGGCTTCCGGGTGGAATGGCGATGATTTAATGTGTTCTATACCATATTTTAATGTCCATCTTTTAAATAACTCAGATGTAAACATAGAAGCATTGTCTGATAGTAATGTTTTTGGTATCCCATGTCTGACTATGAACTTTTGATCTAAAGCATTAATAATATTTTCTGTGTCTATATTGGATAATACCACTGCTTCAGGATATCTACTGAACATGTCTACTATTGTCAATATGTACTTATTATTATGTTCTGTTTTAGTTAAAGGTCCTATGATGTCTATTGCTATTTTTTGAAATGGTTTATTTGGTTCATCCATTGACTGTAATGGAGCTTTACCTAATTTACCCTTAAGTCCCCTTCTTTGACACATATCACATGATCTTATGTATTTTGATATAGTTCCTTTCATTTTAGGCCAAAATACTTGAGTTGCTAAATTTCTAAAACATTTCTTTATACCCCTATGTCCACTTAAATTACTGTCATGTGACAGAATCATGACATCCTTCCAATACTTTTGTGGTAAGACTAATTGTTTTATTTCTCTATCATTTATTTTTGTTTTCCTAAATAGTATTCCTTCTTCTATGACATATTTCTCCATTGGGTTATTATTTCTCCTATCACTAATTCTGTCATATGTTTTCCCAATGATGTTATCTTGTTTCTGTTCTTGAGCCAATTTGTTTATTCCTTTCAATTCTTCTGTTTTCATTTCTTCAGTTCCATCTTTCTGTTTTTCTGCTTGCGTTTCATCTTGTTTTTGACCTTGTATTTCAACCTCTTTCTCTTTATCTTCTTCACCATTAACTATTTCATCATTCACATCAATAAATTCCTGAGTTTCTTGTTTTGGCTTGTTCTTAGATCTGGTTATTACCATATTACTAATGTAATTTTCTGTTTCAGTATTCCTATTCTGCTGTAACCTTTCATATTTCTTTTCCCATGCTTCAATTTCCTGTCTTGAACATTCCTTCAAACCCGTTAGGTTTCCAATTAACATATCATGTCTCATGTTAGGCATGGCTACTCCCTCACAATGGCCAGTGTAAAAAGGTGTCTCAATAAACACTTTAAATACTTTAAATTCCTTTATACTGCCATCTGCCAACTCCACTTTCCTTGTATATCCCCTATAATATTGCGCCTCAATGAGATCAGCCCGAACCACGAGTGTGTTACAGCCACTATCTCGGATTGCCTTTATTGGAACATTGTTAATAAAAGCTGGGTAGAAAGCAAAATTGTTTTTATTTTCCCTAACAAAAAACACTCTGTCAGAATCTCTATTTTTATATTCCCTGCTTTTACTCCTATTGTATGTGTTATTATTGTAATTGTTGTTGTAATTGCTGTACCTATTCCTACTGTCTGCTCTGTAATTATTTCTACTATCTGTCCTATTGTAATTATGTGTACTACTTGATCTATTATAATTATTCCTACTGTTTGACCTGTTTTGTGTTCCCCTGCATCTCATAGCCATATGTCCTTTTTTCCCACATCTATAACATGTAACATCCCTGTTGTTTGACCTATCTCTACTATTGCTATATCTAAAATGTTGGCTATCCCTACTTCTATTTCTACTTCTTTCATTGTTTTCCTGTGTATATCCCACTAGATCAATATTCTTTTTATCTTTACATGAAAAAAGGTTGTTGGGATAGGCATTTTTATATGTTCTTATTATCTCAGTAACATCATCCAAAACTTTGGGATTCCTTTCTTTGATAAATGATTGTAATTGCGGGTCACACTTAGCTACAAAATTATCAAGTAATATAAAATTTTTTAATCCCTCAAAGGTACTGTCAATCTTCTCAAATCCCAGCCATTTATTAAAATAGTCTTTTTCCAAATTTATAGTGGTTTGTGGTTCTATCTGATTGGAAGGTGTGTTTTCAAAATATTTTTTTCTGAATGTGCTGGCATTGTGTCCATATGCATTCAGCAATTCCTTTTTTAAAATTTGGTAGCTATTTTGTACAGTATGATTATGGTTTTGACAAATTGTAAGAGCTTGCCCTTGTACAAAGTCTAACAAAATTTGAGACCACTCTTCCTCCCTTATATTGCAATTAACCATTTTAATTTCATATCTCTTTAGGTAGTCTGAAATACAATCTCTAGCCTCCTGAAAGGGTTGTAGTTTTTTCCTCAACCAATGGTTGTTATCACTTGAAATATTAGTGTTGTTTGTGTGATTATTACTATTATTGGTTTCAATGTGATTGTCTGGGGCATTGGTAGTATTAGTATTAGATCTATCATTAGTATTATTGCTATTAACTTTTTGTTTATTTTGTTCAGCTTCAATTCTCAATTTCTCAAGATCATATTGTAATTTCCTATCTGCTTCTTCTTTTATTAATTGTGCATCTAGTTTATTCTTTTCCATTTCTATCTTATCTATTCTATCTCTCTCTATTGTCACCATTTGCTGTACATAGCTAGTTAGGTCCTTTCCTTTAAGTTCTAGCTGTTTAGCCTCAGCAATAATTTGCTGGCGAAAAGTCTCCATATAATCAAAGTTTGGAGCTGTTGCCATTATGCTTATTTTATTTTAAACAATGTCTCAATATAGTTTTGATATGACCTCCCTATTGGCCTAAATATCACAATTTAGTTTTCACAAAAACTTTCTTTCAAATACTTCTTGTAATATATATATATATATTTATATATTTAAATACCTTTGCTCAATGTTATATCAACAAATATTACCTCAGTGGACTTACTCACAGCCACAATACTTGAATACAACTCCAAATTTTATATCACCTTAATTCAGTGGACTTACTTTAGGCCACATAAACAAATATCAATACCTCAATACTTAATTCAATGGACTTTCTTCTTGCCAATAAATACCCCTAGGACTATTCTAGTCACTAGTCTAGATTCAATACAACTTCAATACAACTTCAAATAGATAAATCAATATTATACCTCCAACAGTAAATCACAATCCAGTGATACTGACAAAAAATTTTATTCTGACCAATTAGACTGTGTTTAAACACATCTATAAAATAATGTCAACCGATTAATCGGGGCAAAAGATCTATATATAAATAATTACTCCTTAGACTCAGTTGTCTTCAGGATAAAATAGATCAAAGGCTCTCATAGGTATAACAATTTAGTTACTACCTGGAAACAATCTAGAATTTATAATCTAGATTAAACGTGGCTTACCTTATCTACTTAAGATAAAATTACTAATATATAATAAGAATAATGTAAAATAAACGTAATAAGACACAAAAAAATAAATCTATTCTAATGAGATGAGACTTTTTAGAGGAAGTATACACTGAAAGAGACAAATAAAGATGACTTCACCTGACTTCTAAAAAAAAATAAAATGTACGTGGATACGAACAAAACAAGACAATCTAAACAATCATCGAGACTTTATTAAATGGAGCAGGTCCACTTTCTAATGTGTCCTATAATGACGCCCTTATCAGGCAACCTGCTCTTAACAAAGATCTACTGTCCCTAATAGACTTAATTTAATAATAATGGAGAGAAAAAATAAACTTATCTTTAGTTAGATCCCCTTTGTTCAGTCCACGGAGCTACAACGGTCAGTTCCACACAAGTTCCCCACTGTCTTTGTCTTAGGCAAGGCAAGGTGTGCTCCCACAAAGGCTATTCGACAGGCAGTACTGAGTTAGGCCAATCTCTCCTGTTGCTGCCACAGTATGGTACGGTTCTCAGATAAAGTCCTCTGGTCAGGTTCCAAGGTTCCGGTTCCACTTGATGATCTGTTGGTGCTGGCTTCTGTCTTCAGGTCAGGAACATAAGTCAATATTGAGACAAGCTGGTGGTGCTGTCTCAAGAGAGGTAAAAAAAATGACTAAGTCCAACTCTCTCTTTTGATGAATATAAATTAGTCAACTTTACAAGTTGATTAGATGGTCACGCAGTGTGGTAGTAGGGTATACCATCACTCGTGTGTAGATTAGATTGTAAGCTCAGCAACACTGCAACAGTCAATTAATAGCTTGAAAAACAAACCTGACAAGGTGACTCCAACGGTCAGCTTGTAGATACTAGATATGTAGACTCAGATGACTTTCCGTACTCACAATAAACAGATAAACCTGACAAAATGAGGTATCTTCACTCTTGAGGTATATATATTTAGATAGAGGTATACTGACGACGGACTGCCCTAGATCACTTACACGGACGAAATAGTTCTGGATTCAGACACAATATAGTCAATATAGATCTATATATAGATCCAGGTTCAATCTAAAAATATCTAACCTGGCTGACAAAGCTAGACGCTGGTAACGGTTTCGAATTTTCTCTAATAGAAAGTCTAGATCCACTGGAACAAAGATGCCAAAATCCAGCTGCAGTCCAGATAATTAGCACAGACGTAGGGTAGATCTAGTAGAAATAAACGAATGTTAATCCAGTACTTCTCCAGTGTACTTCGCCAAGTGTAGAATTGTAGATAGATATATCCAGAACACGAAGTTAACTAGATTGTAGATCAAAATGACGCCCTGGCCGTCGTGGGTCGCCACATCTGTTGATGGTCTATTTTGTTGATGAGTATATATATGTTAATGGTGCATGCGAGTCCATATGACACAACAACAGAATGAATCAAGAATATACTTAATAACGCAGGCTGGTAACTTCAACAATTTAATAAACAATAAAAAGGGCACAGTCCTCTGTCGTCGCTAGCCTAGCGTCCTCTTAGGCGTCTTGTCCGTTATTCTTCTTGTTCATAATCCTACTCTGTTCTTACTCGTCACATTACTTAGGAAAAACCCGATTCACATCAACTTCTACGCATCTTGTGTCATTACATATTTTCATTACACCGTTACAGGCTGCAGAGATTGACAGAGATGGAGTCAAGGTGGAGAATTAGGTGATGAGCCTTCAAAGAGTGATGTCACTGATGATGTGATGTCTTAATGACTTTCAATTATGTTATAAAATTTTATTTAGACGGCTTCTCAAGTTAATTCATTAAGGTAAGCTGTATATAAATGGTTTATTTAATTTTTTTTTCTAATTTAAAGTGTTGTTCTTATTAATACAAAGTTTATTAAAAATCAATGTATAATTTTAGGACCCTCCGCTCCAGGTCCTGTGCACATATGTCCAAACTGAGGTAATACTTAAGTAACAAACAAACACAGGTGAAAGGTCAACAATGTAGAAAATACTTAACGCTGATGAATAATGTCGACGTAAAATAAATAATAAAATTTAAAATTCAACATTGTAAAAATATGGGGTACCAGATTGCTATATACAAGGGTGAATAAATAGCTGGCTGATCACATGGTAGGCGCTCTGGACTTTTGTCTCTAGGGTCCCGGGTCTAAACCTGCCCGCCACATATTCCCGCCGTCATGTACTATATGGACAAATAGATATTTCCAATAATATTATTTTATCGTCATGTCTGTAACATGATATGGTTTCAAAGCTTATGCATACATTCTGAAAGAGAAGACACTAGGATATAAATTATCAGTATTGCTGCTTAACATATAACTTTATTTCTGCCGTATTGTTTATAAAAGTAATTATCACAAGTATAGCCGTCTGATAGACACACAGATAATGATTATTTCCCACTGTGATATTTCTTCCCTAAAGTTTGCATCCCTGTAGATTGTAGACCCACAACTCTCGCGTGATAAACAGTCACTTAGTTTTGACATGACAGCCGACACAGCGGTAGGCGCTGACACTAAGTGGCAATTACTGACAGAAATGTGACAGACCTCCTCCTCTTCTTCTTCTTTCGTATCGCAACCTTCTTGTTTTCTGTTTGATCTACAATGCTTCAAAAAGGGAGTTGATTCTTTGCTGAGCTCGTCAAGACATGCAAACAGTGGCGTAGCTACCAATGTGCGGGTGGTGCGGGCCGCACAGGGCACCAAGTGGAGAGGGGCCACGGGCGTAGCCAGGATTTTTTTTCGGGGGGGGGGGGGGGGTTTGGGGGGGGGATTTTTTTTCTCTCCCCCCCCCCCCCCCCCCCCGCGAATTTTTTTTTATATATATTTATGTGTGCGTGTACATAACCTTTATTGCATTCTGACCCTTCATTCTTCCGGAAGACGTTTATTGTGCCCTAGAATAGGTTCTTCCATGAGTTAGTGGAAAAATTGTAGATTCCCCGCCAATACTAGCAATGGGGTCTGGGGGAGCGCTAGGAGCTCCCCCAGCGCGGGACGAAGCCCCGCCGCCAAGCACTATTTCTGATATTGAAAGCCAACAAAATGCATGTTCTGAGGTATCTACAGTGCATTTTCCTGCTATTAACAAGTTTTATTTCAAAAACCTAATGTGCTATTCTTACTGACTTAGACCCTCCCGCGCCGTTTGGCGCATTTGCCTTCAAGATGTTTCCATAAAATTGTAGATTCCCTGCCATTACTAGCAATGGGGTCTGGGGAGCGCTAGCGCGGGGCGAAGCCCCGCCGCCAAGCACTATTTCTGGTATTGAAAGCCAACAAAATGCATATTCTGAGGTATCTACAGTGCATTTTCCTGCTATTAAAAAGTTTTATTTCAAAAACCTAATGTGCTATTCTTACTGACTTAGACCCTACCGCGCCGTTCGGAGCATTTGACTTCAAGCTGTTTCCATAAAAATCTGTCACTGGTAATGTCTGAAGCCTCTTCCCACCTGCCATGAGGACCTCAGTGAATGAGTGGCGTCAAGTTGTACTAGGATATTGCAACTCTTCTTATGCGTAATTCATTTTGTCGGAGAACATGTCCCGCAAACCTCATGCGTCGCTCTCTCACAATCTTACTAAAGGGTCGACTCCCAGTTCGGCATAGGATTTCCTTGATTTAAACCCGATCTCTATACTAAAATCTGTCTTAGCCATCTTTGTTGAGCCACATTTAGTGTTTTTCAATTTCGGCAGATGACTATTCACTACAGTTTATTAAGGGAGCCCTGCCACTGGTAAAAATGTGTAACCACTCTTGAATACGCTCTTGGAATTAAGTGACTGTAGTTTGCTTTAGATTTTATATCGAAAAGAGAAGTTTTATCGTCAAAATCATCTGTTGGGGGTTTTCCACCTCAAAATGCTCTGTAGGGGGATCTTAAACTCAAAACCATCTGGAGGGGTTTTAAACTTTAAACAAACACCATCTGTAGAAGAGGGGTTTAAACTCAAAACCCCTTTTGGCAACGCTCATAGCATTTTGAGTGCGTAATTTGCTTTTTTTTCTTACACTGAAGATGTATTTTTTAGCCTCAAACCCCCCTGGCGGGGGGTTTAAACTCAAAACCCCTTTGGCTGCGTTCATAGATTTTAGTGTGAGTAATTTGCTTTTATTTATATTGAAGAGGTACTTTTTAGCTTCAAACTCCACTGGAGGAGAGTTTAAACTCAAAACCCCTTTGACTACACTCAAAACATTTTGAGTGTATAATTTGCTTTGTTTTTATTATTAAAGAGGTATTTTTTACCTTCAAACCCCGCTGAAGTGGGGTTTAAACTAAAAACTAAGTCAAAACCCATTTAGCTACGCTCATAACATTTTGAGTGCGTAATTAACTTTTTTTATATTGAAGAGGGGGTTTATCGTAAATTTTGGAGGGGGTTTTAAAATAAAAATCTCCCTTAACTGTGCTCTTGGAATTAGGGGATTTTCGCTTGCATTTTTGTTTTGTTTTATAGAAGAGGGGGGGGGGCGTTAACTGCAAAAACCCCAAGTAGTCAAAACCCCTAGTAGGGGGTTTTAAACACAAAACCCCTAGTAGGGGTTTTTAAACTCGAACCCCCCTGGTAGGGGTTTTTAAACTCGAACCCCCCTGGTAGGGGGTTTTAAACTCAAAACCCCCTGGTAAGGTGTTTTAAACTCAAAACCCCATTGGTTGTGCTGGGGCAATTGATGGTTTAGTATTAAAATCTCACCTAAAATAAACAAAATCAAAGCAAAAAATCATTCACTAAATTCCGATCTCCCCCCCCCCCCCCAAGGGGGGGGATTTCATTTCGGGGGGGGGGGGTTTGAACCCCAACCCCCCCCTGGCTACGCCCATGAGAGGGGCACCGAAATTCCCCCAGTGTGTATTAATTTCCTATTTCCATGAGCGTTTCAGTAAAAACGACTAATTGTATGGACACGAACAAACATAAACTACTGTATTTTAAATATGAACTAACGATTTATAAACTAGTCATGTCGCTATTTTGTTTCATCTCCCTGACTATTTCTTCCATACAATGTAAGCTATAGAACAGTTTGAATCAAATTTACAAGATTTATTTCGGACACACGGTACATGTTGTTACTACACTGATCGATGCTCTGTAATATAAGAAGAAGAAGAAGATAGGCCAACTTTTTTTACTTCATTGTTTAGTCCATTGGTTTAATCTAGATATTGAGTCTACAAATATATTACTAAACTCTAGCTCTAATTAATTGTCTTAGTTTATTCATTTCTTTATGATTCTTTATAGTTTAATTTTGGAAATAATTCTATTGTAATGTCAATTTTTTAAATAAGCTAACCTTTGTTTTCTACGAGATTTTTTTTAAACTAACTAGTTAATTGTAATACTGTAAAGTAAACAAAATTATGAACAGTGCTCAAGACAGACTAGTCTGGCTAGCGCCTCAAAACCATTTTAAGCTCAGACGGAGAA
The DNA here is from genome assembly GCF_947242115.1 of Biomphalaria glabrata. Classification (NCBI taxonomy): domain Eukaryota; kingdom Metazoa; phylum Mollusca; class Gastropoda; family Planorbidae; genus Biomphalaria; species Biomphalaria glabrata. Next base: position 87,203,114 of record NC_074711.1, read on the forward strand.
ATCGGCATCTCTGATTGAATTGGCTGACGGCATGGATCAAAGAGTGACTTGGAGTTAGTAAAATTACTATCAAAATACGATCCACTCTTGAGGGAGCATGTGCTTCGAACTAAGCTTTGTTCCAGACCGAATACATTCTTGTCTCCACAAATACAAAATAAATTTATTACAATATTGGGGGATCACGGTAAAAAACAAATCATACAGCAAGTAAAACAAGCCAAATATTTGTCTATTATTTTTGACAGTACACCTGACATCTCAAAGCTGGATTAAATTTCCCAAATTTTACGGTACGTTGTCATGGAGAATGACGGGGTGCAGGTTCGTGAGTCTTTTGTTGACTTTATCGACACAAAGGACATGTATGCTGCTGGAATCGCTGAGATGATTCTAGAGAAACTGCGTTCGAATGGCTTAGACATAATGGACTGCAGGGGTCAAGGCTATGATAATGCTGCGGTCATGAAAGGTCAAAACTACGGTGTCCAAAAACGTATTCTAGAAGTCAATCCCAAAGCACTATTCATTGCCTGCTTAAAACGTTCTCTTAATTTAGCAGGAATTCGAGCTGCTGAAGCTGAAGTCAATTCGGTAACATTTTTTTGGTACACTTTTCTCAACTTCAACACACCGCTGGGATATCCTCATCAATATAACCGGAACTAGCCTTAAACGTTTAGTTTTGACCCGCTGGAGCGCCAGAGAAGCCGTCAAGATGGTTAGGAATACATTTTCTAAAATTATAGAAACTCTGGAGACAATATCTAGCAGATGTGAAAATTCATCGACTAGATCTGAAGCAGATGGATTATTAGTTGCCATTCAGTCTTTTAATTTCCTCACCTATCTTGGATTTTGTGCTCCTGTATTAACTGAAATTAATGATGCGCAAGTCTACCTTCAACAACAAGGATTGTCTATTCGAGACTGCTCACTCAAACTAAAAACATCAGAGACATTTTTAAGTAGTAATCGAGAGGACATCGCTGAAGTCAGCATTACCTTTGCCGAAAGCGTGTGCTCAGATCTGAGAATCAGTACAGAACCTCAAAAACGTATTGGTCATAAGAAAAAGATGCCTGGTGAGAAAAGTGACGACTCTGTGCTTACACACAAAGAAGAGCTACGAAGGGAAATTTATTCTATCTTGGACAGGATTGTTCAAGAAATAATCATCCGATTCGAGCAACTTTATGATGTAGCAGATAGGTATGAATTTTTGTCGCCTTCCCAGCTATTAAATCCTCAGGTCGAAATAAATCTCGATAGTACTCCTAGCGACATTGATAAAAACGAATTTCTTTTATAAATAAATATCAGCTAGATTCAGTGGTCTTCAACCTTTTTTGGCCTACCGCCCCCTTTTCGAATTTTTTCTTTAAAAAAATCCGCCAGCGCCCCCCTCTAAGAAAAACGGCTATAAAGAAGCGTGAGAATGCAAATTTGAACAAAATATCATCTATCTATTATTTTTTATGCTGTCAATAACACTTATCCCGCTTGAGAGACGACCGCATGCCAAAGGCGATTGTTGTGAACTCCTTGGCCTATGACTGACGAGCTTTGAGGATCCCCTCTCCCCCGTGAGCGCTATAAAGATTTATTCAGGCGCCATTTCGATCTCACTGGCATAGAGGAAAGTACCTGGCAGCATCCTCTGGCAGCAGATAGCCTCTGAGAGAAACAGTTCGAGAGCTCTTACAAAAACTGCGGGACAAACATTTGATACTCAAAGAAAAGCCAGCATACAACGGCTTTGTCTGCATAAAATTCGGGAAAATATGTAGGTCGCAGTTGGGTTTCCGTAGTTAAGTGAAACACTGGACTCAGCCGTAATCTTCGGAATTAAAGGCAATAACAGCCAATATTATCATTATGCAAAAATTATGACAAATAATTTGCAGTGATTACATACAAAAATAAATTGTAAAGACTTTCTTTCAAATCCTAAGAATAGTCTCCGTTTGAAGTTTTGAATATTAAGGCCTACTGTTTTTAGGTTTAATTGTAAATTTAGTTTTAATTTTTAATATAAATATTATTATTGCTGAATTCACTACAAAATGAAATTAAGCTAATGGTAACCTTGTGCCTCCGTAGTCTGACAATATTAAAAATTTCAAGCTTTAAGTTAACCAAGGCAAGGCGAAGGTCTCCTCTATTTGCTACATCCAGTCTATTTCTTTGCATATTCATTAACTTTGTTACGCACTAAATCTAGGTTAACCATGTATGTTGATGGAATAGCTAAAACATAATTCCATTTTCGACCAAAGTTTGGAATTTTACTGAAACATTTAAATGCAGCCACATCTCTGTTGTGCCTCTAGGGGCGTAGCTAGGAATTTCCATCGTTTGGGGGGCCAGGGGGCTTGACATCTTTGGAGGCCGATGCATTTTGCGTAATATTTAATTTAATTAATTTAAAAAGCAATAATTTGGGTCCCCCCCCTTCAAATGAGGGCCCGAGGGATTTTCAAATTTCCCACCTCCCCCCCCCCTAGCTACGCCACTGTGTACCACCTATGTTTACATTCTTTTTTACTGAAGACATGATTTTGTACATTTATTTTTTCATGCAACTCAATTTGAACGTCAGTAACAGATGTTTAATAATTGTCATTTATATATATATATTTTTTTTATTTTAGAAGCGAATCTTAATTTCTTCATAGAGCATTGATATGTGAATTGCATATAGATATCGGTGTCCTTGGGCAGTAATTCATTTGTCAACAAACAAATTATGTGAGATTGTAAAACTCTTTAAAATAAATTTAATATCTCGATAAAAGAGAAAATGATATTATCAATAAAAGTCAATCTCCTTCCTAGCAGTCGGGGGTTCGTTTCATTCATTTGTGTTAGATGCCTACCATGTAAAACAATTTTTTTTAGCCTGCTTTAAGTCATCGCCAAACGTTGAATCTTCCTGTTTCTCAAAAAAAAATAATTATTATTTAAGAGCTTAAAAACGAGCCATAACAATTAACAAACCCCTTTCGAAATCCAGCGAACTTCAGTTAACATCTTTTTCATCATTTGTTTCATAAACTGTTGAAAGATGCGCTTATTTTCGGCATGGGTTTGAATTTTATTTACAGTTTTATAATTAGATTCAAATAGAAATGAAATTGCGGGCTAAACTTTTTCTTGTGTATCATAACTCACAACGTGAATAGTGAAAAGATTTGTTCTTTATTCTATATTACCTATGAAGTCATTGTAGCGTCCAACCACTGATGGTTTCCTATATGTCCTCATAAGCTACATAACGAGACAATTTTGAAATAATATTTCATCTCTAACAGAAAAAAAAGTCTTTTTGTGTTACACATGTTTTAAAATAAATTTAGTTTTAATCAATTTTTCAACAATATCATAAGAATTTTTAAAAAGCTATGCATTTTTCTAAGAAGCCACTAAAACATATCCTGCTTTGCTGTTTTTTGTTTTAATATTTTTTTATTGTAGATTTTTATAATTGTTCATGAATATTCTTAATTATTTTTGGATATCGCAATATGTTCGTGAAGACGACTTGGTTTCATAACCTCATCTGAAAATGCCATTAAAGTAGAACTTACTATTTTTCTAGTGGCAATCCCCTAAATCTCAAGGAAATATTACATGACATACCAGTGAGTTTTCGTAACATTTTATCAATGTTTTTTGTTTTTAAAAAGTTAAATTATTCAATTAAATGTTACCTGTAATGTTTTTTTGCAATTAACATTTACATATTAATATATTAACATATGTAGATAAAATAAACTATAATCTAAAAGGCGTATTACCTACTTTGTTTATCAAGTCTTAAACGTTTATATGCGCGAGATCCATGGACAATAAACCCTCTTCGATCATAGCAAAACAGTAAGAATTTTTAAAATAGAAAATGGGATTCCCGAACTCAATTTCTAACGCTGTTCCTATTCTTAAATTAGAAGCAAGTTAACTATAATTTGTCTATATCTAGTTTAATGTTGAAGAATTTTTAAATTTGTTTTGTTTCAGAGCACCTTTAGTTTCTTCTTTCCGCCTTTATTCCCAGCGCCCCCTTACCGCCCCATTTTGTGCCCAGCGCCCCCCTACCGCCCCTTTGGCTCTCAGCGCCCCCCAAAATCTCGAAAACGCCCCCTAGGGGGCGATATCACCCCCGTTGAAGACCACTGAGCTAGATGATTCAGTCACGAATATCGTCCTCATGATTCGCCCATTTTTGACTATTGCGGTAAACGTCGCTTTATGCGAGAGAAGTTTTTCCAAACTGAAACTGATCAAGAATTACTTGCGATCAACGATGACAAATTTACGACTCATTAATTTAGCGATTTTGTCCATTGAACAAGAGCTGGTGGAAAAAATTGATTTCGATAACATTATTGATACTTTTGCCAGCAAGAAAGTTCGTAAAATTCACTTGTAGTATGTTTATGTAAAAGTAATTTTTTGAATTAACAATATTTGATTAATGAATACATATTATTTTGAACAAAAAAGTAAGGTTTTACAATGTTATTATTTAGTTAGCTTTTTTTTTTTTTTGGGGGGGGGGCATCAAGATGAGGTCCCGCACCAGGCATCATATACTCTAGCTACGCCACTGCATGCAAAGCGTAGTTTCCCGTTTAGAAATGCGAACAGACGGTTTGCTCATGTTATTAATGTATCCTTTTGGTTAAGCAGAACTTTGTAGAACATCAAACGAAGCATTCTAGTTCAGAGTCCGCTTTGTTTAAAAGTGTGTGACTAGTTGGTACCCGCACCACGGGTTTACCCGATTAATTTGTTTTGTTCTTTAATGGATATGAATGTAGATTGTTTTTTTTATATGCATTACTATGGCCTTACGGTTATTGGTAAGACATTAAAACTTCACTACACCCCCCCCCCCCCCCCCAATTACTTGACGAACATTAATGCTAAGTTGTATCAAGATTGGTCAAACGGTTTTGATTTTTAATGCGGAACATACATACATACTCCTTACATTCTAGCTTATATATTAGAGTCCAAGTATTAATACAATACAAAATGTACTTTTGCAAAACGTATATTAACTCACTCCGTCTGTCTGTCTGGGTGGAATCTTGCACACGTTTTTTTTTTTTCACACTTCCCATTTTCGGATCAAGCTGAAACTTTTCACGACTATTCATTGTTGATGGTAAGACGTGAATCAATCAAAAAATTAGCCGATCAATTAGTAGAAAATCTACTTAGCTAAATAGACATAAGACTTGTGTAGAGTAATGGGTGATTAATGGTGTGAATAGGTTAGGACATGTTAAGCAAGATTATATAATCTAAATGGGACAATTTAATACTTTCTTTTGGTGACACTCTTTATGAATAAAAAAAATTACACTAGCAAAAATACCCTATCACTTTCACGAGTGGGTTCTAAACGGCTATTCAAGAATGTGATTTTGTTTTCTTTTGCTTTATTTTAAAGTTACGTTGGGTTTAACGGAGGGCAGAGAATCCTCTAAAATCTCTCGTAGCAATTAGGAAATAAACATTTAAGATGATGTCATATAGTTAAATAAATGATGGTCTAGTTGTAGTCCTCGTCAGATATAAAATTCCTACCTGCAATTATCTGTGCAGCAGGAACTGTTTGGGTTCAGCCCTTCGTCGCATTGCTCTGGAAACTCCACGACAGAGTCGCCGCAAGTGTGGACCACAGCATGAGCAGGAAGCAGGCACTTGTGAGCCTTGTACTTTAACGAGTTACAGATCAGCTCGTTAGTACCAAACAATGTTAAAAACAATATGAAGCAATGATTATATGAAGCAGTGATTATATGAAGCGATGATTATATAAAGCAATGATTATATCAAGCATTGAATTATGAAGCAATGATTATATGAAGCAATGATTATATGAAGCAATGATTATATGAAGTAATGATTTTATGAAAAAATGATTATATGAAGAAGTCAATTTCATTTCGTTTTTGTACCTTATCGGTCATGTGGCCCGCGACACGACTGTCGGAAATATAAATGGCCCACAGGATGAATAAGGTTGGGCATCACTGGTATAAACTTAAGCGATACTGACCAGAAGGACTTCTTGTATGGAGGAAGCACTACACGGAGAGAATCTCAAATTGTTTGGATCCCTGGCCCCGTTGTGTCCCCTCCACATGATGTACTTGCCCCCGTCTTCCTCACTTGGGAAACACTCGCTGACGTGGAAATTGTCGTCGTGCTGGGCTCCCCATCCGTGGGCGATCTCGTGGGTCAAGATGACAATGTACATCTGATAAGCAAGCAAGACTTTTATGGGTTGACTCCATTTGTCAGTGGACATTTAGCTTCAGTCAAATTTGTGTAAGTACTAATGTCACAGTACAATTAGCTTCAGTCAAACTTTAGTTAGTACATATGTCACAGTACACTTAGCTTCAGTCTAACTTTAGTTAGTACATATGTCACAGTACACTTAGCTTCAGGCAAACTTCAGTTAGTACATATGTCACAGTACACTTATCTTAAGTCAAACTTTAGTTAGTACATATGTCACAGTACACTTAGCTTCAGTCAAACTTAGTTAGTACATATGTCACAGTACAATTAGCTTCAGTCAAACTTTAGTTAGTACATATGTCACAGTACACTTAGCTTCAGACTAACTTTAGTTAGTACATATGTCACAGTACAATTAGCTTCAGTCAAACTTTAGTTAGTACATATGTCACAGTACACTTAGCTTCAGTCTAACTTTAGTTAGTACATATGTCACAGTACAATTAGCTTCAGTCAAACTTTAGTTAGTACATATGTCACAGTACACTTAGCTTCAGTCAAACTTTAGTTAGTACATATGTCACAGTACACTTAGCTTCAGTCAAACTTTAGTTAGTACATATGTCACAGTACACTTAGCTTCAGTCTAACTTTAGTTAGTACATATGTCACAGTACACTTAGCTTCAGGCAAACTTCAGTTAGTACATATGTCACAGTACACTTATCTTAAGTCAAACTTTAGTTAGTACATATGTCACAGTACACTTAGCTTCAGGTAAACTTCAGTTAGTACATAAGTCACAGTACACTTAGCTTCAGGCAAACTTCAGTTTGTACATATGCCACAATACACTTAGCTTCAGTCAAACTTTAGTTAGTACATATTTCACAATACACTTAGCTTCAGTGAAATTTAGTAAGTACTAATGTCACAGTACACTTAGCTTCGGTCAAACTATAACTAGTACAAACATGTAAAAAGTACATTGATTTAAGTACGATGTAGTGGGTATTCACTGTAACCATTATACATAAAAACCTCTATAAACAAGTTCTTATAAAGTAACGGACGTGGTGGCTGAGTGGTTAAGCGCTTGGCTTCTGAACCTGGGGTCCTGAGTTTGAATCTCGGTGAAGACTGGGGATTCTGATTTTCGGTATTTTTAGGGCGCTCCTGGGTCCCCCCAACTCTAATGGGCACCTGACTTTAGTTGGGGAAAGTAAAGGCGGTTGGACGTTGTGCTGGCCACATGACACCCTGCTCGTTAACCATTGGCCATAGAAACAGATGACCTTAACATCATTTGCCCCATGAATCTCAAGGTCTGAATGGGTAACTTTACTTTTAGTATAATAAAGTAAAGGTCATAAAATGTTGAATAAAAAGAAATTAAATGCAGGAAAAGATAGAAATAGAAAGCAGGGGTAAAAGAGAAAGTTGAGAGTGAAAAGAATAAAGGAATAAGAGAGGAAGAAAGAGAGAGAGAGATGTAAAGGATTGATGCGACTGCCAAAATGTCCAGTGACCAGGTTGCAGGACACTCCAAAAGCTTTTCATTTATTAAACTTCTAAAGATATTAGGCGCTCCGTCAATGTCTTCGATCTCAGTGAAACATGGTTGTTACGTCCCTTGAACCACTTCAAAACACAAGTAACTGAACTTGGGTCGCAATTGAGTTGCTTCGTTTATAAAACAAACTTAATCTTAATCCCCTCTTGCTCATTTCATCATGCTTTCAAAGCAATACAAGTCCATTCCGTACGTTTTAGTAACTGTACAGAAAAGCGTCCTGTGTTTAATGAAAAGATAACATTTATTCTTTGATTAACCGATAATTAAGTCTAACCCTTCATATCAATACATTCGTTAAAATAAATGTTCACTTCAGACACCAGCATATTGAATAAAAAGTATGTTTAACAGTGTGGCGAACTGTAACATATTTTCTCATTTTCATACATCAATATCACTATTAAAATCAATATATCTGCAAATGAGATTCACTTGTCTCTAGCTATACTATAGAAGTACAACCTCAATCCGTATTCTCTCACTTTTCTATAATTTGGTGTATTCCATTAACATCTCAATATATTTTTAGATGCCTAGCCACGAGAAATTCTGCATTCCTCATTAATCTTCGGACACCAAGACAAGCCTTATTATTGTTGTTATTATATTTTATGAAATATTTCCGAATTCGCCAAGGCCTTTCATCATTTATCAAACACATTCTAGTATACATAACTCATCATTAGTAATTACATAACTTGTCAATATATTTTGAATTAGTATGGATCATTGATTATACAGTAGTAAAAGTATCCTTTTCAGACCTTGCGATATATTGGACATATGCTGTAAAGGTCATCCGTTTTTTTTTTGTGGCCAACGGTTAACGAGGGTGTCATGTGGCCAGCACAACGACCATTAACGATATATCCTATTATCAATTTGGATTTCTGCAATTTGGGTTGTAGTCACGATGGTCCTAATTTTGAGCACTGTTTGCCTTCATTTTCTGTTATCCTGCAGAAATTTCTTGCTAGAATGTATTTATCTTTACTTCTGAAGCTCTGGATCTATTAAAACGATAAAAACAAAATTAGCCCACATGTAAAACTTACAGCATCAGAGAGGACATTGTCGTCCATTCGGATACAGGAAAAGGCTGCGTTGTTAGCGTTCGATGCACAAATGCCTTCGTTCCAAAAAGGTAAAGAATATCTATAACTGAAACAAGAAAGAGAAGAAGGCTTTTAACGTCATGCTGAATATAACAATATTTTAAACTTGACTACACTAACGCAATATTGTTGATGCATTATGAGTTAAACAACACTCCAATGAGGATCACATGCAAAATATGTGACTAAATTGTTTAATACTTTTACAACAAAGAAATCTTCCGAAATAAGACAGTCTAGAAAGTTCTGTTGGGTCAGCCAAGTAGTACAATAATATTTTCAAAAATATAGCTTTTATAGAGCGCTACTTTCATGCTCAGAGCGCTCAGGTTGGAAGGTATCTGTAAGAATATTTCCGCACAATAAACACAATTCTGCTCGAGTTGGGTGTCGAACCTCAAGACTCTTCATATGTAGCCAAGCCTAGCAAAGCTCCCTGAACAGTTGACAATGTTCTAATGGTCCAACATAAAAAGTCAACATTATATGAAGTGTTGACGAAGTGGTCACTGCAGGATGTCAGGATGGCTGCCTGGTCGTGTGGGACGATGGTCTTGATGGTCCCGGTTTCAAGCCCTTGTCGTCGCTATATCTCCCTCATCCGGAGGGAGATTTTGGCTAGGGTGGTAGAATACTTTAAGTCTGAAGTAACATCGCATCTTCACCATCATCTCTCCCTTAGTCTGTTAAACCTCTGATGTACCATACATAGTTTATTGACGTCCTTCTCCATTCCTCTCTGTCTTTTGCATTGGATTTTATGCTGGCTTCCCATCGCTATCTCTGCCTCTAATTCTTTTTTCCTGGTACTGTTCCCTGAAGGAAGGTTTTTGCAAGCCCCGAAGACATCACAAAAAATGTAAAATAAGTTTGAAAGTCATTTTGAACAATTTCAGGAGTTCTACACTTAATGTTGTAAGGATTTCCGGTTTGTTTGTTTTTTTGGTCTTAAAAGTCAAAGGTTAAAGGTTATTACTTACTCATCCTCGTCGTAGACCGGAACATTGGCCAGGGAAGCGAGACCCAAGATATTGTCCACAAATTTTCGTTCTGTGCTCAGATGTGCCAGGCAGTAATGACTAAACCATTTCTCCTTGTTCAGTGAGGCCTTGACCTCGTCTGCATGCACCTGTCCGATGGCGGGGTCTCTGTTGAAATGCGGCTCCACGGACGGAGTAAACTCAGTCATGATGTAAATAGTCTTTATTTTCAGCCGCATCCCGCGGAATATTCCGAATTGCGCCTTCTTGAAGATACTGTCTGCCAGCTGGTACCAGTAGACGAGAATGCTGGCGCTCTTGTACAGGGAGCCTCCCCCGACGCCCTTGAACGCCAGTGTGTCCATGATGGCAAGCATGTCGCAGGTGTTGAAATAGAAAACAGGACTTCGAGGCATCCTGGGTTCTAGATTATCTCGCTCACTGGAGCGCACAAAAGTCCTGTACAAAGGTGGTAACGAATCGTCTGCTGCGGTCGAGAATGTCTTTGAAAGTTCCTGAAATCTCGACCACGTTGTTTCGCGATCCTCAAAACGTTTTCTCTGCGGCATGTTGTCATTGGTAACTCCACAGAAAGATCTCGAGGTATTGTGATCCGAGCTTCTGTTGTTGCTCATTGTTCGTAGATCAGTCTGTCTGGAGAGATAGATTACTTCTGTTAACGTTTAAATTTTATTTTAAATATACCACTACAAAAATTTGAATGACACGAGTGGTGTTTAGCACCAAACAGGCGAATGTTATGTAGAAACATATGCAAAGCTTTGATTAATACATTGAAGCATAAAGCCTGACATGCATGCATATAAGTAGCATTTTTATATTTCTTTGTCACGCAGATCCCCCTCCCGACAATATCCACTAAAGAGATTGGAAAAATAGTTTCTAAAGATTGAAGAATCATTGAATGGAAAGAATTCATGAGAATATTGCTTAGACTTATGGAAAAAAACAAGACTGATAATAATTACGTCAATATTGGCGAATCATGCAAATTTCTTAAATCTCAAAATGAACTATTTAACAGTCCTAGTAACTAGATTTCTAGCTCGTCTCAATATATAGGATCGCACGGCCGATGTATTATTATTATTATTATTTATGATGCAACGTACCACTTACATCATTGTTGCTTTTCTTTTGTTTTTATTTTAATAATTCTAAGTATGTTATTTTATACATTGTTATTATTTGTAATGGCTGCCTTTGTAACACCTGTGCTTAGTGGCAAAGAAAAAAAAATGTTAAATTTGTGCACCAAACTTCTTGTAATCATGAAAGATTAGCGTTAAATGAGCTAATCAGAAATAAAATAGAAAGTGTTACTCTCGTGAAGCTCAGGATAGTTGAGACCAAAAAGAAAAAAGCAAACTACATTTTTTTTTTATATTTGGCTACTTTTTCACTTTTAAGCTAGCTGAATTACATAGATAATTTCATTAGCAGCTTCAAAATAATCCAATAATATTGTCTTTTGTAGTTAATTCATCATCATTATCATCAAACTCCATTTGAGTGAGGGCTTGAGAGGCTTAAATCCTCTCTAGCAAAAGCCCTGGACAGAAACCCCGATGTCGAGAATTTTTGGTTTCCCAGACCTGTCGAGGCGGAGATCAGCAAGTCTGGGGCAGTCAGAACGAATATGAGACACGGTTTCCTCTTCCTCCCCACAGCGGGGGCACCGTGAATCAAAATTTAATCCATCAACAGTTATATGTAAATGAATTTCGACCATGAATTACAACTAACTTATACCTGTATATGATCATATCTCTAACTCTTCCATTGCTGTCATATTTCCTTAGGGGCTCTATAAAAATAATTTCTTGTTCTTGAATCATCATGGACCACTTCCCGGCCAGATACAGTGCATCCACAGAGCTTGACCGCTGACCTGCCACATGCCCTACATAAAACGCTGTTTTCTTTATTTTCACAGACCTGGAACTTCCGTTTTTATAAACTGCTTCGATCTGAACATTTTCATGATCTATTACTGGGGAGCCCGGCTCCAAGTGCACAACAAGGTTTTTCCCCAGCGCCCTAAACTTTACAGTCTTGAGAATCACGCGCTTGGACATGGCGCAACGTTTGGTGCGGGTCTGCGCATGCGCAGGAGAGAGTATTTCAAAGTGACGAAAAACAGAATGGAGATGCCCGAAAATATCCGCCACAAGAACGAAAATTACAAGAGAGAAAACGTAGGTTCGCATTGTAGTTAGACACAGATTTAATTAGTCAAAGAAAGCTTCAATTGTGAAAAACTAACAATAAAGGTGCGGACAATATGAGAACTGTGTCACAGTGTGTGCCAGTAGTACATTAGTATTGTCAAATACAATAGAAGCCGATCCATCAACAGTATAGAACAAAACTGATGATTTTATTGAAACATTCAAAAACAAAAAAAAAATCATATTAACTACCTTATCTTATCTTATATAATACAGACGTTACTTCAAAAAAAAGAAGATGATTACGTCCTACGCGTCATGCATTTAGTCATGTATATTAACCAATGACTTAAATTCTGCCAAGTCACTGGTTTTCCTGGCTAGCTCAGGCAACCCATTCCATGCCCTAATAGCACTAGGGAAGAAGGAGTATTTGTACAAATTTGTCCTAGCATATGGGACGAGGAATGTGCGTTTATCTTTTATCTAAGAGTTCTTTAAGAAAGTTAATAGCCGAAATTATCTTATCTTATCTTATATAGATCTAGTAACTAGTTATCAGTAGTTTAAAGCTAGTTTAAGGTGTCAGCCATATGATAATACATTGACTAAACCAAAAATTCATTTACTTTTGATTACTATTCTAGTACTAAGTAGAGTAAATGTAGAAGCTTTATAATTTTAGACTTTTACTCTGCTAAACCAAGGGGGGTAAATGTGTTCAAGTTACGAATAAACACAGCAAAGCGCTGCCATCTTCTGGATTCTGCTTTTTTTTAGTGAAAGGAAATACTTCCGGTTGACGCACGGCTTCCGTTCAATGAAATGTATTTAATGTTTGAAGTTTATTGTTGTAGCTCTGCTCCTGCACCATATTTTTTAGTGCGCACCTGTAAGTGTAAAAGTGTCAATAGCTGTTGGAGTGGACTTTTTTACTGCAGAGAAAAAGACATGCCTTTTGTCCTTGTTATGGAGTGTGTGTGTGTGTGTGCGCGCGCGTTTCTTTATCTTTCTCTCCCTTTCTGTCTCTCTGTCTGTCCTTTTCAGTCTCCCTCTCCTTATCACTCTATCTTATATTATCTTATTTTATCTTATATTATCTTATATTCTGTGGCATTCTACATCCCGAGAGACGATCTTTTCCCTTTGCAACTTCTTGTCTGACTAAAGAGGCCAGTCCTTGATGCACAGCTGCGGTCACAGGTTGGGCATAGGTAATCACCAGGCACCGTTGCATTTTCATCCTTCTTTCTGCTTCTGTTGTGTATGACATCTGCAATCCGTGACCCTTCCTTTATGCTCGCTCTCCATGTGGATCTATCCAGTGCTACTTTTTCCCAGCTGCTAAGTGTCGATTTTAAAGAGCTTCATGTCGCGTTTGCATACATCCGTATAACGTAAAAGTGAGCGACCAGCGGCTCTCCTGCCTTCTGTTAGATCGCCATACAGAATGTCTTGTGGAAGTCGACCTACTGGCATTCTATGAACGTGGCCAAGCCAGCCAAGGCGTCTGCTGCCGATAACACAGCGGATAAGTCATCCTGCTCTTTGTAGAACTTCCTCTTTGGTTATTTTATCTTGCCACCTTATTTGAAAGATCCGCCTTACAGACGTTACTTCAAAAAAGAAGATAATTATGTTCTAAGCATTTCATGTGTCAATCTAGTCATACATGTTTATTAATGACATAGTCGTTGTTATTCCTGTGTGATTTAGGCAACCCATTCCATTCTCTAATAACACTATGTGACAAGAGGGACAATTAGGGTAGCTACCATTATTTTTTATTAGAGTTAGTCCCCTTTATTACTTGATTTAAGTCCCTGTTAACTGTTTACATTTGCCACTCTCTCTTGAGTCTTTCAACTGACCAGTGTAGTTTGAACTAAATCTCTATAATGTTTAACTAATACCTGTGTTGTTGTACTGTTGCTGTGTCACTCAAGAGGAGTGTGCCACTGTTGTGGGAAGAGTATTTCGATAATGAGCTAAGTAGACTTTATTTATTTGTTAGTAGTAAGTTGGTTTATGTAAATGGTATAGGTCTACTTAGTCTCTTAGCCTCTCCTGTATCTTTTTTTTAAAGACATCTTTTGTTTAGATACGAAACTGTAGTGTGTCTCATGAGTGACGTCATTACATTGTTAATGCTTGTATGATATTATTGTATACCATCTTTTTGGTTTTTCGGCATAAGACATTATTGTGCCTCAATGATGGTGGTTCTTTAATGATATTGACCGAAACTGTCTTGCTACTTTGCTTTGTTTCATTATGTCATTTTCTTTGGTGAGCCTTTATTGCCATTTATATTTTCCATGATCTTTTTCTTTTGTTTGTAAATAAACTCCTTTTTTTTTGTTGCAACTGAAATCTCAGAATTATTACTTGTCTGTCTCGGTAGTTTTATACATCTAGAGGCTATAGTTATTAGCCTAGATAATATAATAGGGACCACAAAGTGCCACTGGACTAACTTGCCAGTAAAGTACAGGCCACTGGTCTTATGACCTTTTCTAATAGTAGGTCACATAGCGCTTGTACGAATGTGCCTTTATCTTTGTGTCTATCTAATGTGCTTCTATCTTTGTGTCTATCTAATGTGCCTCTATCTTTGTGTCTGAGTATTTCATTAGCTTTTGTTTTTTTCTATTTGTCAATTATGGTTTATAGTATAATAGCACCATCACTAGGGCTGCCTGGTCGTGCGGTTTGCGCGCTGGACTGTCGTTCAGATTTATCGATGGTCCCGGGTTGAAACCCTGCCCGCTTCTTTCCCCGCCGTCCTGCGGGATGTTTGGACTAGGAAGTAATTATTTTCAACTCTGAAGGAACATCCGAAACATGTAAAACATTTCACAACAAACTTTGTCCTTTTTTTTTTCTCCTTCTCTCCCTCTATCATTGTCTTTCTATTTCTCTCTCTCCCTTTTTCTTACATTCTCTCTCTCTCTCTCTATTTCTCTCTTTCCTTCTCTCTTATCTCCATGTCTCCATCTATTTCAAATAATATTTCTATCCCTATTTTAGCGTTTGTTCTGCGCACAAAGTTGTCAAGAAAGACATTTCTCTCTCTCCCTTTTTCTTACATTCTCTCTCTCTCTCTCTATTTCTCTCTTTCCTTCTCTCTTATCTCCATGTCTCCATCTATTTCAAATAATATTTCTGTCCCTATCTTAGCGTTTGTTCTGCGCACAAAGTTGTCAAGAAAGACATTTCTGTTTTCAATTTTATTTTTTTTTTCTGTATTGTAATATATAATTTATAAAACTGTTTACATCATGTTCATACAAAAACGTTCTCGAAATAGCATCAGAACAAAACAGACATAAAAACACACATGGGGGGGGGGGTCATGGTATTTATGCTCCGCCCAGTGGTGGACACACAGTTGGCACTACAAACAGATCAGCGTCCACTGAGGTCTTGGGATTGGTGAAAAACAGAACGTCACCAGCAACTGAGCTGTTGGTACCTGGAGGACAAATAATAACGGCTGTGTATTAGATTCTTCCATTCAGAGAAACACACCAGTACTTTATTAACATGGTTACAAAAACCGTTTGTGTGGAAACACAAACTCAAAATCGGCCCCCGAAGTGGTCCACCCAGGCACGTAAAAAGGCAGGTTTCAATATACTCTTCACACTACGGATGACTGGTTGCGCGCTTGACTGTCGTTTAAATTTTTCAAACCTTGCCCGCTCCCATCCCCCTTTGTCCAGCGGGAGGTTTGGACTAAGAACTAATCTAAGTAATCTACTATGTATGTATATATATATACATATACATATATATGTAATAGCAGGGCCGGACTTAACCATTGTGGGACCCTATGCAAAACGGATTTCGCGGGGCCAAGTTTGGGTAGGGAAGCGGATAATAAGTGAAATTTTAAAGAGTTTGTATTAGAAAATAAATTCGTCTATGCATTTTATTCATTCTTTACTACGTACAGAATTTCTTTACGAGCCTTGCGTTTAGCAAAAGTCATACAGTATATTATAATAATTCTGTTTCCTACATAGATCACGCTCAATACCAAGAATTAACAAATGTTTCAATCAATCTTTGAGAATTGTTGACCTCAAGTAATTCTTCATTAGTTTAAGGCGCGAGAAACTTCTAGAACCAGATTACACATTTACGGCTGATGCATAATGCCGCGCGTAAGATTTGCGTTTTCCATATTGAATGACACCCCAAAATGACAATTTTTTTCTTATATTTTGCAATTTCGGGAGATTTCCAGGAGCTCCTGGTAAATCGACAGGAGGGCGCAAGATATCTGTTTTAAGTTATAAAATGGTTTAATTTAATAATTTATACACCTTGAATTAGAGCGGGTCCTGTGAAAGTGCGGGTCCCACTGCGATCGCATAGTTTGCAGTGGCCTAAGGCCGGTCCTGCAAAATAGCGGCGTATGATACGCCGCCGTTCAACTTGTTAGATATAACAAGCTACCCTCTAGAGATTTAAACAAGAACAGCTTCAGGTGCTCTCACTGATGATCAAAGAGTATTAAATAAAGCTGACTAGTCGTGTGATATGCGCCTTGGACTGTCATCTCAGTTTTGAACCCTATCCGCTTCCATCCTCCGCCGTCTTGCGAAAGAAAAATACGTAACATGTTTAACAAACAAATAAATTGCTTGTAGAGCGATGGCTGAGGAGTAAAGCACTTGGCTTCCGAACCGATGGGTCCCGGGTTCGAATTCTGGTGAAGACTGGGATTTTTAATTTCGAGATCTTTAGGGCTCCTCTTGAGTCCACCCAGCTCTAATGGGTATCGGACATGAGTTGGGGAGAAGTAAAGGCGGTTGGTCGTTGTTCTGGCCACATAACACCCCCTTAAACCGTGGACCACAGAAACAGATGACCTTTACATCATCTGCCCTATAGACTGTAAGGTCTGAAATGAGCTTTACATTTACTTTTTTCCAAGTAGCTTCTGGTGATTCCGACAATAATTACATATTGTACAAATAAAACAATCACTGTTGACTCCGAAATCTTCGAATATTTTATATAAGTTGCAGTGGCCTAAGGTCGGCCCTGCAAAATAGCGGCGTATGCTACGCCGC